>NW_004443959.1:1032004-1067607 GCF_000243295.1 Trichechus manatus latirostris | reverse complement strand
GTTCTCAGTCAGTTTTCTTACTCCATTTGGTGCTTGGCTGAGTTCTTTATCTCTTCATTTGATGTTTTAGGGTTTCAGGATTGTTGTATTCTCTGTTCGGCTTAGTTTTTCATATCTTTCCTGTGGAGGGACGGCGTGGTGCTTCTGCCTAAAGCCGCATTTTGCCAGAACTCCTGCTGTTCTCTTTCTATTTGTTTGAGTTGTAGGGTTAATGTTTTGATTATGGCCCTTTCTTCTTTTTGGATGGGTGCATTTATTGCTACAGACTGACCTCTGAGCACTGCTTTTGCTGTGTCGCAAAGGTTCCGGTAGGATGTGTTTTCGTTCTCATTTGATTCTGTAAATTTCTCTATTCCATCCTTAATTTTTTCTGTAACCCAGTAGTTTTTGAGCAAGATGCTTAGTTTCCATGTATTTGATTTTTTCACTTGCTTTTCCTGTTATTCATTTCTACTTTGATGGCTTTACAGTCAGAAAAGATGCTTTTGGATTCTGTTGAGGCTTGCTTTGTGGTCTAATATGTGATCTATTCTGGAGAATGTTCCATGTGTGTTGGAAAAGAAAGTATACTTGGCTGCTGTTGGGTGGAGTGTTCTGTATATGTGTATAAGATCAAGTTGGTTGATTGTGGCATTCCGATCTTCTGTGTCTTTATTGAGCTTCTTTCTGGATGTTCTGTCCTTTACCGAAAGTCATATGTTGAAGTCTCCTACTATTATTGTGGAGCTATTTCTCTTTTCAATGCTGTTAGAGTTCATTTTATGTATTTTGGAGCCCTGTCATTTGGTGTGTAAATATTTATTATGATTATGTCCTCCTGGTGTACTGACCCTTTAATCATTATATAGTGTCTTTCCTCATGCTATGTTGTGGATTTTGCTTTAAAGTTTATTTTGTCAGAGATTAATATTGCCACTCCTGCTTTTTATTTTTTTAATGTTGTTTGCTTGATATATTTTTTACCATCCTTTGAGTTTTAGTTTGTGTCTTTAAGTCTAAGGTGTGTCTCTTGTAGGCAGCATATAGACATACAATATTTTTATTTTTCCATTCTACCGCTCTCTGTCTCTTTATTGGTGCATTTAGTCCATTTACATTCAGCGTAATTATTGATAGGTATGCATTTAGTGCTGTCATTTTGATTATTTGTGTGTGTGTGTGTGTGTGTGTGTGTGTGTGTTGTTGGTAGTTTCTTTGTTTCACTTAATTTTCTGTGCTGAGTCTTTTTTCTTTATGTATTTTCTTTTCATCTTTTTCATTGTCATTGATTTTGTATTTGCTGAGTCTTTATGTTTTTCTTATTTTTTATTTTGATATGTAGAATTGTTAGTTCACTTTGTGGTTACCTTGATATTTACCCCTATTTTTCTAAGTTTAAACCAATCTTTTATTTCTTTATATTGCCTTGACTTCCTCTCCATGTGCAAGATCTATGACTGCATTTTTTAGTCCTTTTTTTTTTTTTAATGTTGTCATCTTTTACATATTGATGTCTCAGTTTTCCCTATTTTCAGTGTTTTAGCTTTGATTTATTTTTGTGACTTCCCTATCTTGGTTGATATCTGATTACTCTGTCCTGTGTTATAGTCTTGTTTTTTTATGTGATGTTACTGATTTTCTAACCAGAGGACTCCCTTTAGTATTTCTTGTAATTTTGGTTTGGTTTTTACAAATTCCTTAAACTTCTGTTTGTCTAGAAATGCCCTAATTTCAACATCATATTTGAGAGATGGTTTTGCTAGATATATAATTCTTGGCTGGCAATTTTTTTCAAGGCTTTATTTATGTCATCCCATTGCCATCTTGCCTGCATGATTTCTGATGAATAGTCCAAGCTTAGTTTTATTGACTCTCCTTTGTGGGTGACTTTTCGTTTATCCCTAGCTACTCTTAAAATTCTCTCTTTATCTTTGGTTTTGACAAGTTTGATTATAATATGTCTTGCTGACTTTCTTTTGGGATTTACCTTGTGTGAGGTTCAATGAGCTTTTTGGATAGATATCCTCTCATCTTTCATGATATCAGGGAAGTTTTCTGCCAACAAATCTTCAACAATTCTCTCTGTATTCTCTGATACAGGTACTCCAATCACTTGTAGGTTATTCCTCTTGATAGAGTCCCACATAGTTCTTAGGGTTTCTGCATTTTTTTTTAAAATTCTTTTATCAAATTTTTCCTCAAATAAGTTGGTGTCAAGTACTTTATCTTCAGTCTCACTAATTCTGACTTCCATTGCTTCAATTCTTCCTCTATGTCTTTCTATGGAGATGTCTAATTCTGAAATATTATTGTTAATCTTTTGGATTTCTCTTTCCTGTCTCTCTGTGGATTCTTGCAGTCTGTTAAATTTAACCTTATGCTCTTGAATAACCTTCTTTGTCTGTGTGTTCCTTGGCTTGGTTTGCATTTTGTCTGATTTCCTTCCTGATTTCTTTAAGAGTTCTGTATATTAATCTTTTGAATTCTACCTCTGGTAATTCCAAGAAGTTCTCTGCCTCCAGAAGATTTTTTGATTCTTTGTTTTGGTGGCTTGCTGAAGTCATTATGGTCTGTTTCTTTATGTGATTTGATATTGACTGTTGTCTCCGAGCCATCAATATGTTGTTTATTTATTTTATGTTCGCTTACTGTGTTCTAGCTTCTTGTTTTGTTTTGTTTTGATATGCCCAAATAGGCTGATCATGTGAGCTAGTTTGTTTACTGGCGTCTTTGACTGGGAATCACTGCTAATTCTTGGACCTCTGTCATGGGTGGCTCAGTGGAGTGCGTGGAGCCAGCAGTCCTCAGGCCCCTCATGTGGGGAGGTGAGGACCCTGCTTAATGGGCAGGGTGGTGTCAAATGTCACGAATCTGCCACTCCCCCTTATAACAGATACAGATTAAAATAGGCTTCAGGTATATACCCTGGTATAATGTGCTAATGAGGGCCTACTCTGTTGAAATGGGCCCACACAGGTCTATGCAGGGGTGAAAGGCATTCAAAGTCCGTGAACCCCTTATGCTTGTGCCTAGGTAAAGGGGCTGTACCTGCCCTGAGTTTCTTGCTCAGGGGAGGTGGCAGATTATTTTTTCCTGTTTGTTAATTTGATCTCTCTCCAAAGCTGGGAGAACGGCTCAGGGCATGCGATGGGTCCTACCTCTGGCCCAGTAAGTGTAGCAATCTCTGAAGCTGGACAAGGATCCAGAGCAGAGCAAAGAGGAATCAGGTAAATGGGAGAGAGGTATTTCCCAAAAGGAAGGGTTTATTTTTTTTTGATCCATACAGTAGGTTTGACACTTGTGCTTATCTTTCACCGATTGAGTGCTGTTTCTCGCTGGTGCTGGAGGTATGAGCCGACTCTTCACTGCTCAGTCTCTCTTGATGTGGAAAACCTGTCCTGAGCATCACTTCTTGCCTCACTGTGCACACCAGCCGATCCAGCCTGCAGGGTGCTGGTTCCTGCTGGGTCAAGTCTGGCAACTCCTTGCTGCTTTTGAACCATCTCTCCTTCCCTTTGCCTCTCAGTCAATTCCTCAACTTTGTCTTTGAAGTTTAGGGCTCCTTGATTGACATATATAATCGATTCACTTGTTTTTTGGGGTCTTTGTTGTAAGAGGGACCATAGGAAGCATCTGACTACGCCACCATCTTGGCTGTGCACCTTGACCTGAGCCTTGATGTACAAGTAGACTTCAGATAGATAGTGAGGAAGAGGGTGTACATTAAAGAAAACATTCCAAATCACCAAACCAAACCTATTACCATCGAGTAGATTTTTGACTCATATTGACCCTATAGAACAGAGTAGAACTGCACCATAGGGTAAGGCTGTCTTTATGGAGGCAGACTGCCACATCTTTCCCCTATGGGTAATAGGTGGGTTCGAACCCCTGAACTTTTGGTTAACAGCCTAGTGCTTAACCACTGCACCACCAGGGCTCTTTTATGGCACACTTGGGAGATAGTAAATACATGGTTCAGTCTAGAGCTCCCTGTCCATTATGGTGCATGCTGTATCCTATCCTCCCCACTTACATTCACATATAATGCAATCACCCTTACAGCCTTGCCCACAGTGATTATATTATTTCATTCATACAAAAGAGAAACCTTTCAAATATATTGACATTTGGAAGAAATTATTTGGTCACAACCCTCAAGCCCTTTTGACATTTTTAGAGACATACTTCTTCAAGGTATAAGGAGACTCTTAAACCACTGGTCCCCAAGTCACAACAGAGAAAACATTAGCTCTTGCCTAGGCATGGTTACTAAAATACAGCTACCAACTGGAAACAAAGCCTGTCATGGTGCAAACAAGGACAATTTAGAAATGAACAGAAAGTGTGGGCAGGGAGGAGGAGGAATCTGGAAATGTGAAATTTGATGGGAAAACTGGAGGATTTCATAGAGAAAAGATTTTCTTAATTGAATTTACAAGAACTTTCAGTCTAAAAGATCCCTTTCCAACTAAATATTGATTTCTCTAAAATCGTACCTAACCTAATTTCCAGCAGCATTTTGAAGAAGGCATTTTGCAGAAGACATTTGTAGAATGGAGGAGTCCTGGTAGCACAGTGGTCAAGCACTTGGCTGCTATCTGAAAGGTCAGCGGTTTGAACCCACCATCTGCTCCATGGGAGAAAGATGTGACAGTCTGCTTCTGTAAGATTACAGCCGTGAAAACCCTTTGGAGCCATCCTACTCTGTCATATAGGATCTCTATGAGTCAGAACTGACTCAATGGCAATGATTTTTTTTTTTTAGGGGGTGGGTAAAACATCCATCTTCAACTATTTGAGGTTTTCAGAGGAAATCAGGCAAGGGAAGAGCTGGAATAGTCAAAATACAGACTCTGGAACTATATGCAGCCAAAGCAGAAAAGCTTCCTTCTTTGGAGTTTGACATTGGAGCTATAGCAGAGTGGCTGAGATCACCCTTCATTTACTGTGTAAGATGTACCATGTGGGTGTGACTGGCATGGGTGTTAGACTAGTGGAGATGATGATTTTGGTACTAAATAGATTCAAGTAGTTAATGAATATATATAATTAAAATATATGAATCAGTATTATTTATATTACCTAATCAGTCACTTAGGTTGTGATGATCACATAGACTACAAAATTTTCAAACTTAAAACTCCTAGAAAGTCTATTTATTTGTTTATAAGACAAAGGGTAAAATCAACTGTGAATACAGACTGCAAATATCCACCAGGTTTCATGAATGTGGCCACCTGAACTCCTCACCAGAAACCTGAACTATCACCAACTTTCTGGATGGTATGAAGGGTATTCTGAATCACACATTCCTCAACTCCCTGCTAACTGTATTCCTATTGACAATCATACCTATACTCTATTCCCCATTATTTCATGTAATTTACTCTCAACATTGATTTAATTAGATACCCCCACACACATATGCCCTCTTTAAAGTCCTCTTTCCTTCTATCTCCTTTCAATTTTTGTTCATTTACAATTTGTCCATTGGCCAATTTAAGGAAAATTTCCTATTATGATTCAATTCTCTCTGCTAATCTTTGAGCCCCAAATAGTCCTAACTGCTGGGCCTTTGTATTTTTTGTACAGGTAGCATAGAAGTTCTCTCTTGTAGACTGTCCCATTGAGAGCACACACATTTAGGTCTCAGGTGATCAGCTTAAATGTTGCAAAGATTAAAAGTAATGCTTTAGAACAATTTCACTGTTAAATAGTCAAAATAATTGTTTTCATGCTTAAGTTGTCTGAAAAATATACCCATGCGGAATAGGTTATTTGTTGATTTTTCCCAATCCATACAATGCTATTACACTAAAAAAAGGATTAAAGAGCATTTCCTAGTTTCACTTGGTCAGATTCATGGATGTTTTCTGGCAGGGGTTGATTATTTTTTATATCATCTTCAAAAATTTAGGCCATATAACCAGATGTATTCATATATATCCGTGACTCATTAAAGCGTGTCATCATGAATGTGTCTAAATGTGTCTTAAGGTAATTATTTCTATAATGTTGCTGTTGTTGTTAGGTGGCGTTGAGTTGGTTTCGACTCATAGCAACCCTATGTACAATGAACAAAACACTGCCCGGTCCTGCGCCATCCTCATGATCATTGTTATGCTTGAGCCCATTGTTGCAGTCACTGTGTCAATCCATGTCGTTGACAGTCTTCCTCGTTTTTGCTGACCCTCTACTTTACCAAGCATGATGTCCTTCTCCAAGGACTGGTCCCTCCTGATAACATGTCCAAAGTATGTGAGATGAAGTCTCACCATCCTTGCTTCTAAGGGGCATTCTGGCTGTACTTGTTCCAAGACAGATTTGTTCTTGGAATTACTGGGCAATAGATTACCTATATTTATATAAAGCTGTATGAACAACATTACTACCTATTTTTCATACATTCACCCCTTTCAAAATCCAAGTGTGTGTGTGTGTGTGTGTGTGTGTGTGTGTGAGCATTGATATGCAAGAGAAAGGGCAAGGTTTCTTAACTTCCCTGGACAAAGTCTCATGTATGACTAGATGTCAATCATGCCTGTTTTCTTTTCTTTTTTTAGTAATGGAGAGTCTTGGCTTACAAGAATACCGAGAGTGGGACACTTTGGGTGCTTCATGTTTTTGAAGAAACTGAGGCTTAGAGAGGTGGCAGACAGATGGTGTGATTTCCTAGTCCCCAGAGCAGGTACCAAGCAAATATCTATGTGGAACAATGATCATTTGTCACTCACTCAACCTCGAACATCATACAAAATAGAGGTATCTTTTTAAATATATGTACCAAACTTTAATTTTCATTTCACACGCAAAACTTCTGTACAAAAAGAGGCAAACAGACAAAAACAAAAAACAAAAAAAAAACCCCAAAAGAAAATTACAATAACTTCAGCAAACAACATATGATAATTTTAAAACAGCTTTATGTGTGCCAGTTTTTATAGACGTAGCAGGGAAATTGGGTTCCAAAGTTTTTGGCTCTTTTAAGGTAAAATTCCAATGTTTATTATTGCCATCTACAAAAATTAGTAACTGTCTAGGATAAAAGATTCAATGAGAAATCTCTGAATTATATTGCACAATTGGGATCCAAGATTGAGCATTTTTCCTTTGTAGGGGTATGGAATTATTTTTATTTAACTATGAGGATGTATCAAGTATCTCAGCTTACTGTTAACATCTATGTATCGTGGTGAAGACTGGGAGCAAATGTTGGTGAAGATGATACTAACTAATAGTTAAAAGGTAATATCCAAGACATTCTTTCTGATTGTTAAATACTGTAGCCCTAATGGGTTAGCGCAATTAAAAACATTCATTTCCACTTTTTTTTTTATTTTTTCCAATTCCTACTGGCACATGTAAGGTTTCTGAGAACAAAGTTACAATTTCAAAGCAGCAGTGCATCAGAAAAATGTAATTTTCACCTTGTTGCTTGCCCAGAATAAATATCTGAGCCATGAAAAACACTGTTTATTTGAAAACAATGAGACATCAAATATGAAATATGGTTAACAATGACCTTGATGCTGTCTCTAGCACTTTCCCCTAAACCACCCACAGGTCTCGGACACATGTACATGCAGCACAAATAATTGGGATTTTCCAGGACTTCTAATGCCTGGTGGACAGTCTGTTAAAAGAATTTGTCTCCCACAGTAGCTCTGGAGTGGACTAAAGGTCCATCACCTGCCAGTGATCACAGACATTCAGTTAACCTGTCCTAGTGATAATCAAGGCAACAGTTCAGGCCCTGGGCTTTTCAGAATCCATGTGTTGGTGCTTCTTGGCTATGAGACAAGGTGGCCTGGCTAAACTGGGGTAGGCCAGCAGTCTCTCCCATATGGTTGGTCCCATTTGATAGAAATTCTAATGAAAAATTACAAATGTGCTCAACTATTTACTCTGCTATATATTTTTTTCCTTTTCTTTTAAAAAAATTGACGTATAACCCCTAACATTTTCTCCTTTAACCAGTTGAGAGGCAGCTGTGGTAAAGACACATGACTTGGGTTCAGGTGCCAGGTCTGTGCCTCATGAGCTCTGTGATGGTTTGCAAGCCCTTCCTTCTCTCCAAGCCTTAAATCTCTTCACCTGGTAAAGGAGGAAAATGTACCCAATGCCTGTAAACATTACACGTCTCTGTAATTCTAGTCTTGACAGTTGTTTGCCCAAGTACAACATGTGGCTGCCAAATAGATTTCTTAAACTGAATAGTTACTGAATTTGCTCACCTGGTGTTATCCCATTTTCTACCTTCCTCTAGGGTTTCAGAATCCCTAGGTTCAAAAATATCCCAAAGGCCATCTAGGGTATTTCTGTTCTGATGAGATAACTGTCACCTAAGCAGTCGTACTTGGTCAGTTTGAAAAGCTCCAAGGAAAAGGGCCTGTCTTCTCTTTGCTGACTAGCACTTAGATACAGACCAGGGTATCAGTAGAAATGTACTGTCCTGCCACTTCACTGCATTTCTTTGTTTAAAAAAAAAAAACAAAAACAAAGCAACAAAAAATATTTCTCCCCTTTTCTTGGGAGACTCCAGGGAATGCCTGCAGGCCACTAAAGTCCACAAAGCAATGGTGTCTGACAACTCATTCCTTGGGATGTGGGTAATGATGCTAAACCCTGATGTACCCAGACCCAACTTCGGGACTTTCATTCACTGTCTAGGCTACTCTTTCTTCTATCAGAAATAGACAAGTAATAATACAGGCGAGGCTAAGGGTTTATTTAAGAAGGTCCAGCCCCATCCTGTATTATGTATCCATAGGCCACATGGTGGAAAAGAAAGAGCACGGAGTCAGGACTGAAGTATCCTGGGTTCTGGTCCTACATGGAGGTGATCCTGTGTAATTGGATTCTCTGTGTCTCATTTTTCCAATGGAGGTCAGAGTAGAAGTTTTCCAGGATTTCATTCTATGCCCTTTGATCTACAGAAGAAGAATGACTCAAGGCCTTCCAATGTTGTTAATCATCAAGATAAGGTGGGGTAATGCTTACTAGGCTCTGCTTACTAAAGAAGGAAGGTGGAGTCAGTCATTTTATTGGCTTGTGGCCTTAAAAAGGCTCTTGGAGATTGTCACCCATTTTATAGATGAGGAAAACGAGATGCAGAGAGCTGGAGCAAATTTCCCAAGATCACACTGTAACTCCCTAGTAGGGCAAGGACTAGAATCCAGGTACTCACAAGGCATACAGAGCTTTATATACCACAACAGGCTGGCTATGAGGTGGGGGAGGAGCTGGCTTTTAAATATCAGGCATCTAGAAAGTATAGTTTTGCTTTTTTTCCCCTTCCAATTCCTCCAGTTCTCTGCTACTAACAAAGCGCCCTAGACCTCTGTCTCCGCATAAATGGACCACAGAGAACAGGACTAACTAGTAGGAAGGGTGGGAGTCCGTTGGTGGTGCAAAAGGTTAATGTGCTTGACTGCTAACCAAGAGGTTGGAAGCTTGAGTCCACCCTGTCCAGGTGATCTTCTTCTCAAAGATCAGCCACTGAAAACCCTATGGAACAGAGTTCTACTCTGACACACATGGGGTCGCCATGAGTCAGAATCGACTCGACAACAATCGTTTTTTTTGGGACACTCCCAACACTTAGCAGGGAACTGGAAGGTCAGAAAACATATCCATAATTTCAAAGCCAGTGTTCCATGTCTTTGTCCTCGAAAGCAGGGGGTTGAAGCAGAGCGATGACGGTCCTGTTGTCTGGGTGCCCCTCCTCCCCACCCGCCTCCCACTTCGAAGACAACCACCTTCATCAACCAGCCCAGCTACAGCAGCACACCTACTTATTCCACTTCTTTCTCACTAACATTAAAATACAGGTTCATTTTCCTCTTGCAAAATTAAAAGTGAATGTTAGAGGGGTATAAATCTAGACAGAAAGAGAATACGCTGATGAGTAAAACACGTGCCAACAGAAAACTTGCACGTGTGCTTTGCAGTTTGAGGAAAGAGAGAGGGGCGCGCTGAATTCAAAACACTTGGGCTTGATTCTCCACGCACGCATTTTTCTTTTCTTGGATTCCTCTCCCTCTCTCAGAATAACAGTTGTGTTTCTCATAGCTGAGCCAAGAGAGAAAATTGAATACTTCATGTTTCTATAACTATACTTTCCAGAGAGATAACACATCTAGAATTAAAACACTATCACAAACTATTAGGGATTTCTGATTGTTACAGGTTTGGTTAAAGGACTCTAGTAGCAAAGATTAAAGTCTCCAAAATTTGCCTTTGGAGCAGGGGGTTTCGTTTCAAACATCAAAGGTAAGGCTCTCAAGTCAATTTATGTTGTGCTGGGTTGAGTCAGTTAGGATACAAATTAAGGTCCATATATTTCAGTGTCAAGAAGGAAATGGTTATGTAAATACACAAGTATTAACATCAATCTGTATTAAATTATGTAAACATATACATCTTCTGAGGTCAGTACATAGATCCTCTTCTCCGAGCAGCGCTCTACTGAAGCATTGCACGAATCTGTTTGGAAGTTGATTCATCATTCAAGTGCTTTGTAGTGAACCTGGATGGAGAGAGGGATGGAGGTCAGTGTGCAAAGAGTGCTCGACCAAAGCTTCAGTAATGACTCGTCAGCCCATCTTTACCCTGGGAAACACAATTGATATTTATAAATCAAGCTTTGGATTGGTTCTTAAGACAAAGAGCCACACTTCAATGCCCAGAGTATTCTCAGGCAGATTTAATAGCTGATTCTTCCTTCCAAAGGAATTTTGTATTCGGGTTATTGAACAAGTAGATCTTTCACCTAATCAAATAATTACACAGAAGAGATGTTAAGAATCTCATTTTCTGGGGAGGAAGTCTTCACTTGATTGAGTGCAGAATATTAAGCATCTAGGCTTTGCCTGCAAGGTCACAAATTTCAAAATATGTATTATCATAGCAAACTAACTCAAACTTACAAGTTTACAGTTTCCTAAATTGTGGCAACTCTTATCCTCGTTGCCACCACAAGGGGGCAAATATGCAGGTAAACAAACAAACCAAAAAAAAAGTGGTGCAAACGTGCATCCAAATATCAACCTGGTTTAGAAATAGTTTATGAAAAGAGGGGAAAGGGGAATTAGCATGTAATAAAATCTTGACCATGTTCTAGACATTTGGTCTAAGTTTTCATTTAAATCCTCACAAGTTATAACTGCAAGAGAAGTTACTGCTTCCATTTTACAGATGAGAAAATTGAGGTTCACAAAGGTTAAATGACCCACTTCAGATTGCACAGCTAGCAATTTGTGATTTGTGAACAGTTTGTGATTTCTGATTCGAACCTAGATCTGGCTGTCTTGAAAGCCTGTGCTGTTTTCACTTCATCACAGTGTCTACAGGAGACACAAATTCCAACACTAAGAACTCAACACCTAACACCTTGCTCTCAGTGAAGTCTTGCTTGACTGAATGACGCTTTGGAAAATTCTAAAGCTTCAGAAGCTAAAGTCTTTTTATTGCATGTGGAAAGCCAGCCTAGGGTAAAATGGACACCAATGGAGGAAGTCTTTGATTACTCATACAATCTGGAAGGCTCTTATGGTGAAGCTACGTCTGTTCTGGAGCATGATGACTCAACAGCTCCTCAAAATAGCATCAACCTCAGTGTCTGGTTTATTTCTTTCATGTGCATCTCATTTTCTTCATTTATTAAATGGGGATAATAGACTAGCCTTGCCTATCTGAGCTGTGATGATTAAATGAGACATTATGATTGGAAGTAGCGTATTAAACATAAATGCTGTATGAATGTATGTAGAGGATTATCGATCACTCATCCATTCCACTTATACTTATTGAACACTTCCTGCCTACACAACACTGAGTGGAACTAGGGAAATCAAAGATGAATAAGACAGCAGGAACCTTAAGCCTTTGAGACTGTGATCCAGTGTTGGAATGAGCTGCATTGCAGCAGTGATTCAACACTGTGTGGATGTATTAACAACTGAAAAAATAAGAATCCCTTCCCTGAAGTAAATTAAGCCAAACACAGCTGTGGAAAGCATGAAGGTTCCTGCGCACTAGTTTTTAGCAGTTAGCATCTGGAACAAGCCACAGCTGACCAAATGCTCAGCATCTGGACAGTGTAGAGCAGGGTTCTCAACTCCGGCTGCACGTGGAAATCACCTAAGGAGCTTTGGAACAACAAGAAACTGTGTGCCTGGGCCCCTTCCTCAGAGATTCTGATTCATCTGGTCTGAGGTGGAGCCTCAGCATCCGTGTTTCTAAAAGCTTCCCGTGTAATTCTCATGTGTAGAGCTGGAGACGGCTGGTGAAGGGGAAAGAGAGACTCTTCGGAAAATGAGGCCACTAATCACAAACCACTGTGCCCATGACCTGTGGGGTCAAAGAGACTGGGGTTTAAGTCCTAGCTTTGCCATTTACTGCATGCCTTTTGGCAAGTTACTTGACTTTGCTAAACCTCAATTTCTTTCATCTGTAAAAAAGAGATGATTAAAAATGATGCTGACCTCATCAAGTGGTTGGAAAGCTAAAAGTGCCAGAAAACACAAAGGGTTAAGCCTGGTGCTCTAACCCTTGGTGGCAAACAGCATGCTAAATGTGCCACAGATCTGCAGGGGAGCTGTCCCGTGGTCAGTGGCCGGGGCTCACCTGAGGGCGTTCAGCAGACCCTCCACACTGTCCGGGGCCTGTTCCTTCAAAACCTTTATGCAGCCTTTCATCTACGAAGAGAAAACACAAGGTTTTTTTTTTAGCATCTTGGTAATTCCATCCATAATATTACCTATCCATAATAGCATCTGTCTATGATAATGTTGCAAGGAGCTCTGGTGGCACAATGGTTAAGCACTTGGCTGCTAACTGAAGGGTCAGCAGTTGGAACCTACCAGCCACTCCTTGGGAGAAAGATGTGGTAGTCTGCTTCCGTAAAGATTATCCTAACCAAACCAAACCCACTGCCATCGGGTCGATTCTGACTCACAGCGACCCCACAGGGTTTCCAAGGCTGTAAATCCCTACGGAAGCAAACTGGCATATCTTTCTCCCGCAGAGCCACTGGTGATTTTGAACTGCCGACCTTTTGATTAATCGTCGATCGCTTTAACCATCTTGCTACCACAGCTCCTTCCGTAAAGACTGCAGCCTTGGAAACCCTGGGGAGGCAGTTCTACTCTGCTCTATAGGGTCACTATGAGTTGGGACTGACTTGATGGCAGTGGGTTTGGTTTTTTGGTTTCATGATAATGTCACATTATTTCTGTCCATAGACATCTAACACAGGAATGATCAACAGACCTTTCTACCCCCTCAGGTTGGTGAGGTGCTCCTCCAAAATTCTGTACTGTTCTGAATCATACTACTTTTCACACTATACTGCAGCTGTATATTTTACTTGTCTGGTATTTGGGGACAAAGACTTGAGACTTTGATCTTGTCTTTGTACTCTGGGAGCCAAGTGCAAGGCTTTCCCTGTAGCGGTGCTCAGCTAATATTTACTCCATGAATTAAAATCTGAAAATTTTTATACCATCTCTCTGCCCAGAATGCTCTCCCTCCCTCAGCTATTTGACTGGCAAACCCTTAACCATATTTTTAGGACTCAGCTAAAGGTCACCAACTCTAGGAAGCCCTTCCTGACCTCACTGCCCCCACCAGGTAGTAGTAACCACCACATTTGTGTTCTCGATATGCAGTTCTGTCCATCTAAATGCCTGCCGCCACCTCCATTTTGTCTGCCTACTAATCCTTCAAGACTCAGCTCAAAGGTCATATCCTTCTAACTTGTTGCAGTCAAATGTTTTATCTTTGTTCGTATTTCAACAGCACTGAACATCGTATTTTGGCATTTATTATAGAGCCTTGGAAATCTTAGTGCCCAAATTAATTTATCTCCCTCACAAGGCTCTACACTCCCAGAGGTGCCGATCTACATCTTAATCATCTGTGAGAGGCAGTAAAAAACAGTTGTTAAGAATGTGAACCATATGGAGGCACAATGGCTGGGTTTCACCCCAGCTTGTTAGTTTAGTATCCCTGGGAACATAGGCAAGTTTATTAGCTTTTTGTGCCTTTGGAATACAATTTGTTCATAATTTGGGAAGTACATGAAAACTAAATTTATATAGATTGCATTATATTATGCATATTCTCTAGTGGGTTTTTTGGCAAAGCAAGACTTTCTGCAAAGATGAGAATCACTCATTTTAGACTCAGAAGTTCATGTAGTATATTGGATTTGGTTATACTAAGAGCCTCTTTTACAATGACACTTAGAAACAAGTATTTTCTGTGGGTCAAATTCTCACATATCAAAGTTTTATCTCAAAGGCCTGATAAGTCCTGACAGATTGATGGAGGCAGCCAAGAGCACAGGGTTGAGAATTATCTGGGGGTCACATATAGGCTCACCAAGAAAGAATGTTGTGGTCAATTAGAGATGTCTGTCATGGGTGCAGGAGGGGAGAGGCTACAGCAAGCCAGGTAAGGGTACCCCAGACCTGCTTGGTTCCAGGGATGGGATAAGGCCCAGGGATGAAGAGATATGGTTCCCCTCCCAAAGGAGCCCATGGACCACTGACAGAAAAGAGATAAATAACTCATTATCCTACTGTGATGAATCATCATATAAAACAAGCCTAAGGGGCAGTGGGAACAGAGATATAAGAAAGGGATGAAAGACCAGTGAGTACAGTTTGGGGATTTCTAGTTCTATTCCAGGATTATTACAGCATTGGGCTCAAAGTAGGGAATACCAGGATGTAGCCAGGGATGTAGACAAGGCGAGATCACATGCAAGTTTAATATCATGTTAGGACGTTTGGGACCTTTACCTATAGAAAATGGAGAAGCCTTGAGAGGTGATAAACAATCTGATAATGTGGTTAATATGGAAAGGGATCAGAAGGAAGCAAGACTGGTGATAGGGAGGCCAGTTAGGAGGTGCAGGGAGAGCCTTTGAGGGTATGGAGTATACAGAAGCAGTAGGCATGGAGAAGGGAGGGATGGGTAGATTAATCTGAGACAGATTCCATAGGGCTTGATGACTGACAGGGCGTGGGAATTGATGGAACGGGAGGAAGTTAGAATAATCCCTAGGTTTCTGCCTTAGAGACGGGTTGGATGATGGTAGAACACCTGAGGCAGGGAACCCAAGAGGAGGGGCAGGATAACATTTAGTTTGGGGCATGCCATGTTTCAGGTGTTCAGAAGAAGTGGGGTCTAGAGTTCTGGGTGAGGTTTGAGCGGGGACAAAGATCATTTCATGAGACTCTAAGGAAATCAGCTGAAAACAACATCTTACCAAGACTGCTTTTCCTGGCACCCAAGATTGCCATCTATTCTCCTGCTGGCACTCTGACATCTCCCTCTGCCTAGAGTACACTTCCTTTCATCTGCCCATTTGAGAAAATCCTACACCCTCTTTGAGGCCCACCTCAAACATCGCCCTCTGGCCCCTGCCTGCATCTGCCTCTAAGCAGATGCGTTTCCCTCTCAACTGGGTTACAAGAGCTCACCATGCATCTGTTTGGCCCTTCAGGTCATGCTCTTTGGAAGTGCATATACAGTATTTATTCCAGGGTCTGACAAATCAATACCTGTTTATTCACAGTTGATGTTGATACTCTAAAGATTTATAAACACAGTGCTTGTAACTACTGACTTAGAAATAGACTAACATCTGGGAGAAGACCCTTTATATCATTAAAGGAAATGGGCCACCTTGAATATAGTTGAGCTAAGCAAATCGGAAACTTTCTTGGAGACACATGTAACCTTCAATATGAACAAACCTTTCTTAATGAGACCTGCATGCACAAGTAGACTTCATCAAGACTGTGTGTGGCTAGATTTCACATTATATACCATTAGTGAGCTCAACAGAAATACTCAGTAAATGACATGTAAAACCAAGTGTTTAAAGATTAGGGCACAGATACAACTGTACCCAGTGTCCTTTTAATGGTTAACTCTGTGACAAATTAAAAAAAAACAAAAAAACTTTGGTAAATTGGAATGTCCTTTGATTAAACCAAAAACAAAACCAAACCCATTGCTGTTGAGTTGATTCCAACTCATAGTGACCCTATAGGACAAAGCAGAACTTCCCCATAGGGTTTCCAAGGCTGTAATCTTTACGGAAGCAGACTGTCATATTGTTCTCCGGCAGAGCGGCTGGTGGGTTCAAATCACTGACCTTTCAGTTAGCAGCTGAGCGCTTAACCACTGCACCACCAGGACTCCTTGTCCTATGATTACCAGGTACTAAACTCAATATACATTCAAATGATAGTTATAAAGTTACTCAAAGAGTTATTTATACTCAATCTACAGTATAAAAACGTTAAAGCCTCACACAGAATACAATAAATATATTTATTTAAGAAAAAAAAAGTCCATGATATAGTAAATGAATTAAATGCACTTTAAAATGACATGTATAGCATGCTCCTAATTTGTTAAGTACATACAAACAGACAGACACACAAACATCTACATAAGAAGAAGGGACACATGTACGTTGACTTATTAACAGTGGTCATCTGTCAGTGGTGGGGTTATGAGAGATACATTTAATTTTCTGTATTTTTCAAATTTTCTATAACAGCTACTTATTCTCTTTGCAAACAGAAAGTAATTCTATTAAAAATGTCATAAGTGGTGATAGCTGAACAACATGATGAAAATATTGAATATCACTGAACTGTATGTGTGAAGATTGTTGAAATGACAGATGCTTTGTTATCTATATATCACAATAAAAAAAGACAATACTTCATTAAAAAACATAAAAGAAATGTCATAAGGACCCTCTGAAGAGCCATGCCCAGCTCTGCTGGGGACTCAGAGCCTCAAAGTGAATAATCCAAGTTGCATTTTTCATTGATACTTAAGTTCCTTGTATTTTGCAGAACCCTGGCCATTCTGGGCGTTTTGACTTTCTACACCGTGCTAGAGCATCAGAGATGCTATTCTGAACAGGGGAATGAACTTCGCCATGTCAGCACAAGTTAGTAAGTTAGTAAAAAGAGTTTTTAAATTAATCCAATGGATACACTATGGGGTTTGGTGCTGTTAGCAAATTCTGGGCTAAGGGGATGTATGCTTTATTCCACAATCAACAAGAAAGCTTCAGAGTCATGCGTTTTCTAATTATATTCATTCAAAACAATCTCTACGGAACATCTATTGAGTGCTATGCACTATGTGCCAGGGACTGTGCTAGGGAGTAGAAGAGACATTAGATTTATAAATAATGGTTTCTGCCCTTTTGACAAAGAGCTTAGAGTCTGTGAGGGAGTTAGAAAACACAAAATGGTAAGTGCTTTGGGGGCCAGAGAGAAGCAAGGCTTTGACCCATGTAGGACACAGGAACTGTATCCCTAGATGAGGTGACGTTTGAGAAGTGTTTTAGAGGATTTTGCCTCTCAGAGAAGAGGGAGGGTGTGCTGGGCAGGAGGGAGGGCTCAAGCACACTCAGGATGACAAGGCATAGAAATTGGGTGGAGCAAAAGGTAGGAAGTGGTGGGACATGAAGCTGAAAGGTCGTCTGGGATCTGACTGAGGAGTCTTGTAATCCAGTATGTCCCAACTCGTTTCACATTAAGGCATGTATTATGTGTGTGTGTGTGTGTGTGTGTGTGTGTGTGTGTGTGTTTGTGTGTGTGTCACACTGGGTAAATGGGTAAATGAAAGGGGTAGCTTAAAGCTAAGTGACTGTTGGTCTTCTCGGCTGCACCAAGGGCTGAGGGAATCAGCATCTTGGCATCTCGGCTACCCTTTGGAGGTGGGGATGTTTCGCTGTAAGCACACAGAGAAGACTGGACTTCTTGCCATGAAGACAACTGCCACAAGTGGGGTTGTATCCTGGAAAGACTACTCGCAGTGGAGGGAGGAGTAGAGAGGGGGGAAGCAAGGTCTGTTTGGCACCATTCTCACGCGCTTATTTGGAAAGCCCACTCCTTAGCTGTTCTTACATCAATCTTGGACGTCTTGCAGAAAGCTCCTACAGGGTGGACGTGGTCATAGAGGATAATGACGCCCACCATCACCCTCATGCAGAACATCAGTGTTTCCTCACTGGTAAACCTACTCCTGTATTCCCTGGAAGAGAGGGGAGATGGCAGCAGTGTTACTTCCTTGTCGGCACATGCTCACCTTCAGCCCCACAACTGGCTACTTTAAACTCCTTCAATCCTCTCTTGAGAACAATCCCAGACCTGCAACGACTGGGTTAATATGCTCTTAAAGAAACCCATGATGATAATTCTCCCTGAATCTATCCAACCAGCAATTCAGTGTGAAAATAAGGTAAATTAGAGGGCAGTAAATTCTCTTCTCTTCTGCCCTTCAGCAGGCCGGCTGATCATGTACACCACTCCCGTGCCCATCAATCCTGAATATTTTATAGCGGGTCCCTCTGGTTGTCCACGATTATAGAGAATAATGGCTTCATTACGGAGAAAAAGAATCAGGCTCATTTCTACAGAGCAGCTATCATGTCTCCAGCCACAGTAACTTCCTTTGTTAAGACACAGACTGCAGATGGAATTGGATCGGCAAAGATACCTGAAAGAAATTATATACTATTCATTGAGCTGAGAGTATTTGTGGAGTTTGAATTTTGCTCATTTACCTCAACAGGAACCCTGATGATGAAGATGATGCAGGCCAATTGCACAGGCTTTCTTAGCACCTATTTCACTATGAATTGGCACCACAATGAACATGATTACTATTTTCTGTCTTGGATTAAATCTTAACTTTGGTATAAGTGAAATATTTGAAATTAATGCCATCCTAATTTGAACAGGGCATCAGATATTATAAATTTACTGTTGATGCCTTTGTCCCTCCCAAACATTCTGCAGGGTAGGTGGCGTTATGGGCACATCATGAGACGGGAAACTAAGGCCCAGGGAGGTCAGACTACTTGTCCACAGGCAGATGAGGGGCCAGAGACCCAGGCAGAATCCAGGCGATCTTGTGCAGATTTATCCATCACCATGCTGCCTCATCCTCAACAACAATTTTTTTTTTTTTTTTTTTTTTTTTTTTTAATCCTAGGAACTGATTTAGGTACACAGAAACCCACTGCTATCAAGTCAATTCCGACTCATAGCAACCCTATGGGACAGAGTAGACCTGCCCCATGCGGTTTCCAAGGCTGTAAATCTTTATGGAAGAAGTCTGCCACATCTTTCTCCTGCAGAGTGGCTGGTGGGTTCCAACCACTAATTTTTTGGTTTGCCTCTGAAAACTTAATCACTGCACGACCAGGGCTCCTCTTAGGTATAAAGAAACTGCTGAGAAAAGAGAGAGGAAGAGAGAGAGAAACCTCCATTGTCATCCTTACCACTTCCACTCTTGGTTCTAAATCTTCAGCCAAGCCTCCTCTTCAGTGGATTTCCAATAATACTCAGTCATTTAACCCAACCCTCCACTTGCTCCTTACGTGTCTTCATCAGTATCTCTGATTTGAGCCTTGGTTCTGGTATCTACTTATCTATACAACATGTGGGAAGTCAGTTACCCAGTTTGGGCCTCAGTTTCTTCAACTACAAAATGGGGATACATACACCTATCACTCAGAGTTCTTTATGAGATTAAATAAGATGTTAGATGTTAGATGTTATCATCATCATCATCATCATCATCATCATCATCATCATCATCACTATCAACAGATATTCTTCCTGGGACAATTGGCCCTGGCTGGGTGGACTTATGACAATGAGTTACATCTTTGATTTCAACTTACGGAGTTTCCAGCATGACTTTGCAGACACTTGTCATTGTACTGAGGCAGTCTGTGGTATTCTCTATTGGCAGGGTTTTGTTCTAAATGGGAGACACAAACATACGTTAGCCTTGCTAGCAGCTTTTATGTCCAATTAAGAGAAAAGCACTTGTCACTCAACCTCACTTACTTCAGAGACAAAATGCATTGTGGCATTGCTAAGGGTTTTCAGCATTGGTGTAGCTTCTGCATAAAAGAGGGACATTCGATTGGCCATTTCATTATTGACTTCATTCTCAATGTCTAGCTGATGAAAATAAGAAGAGAAAATGCAATTTGTAAAGAGATGGTCAAAATCCCCAAATGATGCCCTCTGGAAATTGAATTATAGACAGGGAAGCGGTCTTTTTCCTGTGTGCTTCCAGATGCAGAAAACAAAATCGCCACGGAGAAGGGCAGAAAGGCCCAGGCAACTCAAGGACTCACGTGCATGTTGTTGATCCTGTTGCGACTTATTGTTCTTCTGTAGTAGCTGAAGTCGTTCTGAATAGCTGGGTTCCTCATCTGAAATCCAGGAGAGAGGAAAGGAGCATCAGAGCATCAGAAGGAGAAATACATTAGGAGCCTGGACACTAGATTTGGTAAATACACCAGGACTTTTTTGTTACACAAGAGGCAAAACACTTCTGGTTAAAAAAAACAAACAGAGAAATATGTACTTGTAGCTTCGTTGTTTTAAAATATGCTCAGTTTGTAAAATGGATCAGACTCCAGGAAAAGTATATTTGCTGAAGAACAGAAAACTGGAAAGGTTTTCTGTTACTGCATTTGGTGGATTTTGAATTTTCACGTGCAGAGACCACTGTCTTAAATTAGTTTTACTCCATGGAATGCAAGTTCTTACCACCTCATGGTCCTTCCAGGACAGGAGTTATGTCTTATTCATTTCTCAGTCTCCCCACCCTAGAACACTAGCAGAGTGCCTGCACACAGTAGGTACTCAGTAAAGGTTTGTTGTGAAATATCCAAGGCAGTTTGGGCCTAACCTTCAGCTCATCGAATCGAAGGGTAAAATGTAAAATTTCCGCAAACTCCTTTGCCAGGGCCTGCTCCCGCTCCAGGTGTTGGGTTGGCGTGTAGGGTGGACAGGTTAGTGATTCCAATAAACTCTGAAGAGCTTTTTCTGAAAGCCAAAAGGATAAATATATGTATGAGGTGGTACACAGAGATCCTTCAAATAGCACAATTCTCAGCCACAGCTGACAATCTCAGAGAGAACCTACTTGGGTTTTCCTACTTCATGTCTTTCCCCCTAACTGTGTGACACATGTTGTGTGTGGGCAACGACCAGGAGTCCCACGTGCTCCAGGAGGCTGCCTCCACTGCAGAAGCCTCCTCCGGCCACAGAGTTCTGCAAATGTCTCTCTCTAAGCCTCACACGCTTAGCAGTCTTAATTCCAAACACTCCCAGAAAACCACAAGTATGTGTGTTTGGATCATGTGCATGAGATATCCATTTATAATACAGGATTAGATAAAGCAGTGGCCCTGAATGCATAGATCAGATAATGTGCTTTGCAGAGAAAGACCTTTGGTCCCCTATCATCTCTTCTCTGCATCTATACTCTAACCTAATCCTAAGACTATTTTTCTACTCACTCATTGCCATATCTTCCCCCATTATTGCCCTTGCAGCTCACTACTCCCACTTGCCTGTTTATAAGCATTCCCTCCAGCTTTCTCTTTGATATGTTTCTAACAGCACAGAGTCATTTAGCCAATCCTTTATACCAGGGGTTGGAAAACTATGGTCCACAAGTTAAATCTGGTTCATTTCTTGATTTTGTAAATAAAGTCTTATTGGAATATATACACACTCATTCGTTTATGTATTGTCTATTTCTGCTTTTGTGCTACAACACAGTTGAGTAGTTGTGACAAAGACTGTGTGGTTCACAACGTCTAAAATACTTAACATCTGGTAATGTTGAGAAAAGTTTGCTAATCCTTGCTCTACACAGTCCTTAAATGCCTTCTATAGTGTCTTTACAAGGGATACCCTTAGTCTTTGTTAAACATTTCCATCTATGGGAACTCACTGTCTTCTGAGGCAACCAGTTCTACCTTGGCCTGCTCTGATTCTGAGGGGTCTTCTTCCTTCTGTTGAACTGAAACTTGACTCCATAGGATTCAGTCATTAGGCCTAGACCTACACTTTGAGAAAATATAGAGAGAAGTTGATCCCTCTTCTATCTGAAAGCCTTCAGAAGCCCCCTCTTGTTATAAAATTGATTCAGTTCATTCAATTTCTCTTCTTTGGGCTTAGTTTTGAGTCATCTCAACATCACGCCTGTTGTTCCTCCAAAGTATTTCAACTCATCTGATTTTCCCTTAAAATGTGGCACTCATTATGGCAAAAATAGAATAGAAATGGACTATTCCTTTCCTTGGTCTAGATATACTATATTAACTAATGTAGCCTGAGAAAGTTTTACTGCTGTGGAGAGCAGTTATATCATATTGCTGGTCACATTGAGCCTATTGTCAACCAGATTTGGCTTTATTCTTGGTTCTGTAAAACCATGCTATACCTGTACAGTGTTTTTTTTTAAGCTTAAATGGAGAGTTTTATCTTTGCTTTTCTTGTATTTCACTACATTAAATTCATCAAATGACTCCAGCCACCCAAGTTCTTTTCGAGTCTAGCAGGTAACTTGTATCTTCCAACTTCTCTGTCATTCAGAAATGTGATCAGCCTGCTGTAAAAGTGTTAAGAGTTGGGCATAGCTGAGAAGACAACCAATGGGATATCTACCAGTAGAGACACTCTAAATGGGCCAGTACTTCAAGGAAAGAACTTGGTGGTGGATTGAAAGAAATGAGAATGGCAAGTGTTGCCACCCATGAACGGCCTCTCATCACACACAACGATGGATGTGGAGACATCTTCCAATATGGTGAGCTCCTCCTGCTACCTTCTCAAATGCCAACAGAAAACTTCATACATGGGACGTGAATACTATAAACACATACTCACCTAGCCTTATGGAAAACTCATAAAATCTCTTTAGTCTCACAACCAGAGGACACACTGCATTCCAGGCTTTTTCTTGAAGCTGAATGTCATTGGGGTTTTGAATTGCCTACAAAAACATGATAGAACTGTCTGCTTAAAAAGAAGCAATAAGCTCCACATCAAATTCCTTAAGCTTGAGAAATGATTTTAGCAAAAAATACAATCCCTGCTGTACTCTGTTAATATGTACTACTTAAACTGCATCAGTTCCTGGGGCTGTCTCACAAGATGCTCATATACAATGGAGATTTTAACACTTCAGTATAATGCAAATGATTCTATATTAGATCCTGTGTCATTGGACTTGTTTCTGTTAACCTGAATGTAAAAAAAAGGTCACATTTAAATTGGAGGCAATTCACCCCTCCTCCATCACTATTTAATTCTTCTAAAGTAGAGCTAGTGCTCATCATGAAGTGTAAACCCTATAGATATTTTCCTTTTTCTATTATATGTATAATATGCTAGTCTGTAATGTTACTGAAATTAGCTAAATTAAATGGTGACCCCTAACTAGAAAAACTGCCTCTTAATAGGCCGTTACTTTTTTAGAAATATTCTCTTGTTTGGGATTCATCAGTTTGGGGATTATGATGGCAATGGTGTTCTTTTCAGAGGCACAGTGGTGAGTTGCGTGTGTGTACACATGCATGCTTGTGTTTGTTGATATTTCCAAAAAGTAAGTATTTTAAATAAAGGGAGTTGAGGTTTCTTGTCTTTAAGGCATTTTCAAAAGTCAAACTGATAGTTCACTTATTTTTTTTTGTTGTTATTGTATTTATTTATTTACTTATTTATTTTATCTCATAAGACATTATAAGACAACAGACCTGTAGGCTACTTATGACTGTTGTTTGTGACACTAGTGGAAGCTGCCGAAATTATTACAAAATGTTGGAAAGTATCTGTAAACCCAGACCTTACAACTCATATTTCAACCACTGTTCATAGACTTTATATGTAGGTGTTCCTTCCACGAAGTAATAGGGTGACAATTTATTGTTTAAATGTGAGTCCTGCGGTATTAAATGTGTGTATAAGAAGAAGAGAATGGCTAACTAATATTTTACACGGTCTACAGCACTGTGTGCTCAGATTAATGTACTAGAATAAAAGGGGTCATTCATACATTTTTCAAGGACACATTACCCTCCTTTTTCTTCCTAGTACTCTAGGAAATACTAGGGCTATTACTTAATCTTGCTGTGTGTGTGCGTGTGTGGCTTTCCTTTCTCCTCCTGGGGTGCTGTCAGCTCAGTATTATCATTGGCATACATCTCGGATCTCTGGCCCCGCTCCCTTGTAAGCCTGCAGGTCTGCGAGGATGCTCTCGGAATCCTGGAGGACCGCGCTGATCTGGTTCCATATTTCTCTCTCTCCTTCTGTGGGCTGGGCATCTGAGCAGCAGGGAAACCAAGAGACACCGAAAGCTTGTGTTTACAAACAGCTTGGAAAAGCACTGGTGTTCAGCTCTATCTGCTAGACGATCCTATCTTCTTCCCGTAAGTTTGGGTTTTACTTACGTATTAATGTAACAGGCTGCTCCAAAGAGAACACTAACAAAACTACTGCCCATTGTTCAATTCAAAATATTCATTTTTTTCTGCACACAGTAAGCCACGCATGATGAAATCATTGTAGGCACCCATTTGATTTTATTAGTGTGGAACACGTTTTGCACACCTACTATGTGCCAAGCAGTGCACTGGGTGATAGAAGCAGTGTACCTTGTCTTTTGGGGTCTGCTTTTAATAGGAGAAGCTGTTGAATATTTCTGATTTGATGGAAAATTTGTGACTGAGAGCACAGGTGGGAAAATAAGTCCCCTCACATTTCCACACTAAAAAATAAGCTTAAAAATTGCATAATTAGTCCCTCAAGTCCATGAGGGAGAAGTATTTTTCCAGAACACACTGATATGTGAAGGCACTGAGACTTCTCATTTAACATGAACTCTTGCTCCAGAGTTTTGACAAAGAAGGTTCAGGCAGTTCACGTTAAAAATTGTGGTTCTTCTTATCTTTGGTCTTGACTGTGAATGTTACCCACAAAAAAATAAGTGGCACATTCAAGCTTACATAAAAGAAGAACATATTCTAACAGCCACAGAAGGACCAGGAGGAAACACCCCTCAGCTGATCAGTGAATTGTTACTTGACTCCATTCCTATAGTTTTTGACCCCAGCAGCAATCTCTGGGGGCTAGTGGGTAGCGGTTGAGTGGTGAAGAAGACTGGGTTTTATTTATCTCACAATTCCTGCAGAATAGCCACTTGCCTGGCTAGTAAGGAGTTAGTCATCTGATCTAAAACAAAGGTACTAGCAATGGAGAAGGGAGACCGATGCCATTTTAAAAATTCCACTCTCAAATATCTAAATCCTAAACTCTGAATTCTCTCAGCTGACTTCACTAATGAAAGCATGAGGAGAGAGTTCTACCTAGTGTAATACTCTCCGGATCAAATCCCAGTTTTGACTAATCTTTGTGGAGCTACAAGGGGGTAATAATTTCCTAGTTCTACTCTGGGGTATAAAAGACATAATTCACCATACAGGTGAGATCTAAGTAAGGTGATGACCATGCTGAACAAGCCTCCTTCAGAAAGGTTGTCTGAGTAGGGGCTGGGCCAGATGTGGCTGCTTCTGCTCAGTCGCCATCTGCTGGATCTACGTTATCCCAAGACCATACCCTTGACAAGTGATGCCTACGGAGTTCTTTAGACCATTTTACTTACCAGGTTTTGCCTAAGACCTAAGAAATTGGTGGCGTTACCTGAGAAATGAAGGGTGGAACTCATCAGTATATGGTAATTCTGTTTAAAAATAAAAATCACAGGCCCTCTTAGGCCATCCAGAAACCTTGCAAACTATACTTTTTGGACTGAGACAGATTTCAACTAGAGAATACATGTGGAGTCCCTGGATGGTGAAAATGGTTTACACCTCAGCTGCTAACTGAAAGGTTGGAGGTTTGAGTCCACCAGAGGTGCCTAGGAAAAAAAAGTCTAGAGATCTGCTTCAGAAAAATCAGTCACTGAAAACCCTATAGAATACAGTTCTACTCTGACAAATGTGGGGTCAATGTATGTTGGAATCAACTTGACAGCAACTTTTTTTTTTTTTAAACATACATGTGCATCAGGGTTCAGAGGAGGAAAACATGACTGTGGCCTGGGAGGAGTGAAAAAAGCTTAATGTAAGGGGTGGGATTTGAGATGGGTAAATGGAAGGCCATAGGAAGTGCACCAGTGAAGAGAGGGCAGCATGAATAAAAGTTTGGCAAAGCTTGGGCCAAGACGAGGACAGAGACCAGCCAGGTTAGAGTAAACAGTCTAGCTTGGGAAAAAGAAGGGAGGATAAAATGTTATTGCACCTTCATCCCTTTCTGCTGGTTCATTGGTTGCCACAAACATTTGGTAAGCTTTCTCAAGTACAACGTTACTCTCAATATTAATCCATCTTAGAGTTTGTCTTTTCCTGCTTTCCAAAAATATTCTCCAAGTGATATGTGTGTCTTCAACAGAAACCCACAGTCACAATCACACAAGCTAGGAAGCCTATAACTAGAGAAAGTATTTCAGAGGAACAGAACTTCAGGTTAATGCTGGTAACTTCCCATAAGATGAAAGTCAGGGAAGAAAACACACAAGCACAAAGCAAAGATCCTAGAAAACAAATAAAAATGAAATACTCATTAATGCAAATCTGTTCCCTCTCTTAATGAATACATCAAAAAATGACAAGTTAAACAAAGACAATTTCCTAGACAGATATTTATTTAACAAGGATAAAGCAAAATAGAGTCTGTAACCAAGATTCTGAGGGGCATATAAGTCAATTTCAATATGATTATAAAATAGTATGTGGGGAAAAATTTTTAAAAAAAGATACTTTGAGTCCAGAAAAGGAAACCTTTTGATCTTGGTTGTCTCCTGACTGAATCTTAGCATGTCACCACTTGATAAGTTTTGGACAAAACATAATTAGTGCGCTACAAGAGAAGATCTTGGAGAACAATACGAACACAAAATCCTTTTGATGATTACTTAAACACAAAAGAAAAAAGATTTCAAAGTCAATTTTTAAAAACAGAGGACTTTCCTAAGTGCTTCAAAAATATAGTGGTTTCTGGAGTGTAGTTCTACTCTAAGACACATGGGGTCACCATGAGTGGGAATCGACTCGATGGCAACTGGTTTGTTTTTGACGGCAATTTGTTTGTTTTTTGCTTCAGCTTTGTTTTAAATCAATTTATATAACTTCTCAGATGTTGTTTCCTTGAAGATAAATAGATATAATGAGAATAAAATATGCATAAATTTTATGGCTCTTAAAAACAACAACAATAAAAAAAAAAACAGTTTCCGATAGGGTGGCTTAAGAATGGTATTGACTAAGGATAGGCTATACCAGGTTAAGGGACATTTCCTAACACAAACCAACACTGACATTTATATAACCACAATGGGCCACTGGGCTAGCAATGTGGAGGCCCTGAGGTACAGAGTTGGGAGCTGTGGTGAATACCTTCCAAGATATCAGTAACTCTCTCTTGCTACCTGGGTGATTTGTGAAACAAGACCCTCAGTCCCCAGCCTGTGAAACTATTCCTCTTGGCAGATTTCCTAGTGTCATATTAGAAATGTTTCTCATGGGGCTTGGTTCAGCAGAGGTGAGTTTGGATGGGAGAAATTCAATCCATCATTCCTTCCTTCATCTGGGCTTAGAAATTTGTTGGCTCATTTTATTCCATAATTTGTTAGTCTGATTGGACACCCTATTTTCTTTCTTTTTCCCCAGTCATGGAACTGAAGTCATCTCCCTTTTTCAGCTAATAATTAGGCCATTAGTGCCAACAGCATGGTCCCTACCTTTTGGGCTAGGTTTGTTGTAAGCCTGGGTTCACAGAGCACTCATATCATGAGTGGTGTTGGCTTCCAAGTCTCCGTGACTAAACACATACTGAAGAGAATTTCTAGTCATTCTGTCAGTCTGTCTGTCTCTCTTTTTAGATGGGAAGATGACCGTGTAACCCTAGGTGTCATTTAACATTGATTCCAATTTCCATGGAGGCCTATGATTTCCATATGGAATAGAAGTCTTACTTTCATTCTCCAGCTAAGTGATCAGACTGTCAGGACGAAGTAATAAGAATCTTATCCATTAGTCTGTGGGCTCTGGTCATATCTGTTTCACTTTACATTATATTTCCAGGGCCTAACACAGTGCCTGACATATACTAAATGATCAAGAAAATTTTGCTGAATAATAATTGAATGAACTATATCTACTTCTCACAATATGTTTTGTAATGGTTTATCTGCCTATCCTTGAATTCTGGGATCTTTCAAGATAGGGTTTGCATTCTTATCCTCAGTTCCCCATGTACTGCCCTACACTCGATAAACACTTGATGAATCAATGAATAAATTTTAAAAAAATATATATATATTTTTTAATTGGAGTGAATGGTGGGTGTTGGGAAGCAGCAAAAGAAATACAGGTCTTATTACATCTAGATCCTCCCCTCTGCCTCTTTTCCCCAAATGGTTTTTATATTGTTACATCTCTAATGGTTACCATTAAGAGGTATGCATTTATCTACAATCAAATTTGGTATTCACATCTTCGTTAACACTTGTGTTTTTAAATCATCCATTATTTATCTATGATTTCAATGTCTTCTTGGCATGTTAGCACACTAATATGATACTTGTTGAGTTGACAGAGTGAAAACCTGCACTTATGTTTACACTTCTAATCCTAAAGCTGTTTATCATTTTGCTTTCTGGAATATCCCTTTGAGAGGCTTTGCTGTCCATACTTTTAGTATTCTCCATATTCAGATTCAATTGGTGACCCCGTTTTTAAAATTTATTGTTTCCAGATGCCAAAGAAGGTATCCAGAGACTGAAGAATTGGTGATTGAAATTACTATATTTAACCTATTGGCAACCCCCTAAAGCATTTGCTGAGTAAACAGGAATTCTAAACTATGGGTTTTGTTTTTCTGTTTTTTTTAAACAAAGACTGACCTTCAGTCAAAGACACACACACACACAAATACACATGCCTAATCCTACTGATGGAGAATGGATCTTTGTTTTCAGCCTGGGCCAATGAATTCTTTGGTGACGTTTCTTCTAAGAGCTAAATCCTAAACTTCTAATGATTACCAATTATTTCGTTGAAATTGAGGAGAATGGTTAGACAAAACTGAGAGTACTACTGTCTTAACAATGAAGCTGTTGAAAATCCCTGTGATTTATACAGGCAATTTCAGAAACCAATACTTCCAGGAGCCCTGAAACAAGTCTATTCAGGCCATTACCCAGACAATGATTTAAACCCCTGTTCTGGACTTGCTATTGTGGAAAGTATGAAAATGTATCACGTATACCACGACCTTGCATACATATATTTATTGTCAAGAACTCACTAAATTCAAAGTTCCTACAATTTTTAATGGAAGAACTACTCATTTATCATTTATGGTAGTTAAACAGGATTTTGTTTGCAGAGGACATATTTATCCTCCTTTGGCTCCATTTGCTAGTGATGGTGAACATGAACTGCCAACGTTTTGGTGTCAGCAGAGACAGATTGGAGGATTTCCTTGTGGACTATGGTGATATTTATTTAAAGCCGAGTGCTTAGCATTCTACCTGCTAATAGAGAGGAAGGTGGCAACATGCTTTGTCAGGAATGTCTGTGGTGAACCTATCACAGGATGCAACTACAGTGCTCACACTGGAGAAAAGCTGTTGAATCAAAGTGCTCTTATCTTTGTAAATCAGCCAAGGACTCACTGTGTCTTCAAACACACCAGGAACACACATACTTCCTCCTAACAACCTATCTAGGAGTGCATTCAAAATCTGACAGAGAATCAAACAAATTAACCTAAGATAGTATGTGTAGAAAACACAATCTATTGGCGATATCTTTGGTTTTGAAGGGAGCTCTGGCATTTCATCAATAGGATATATAGCTATCTCTGCACCCCAAAGGCCACTGTATAAACACCAAAGAAAAGTACAGCAAAAGGTTTTTACCGAAGCTATAAATTAAATGTATAGCTCTTCATTTCCTCACTCCTTCAACCCTTCTTCCCTTCAGTATAAACTAAGAAACATAAATAACTACCTATCGTTAACATTTGGGTATGTACAATTGGTAATGATTTATAGCAGAATATTAACTGCTTACAGAAACAACGTAAACTTGCAAAGGTCCATTGGAAAATATAAGTGTGACTGGGCTGACATATTTATTTTTACAGGGACATTAGTCATCCCACACAGAGTGCACAGTCCTTTCCTATGGAACAATCTTACCAGGAACTGAAAAGAGCTGGGAGGATTAAGACACTTGAAGGGTTGTCTCATTCATGCATGTGCAGTGGGATTCCTGTGGTACTAGAAGGGGTGGGGGTGACCAGGGTTGGGGGTTGGGAGACCTGGGTCCTCTCCCCAGCTTTGCCACTCACTGACTGTTAGACGTCGGGGCAAACAAATAAATCTCTCTGCACCTCAGATTCATTCTTAGTAAAAGGAAGAGAAGCTAATACTAGCTCTGTCTGCTCCCTACCTGGCAGAGTTATAAGGATGTTGAAATTATAGACTAAAAGACTAAAAAAAAGTGCTAGAAATTTAAGGAATCATTGTGACTGAATGTCTGGGTTGTCATTAATAAATTGCTTCCCCAGGCTGGTCTGTTTTTCTCGTTTGTAAAGTGAGGACACTAGATCAAAATACATCTCTTATTTCCCCTCTCTCTCTCCCAACCAAAAGGTCAGCAGTTCGAATCCATCTGCCGCTCCCTGCAAACCCTTTAGGGCAGTTCTACTCTGTCCAATAGGTTGCTATGAGTCAGAATGGACTCGACGACAACTGGTTTTCTCCTCTCCCAAGATTATCTAGTCCCCTCCGAACAATCTTAGCAGATGAAACTGTACCAGATGAAAGAAGAGATCAGCAGTAGCTGGAAGTCGTCTGAGTCAACAGAAAAATCTCAGCTGATAGGTTAATCTGACTCACTCCTCCCTTGTTTTAAAGAGGAGGAGCCTGTAGTATCGAAAGGTAATTGTCATAATGTTCAGAGCTTTTCTGAGAGTACAATGAGTTGGAAGCTTTACACTTCCTTTCTAAACACCCTTACCTTATTGTTCTTTGTGTTCCTATTACGCTCATAAGATGAATCTGTCTTATAAGAAAACCATTTCTGAGCCCCAATATTCCAAGAAGCATTTTTCCCCACCCTAGAACCTGGACTTCTTCCGGCCAGCCCAGTACCTGCTATGCGTTCTAACAACTGAAGACTTCTTCTCTTCTGCCTGTACTGTTGTCTCATCTCTCCAACGTGCTTACATCTTATCTGTCCAATACAATTACGTATTGCTTGAAGAAGAGGTCATATTCTTCTAATGTTCCTAGATGTATGTGCCCCATTCTGCCCATGAGGCCTTCTTCCTCTACCAAGATGACCTCACCCTCACCCTTGCTGTTCCTGCCAGATGCTAGGAATGCAGGAGATGCTCTGCATATAGTCACTTGATCAGCATCAATCAAAACCAATATTCCTAAGCTTTTACTTCATACCCAGCCCCATGCTGGACACCGGATAACACATAAAATAAGTGTAAGACATCATCGAAATCCTCACCTAGGGCAAGTGAACACTAGTAGATACTAATACACACTTTCAAAAGAAACCTAATAGCGCTTGATTTCCAACAGTGTCCCAGGCAGTGGATGATTAAATGGCAGTGGCTCGTATGACTAACAGACTTATTTCTCCCTGCAGTTAATTCTGACACACTGACCAAATATTCCATATTTCCTAAATAGTACCCTGACAAGGTAGGAGAGGACGACAAAATTCAGAATTGAAGAGAAGGAGCAAAGATTATAAATTAGTGGAAAATCAATCAGATGGATTTATTACTGAGAACTTACTGTGTGCCAGTGGTGGCACTGGGCATGTTGGGTAGATACAGAGCCAAATATGTAGCTCCTGTCCTCAAGGATCTTAGGAAGGTGAGGGCAGGATCATTTGATTCAGGAAATATTTACTGAGTACTTTTTATGGGCCTGCCATACTGACGGGTAATCAGGAGATGAAGCAATAAATAAAACAAGGTCATTGTCCTCAAGGAAAGTTAAATAAGGCTACAAACGATCCGTAACACGTTAATACAACAGTACAAGCAAAGTAATCATGAAGTGGAAGTTAAGTGACAATAACTGCACAGACATTTCTGAGGAATAACGAGTTATGGGCTAAGAGCATTTCCTAGAAAAGAAGACATTTAATGTGGGAATCATTAAAGCTAAATTGTCACCCATTCTTGCAAGCCTTCCCAGACTTGTCCTTCTCCAACCCTCTTTTACCTTATCCCAAATGATATTAACTTATTTTCTTCTATGAATCCTATAGCACAGGATGTATCCTTGTTAGGGCATTTGTCAACACTCTGTTATAGATGGCTGCTTTTATATCTGCCTCCCCAAGTTGACTGTAAGCTCTGCAAGTGTACAGATTGAGTTTTATTCATACCACAACTAGCACAGTGCCTGGTACATAGGATATCCTCTGTGAGCATTTAAAAAATACAATTAAAAGGATCGTAGTCAGGGGTTCTGTTTTCATTCAAGATATTAAAAAAAATCACAAATAACATTTTTCCCACTTTAACAAAGAGAACAAGTTAGATAATCTATAAAGTCCTTGTTAATTTTAATCTGTAGGAAAGGTGAGATTACAAAGTAAGCTACTTAACTACGATCCAAAAAGCAGACAAATCTTTCCTAGGAGATACGAACCACAGGTGCTTTCAGGTTTGGCAGAGCAGAGGAGGAGGAGAAATCTGCCGTAAGTGTAGGTAAAAAGAAAATAGCTGGAATTTTAACACATTTCTAAAGTATGAGTGTGGGCTGGCCGGAAAGTTTGGAGGCTCTGGAGTACCAGATAGAAGGGAAATCTGTGCATGTCTGCCAACTCTTTTCCACGAACCTTCACCAAATGCTAACAAGAAAAATCAGGAGCATAAAATGAAAATAGAGAAATACTCTGAGTCAGGGTCCTTGGTCAGCTTTGGCATGAAGGCACATGAAAAAAATTAGAGAAACCCTCCCAGACTCTAGGTCTTGTTTCGTTTGAGGCAGTGGTCATCTATCCCTGGGGAGTGGAAGGAAAGCTGAGAAAGGTGCCCTCTACAACACAGGCATGCCAGATATGCTGTAGTATACAAAGAGGAAAAACTCAGGAGAAACTCACCAGACAGTTGACTATCTATCAGTGGAGAGGAACAAAAGAGCTAAGAGAAACCATCCTGAAAAGTAGGCGCATGGGGCCTGCTGAACCATGAAGATAAAGCATGAGAATGAGACAAACTCTTCAGATCCCAAGCTTTGCTAAAGGCACTGTTCTGATTTCTTCCTCAAATAATCTGAATGTAACTTAAGCAACAATGAAATGTAGAGCCAGACTTGATTGACTCAACCCCTCATATTCATGGCCTGACAGAAGAAATGGCACTTCCTTTTCTGGTGCAAATTTTATTTACATCAGCGCTACTGTTCCTTAAGACAAGCAGTCTGGCATTCAATTAACAAAACAAGAGTAGACAAACAGAAAGCAAGAAAATATCAACAAGAAAGTAAAAAATTGATAGAAGCATACCTACAGATGGCCCAGAGGTTGGACTTAATAGACAATAATTCTAAAATAACTATGATAAATACGTTAAGGGATAGAGTAAAAAGGCAAACAATATGTATGCAAAGATGGGTAATTTAAGCAAGTACATTCAGATTACTAAAATAATGAATGGAAATACTAAAAATAAAAAATTCTACATCAGAGATGACAAAATCTTTTGATGAGATTATCATTAAAAAAGAGTATCAGTAAACTTGAAGACAAGACAATAGAATTACCCAAACTATAACACAAAGAGAAAAAAAAAATAGAAAAGAGCATCTGAGATATGTGAAGCAATATCAAACAGTCTTACATACATGCAATTGATGTCCCAGAAAAAGATGAAGATAATTAGACAGAAAAATATTTTAAAAGGTAATAGTCAAGGATTTTCCAAAATTAATGAAAGATTTCAACCCACGGATCCAAGACACTCAGAGAACCTAAAACAGGATAAGTACAATGAAAATAATGTATAGGCACATCATAGTCAAACTTCTGTAAAGCAGAGATAAAGAAAAGGTAAGAATTCATGACTGACTTCTCATAAGAAATAATGTAGGCCAGAAAAAAAAAAAATTACATAAAGAAGTAACTATCCTTCAAAAGTGAAGATGAAATAAAGACACTTTCAGAAAAAATAGTTGAAGGAATTTTTCTTCAGTAGACTTGAGCTAAAGGAAATATTAAAAGAAGTTCTTTAGGTTGAAGCAAAATGATACCAAATAGAGGCTTAGTTGTGTAAGAAGAAATGAACATCACCAGAATAAGTATGTAAATAAATAAAAAGGGCCTATTAAAATCACACTACACGTGCACTAGTTTCCAGGTACCATCAAGTCAGCTCCAACTCATGGCAACACTATGTGTGTCAGAGTAGAAGTATGCTGTATAGGATTTTAATGGCAGATTTTTCAGAAGTAGATTGCCAAGCCTTTCTTCTGGGGCACCTCTAGGTGGACTTGAACCTCTAACCTTTGGGTTAGCAGCTAAGTGCATTAACGTTTTGCAACACCCAGGTACTCCATACACATGCACACACACACTTAAAAGACTATTTAAAGCAAAAATAATAACAATGCAATGTGGAGATTATAGCATATGACGTAGAAGCAAAATATTTAACAACAAAAGCACAAAGGGTGGAAGGGTGGAGATTGGGAGTATACTGTAGTAACATTCTTAAATTGATGAAGTAAAGAATACATTTTGAAGTAGATTGTGATAAGTTAAAGATGTATATTATAACCTATAAAGTAAGTACTGAGAGGCATCATGAAAAAGTCCACAGAAAAGATGAAACAGAATACCAAAAATTTTTGATTTATGCAAAAAGGCAGAAAAATATTAAGAGAAACAGAGCAAATGCAGCAAAAAGCCATTAACACCAAGATGGACTCAAAATATTAATTAAATGTACACACAACAGTTAATTAAACATAAATGGGTTAAACATCTCAATTAAAAGGTCAATATTATAAGGCTGGATAAAAAAATCTAGGGCCAACTATATGTTGTTTACAAGAAACACATTTTAAAGACAAAGACACAAACAAGATAAAAGTGAACAAATGGGAGGACATACAGGAGATAAACAAAGCTTAAACATACTAGTTTTGCCAATATATGAAATGCTTACATATGTATTATTTAATTTAATTATTTTTGGTGAAAATACACACATTAAAAGATGGTCCCATTTAACATTTCTACGTATATTGTTCAGTGACATTGGTTACATTCTTTACATTGTATCAACATTCTTGTTATTTCTGTTCTAGTTTTGTCATCCCTATTAGTTTAGACTTGCTTCCCCCTAAACTACTCATCTATGTTTTAGAGTTAGTGTTGTCACTTTGGTCTTCTAGATACATATACTTTTTAAAGCATAATACTTAAGGATGACATTCTTTACTTTTTGAGCTAAGCTTTTTCTTTTTTTTTTTTTTTTTGGTTTATTTGTTTAAAGATGACTTTAGGGGATAGTCTGTTTCAAGGTGTGAAGAATGTCCCAGGGTTCACCAGTTTCAATGCGTCCAGTAAGTTTAGATTCTTTGGGACTTTGAAGTGCTGTTCCACATTTTTTCCCCTTCTATCAAGATCCATCTATTGTGTTTAGGGATATATA
>NW_004443959.1:982588-1031904 GCF_000243295.1 Trichechus manatus latirostris | reverse complement strand
AACTGAAAAATATTAAAGAATACTTAAATAAATGGAAAGATAGACCATTGTTCATAGGTTGGAAGAATCAATATTTTTAAGATGCCAGTTCTACCCAAATTGATTTATAGATTTAATATAGTCATAAACAATATTCCAACAAGATTATTTTGTTGTTAAAATTAAGAACTGATTATAAAATTTATTTTTGAAGTAAAGAAACTAGAATAGTCAAAACAATCTTGGAAACAGCAAAGTTGAAGGACTTACTCTTCCTGACTTCAAGACTTATTATAAAGCTATAGTAATCAAGACAGTGTGCTATTGGTGAAAAGATAGATCAATAGAGCAATAGGAGAGAATACAGAGTCCAGAAAAAGTTGACACATATTACAGTTAAATAATTTAAGATAAGGTAATTAAATCAATCCACTTGTGCTAAAACAACTGTATATCATATGAAAAAAAAAATAACCCTGATCCCTATCTTATACCATATTAAAACATTATTTCAAGATTGGTCATTAACCTAGTAAAAAGTAAAACTATAAATTTTCCAGAAGGACACATAGTAGAATACCATTATGACCTTGAGGTAGCCAATGATTTCTTAAAGATGACAGAGTAAACACTTAGCATAAAAGAAAAAAATAGTGATAAATTGCACTCCACTAAAATTAAAAACTTCTGTTTATGACAAGGCATCATAAAAAAAACAAATAGGTAAGCTACTGACTGAGTGAAAATATTTGTAATACATACATAATAGACTATTATAATGAAACTCTTATAAGTTAGTAATAAAAACAAAAATAACCCAATTAAAAATGGGCAAAAGAGTTGAGAAAGTATTTTCTTTAACAGATATGCAAATACTCAGTAAGCACATGAAAAATTTCTCAACATTATCATGGAAATGGAAATCAATACCACAAAGAGATACCACCACACAACCACTAACCCATTGTTGTTGAGTCAATTTTGACTCATAGTGAACTGATTGGACAGAGTAGAACTGCCCCATAAGGGTTTCCAAGGAGCGGCTGCGGGTTCAAGCTGCCAACCTCTTTGTTAGCAGCCGAAGGCTTAACCACTGCACCACCAGGGCTCCGCAACCACTAGAATAACCAAAAGGAAAGAGATGGTCAATAGTAATGATAAAGATTTGGAACACCTGTAGTTCTCATATATTGCTGATTGGAATGTAATATAGTACAACCCAATGGAAAAATTGTTTGGCACAGTGGTTAAGTGCTTGGCTGCTAACCAAAGGGTAGGCAGTTCAAACCTGCCAGCTGCTCCTTGGAAACCCTATGGGGCAGTTCTACTCTGTCCTGTAGGGTCGCTATGAGTCGGAATCAACTCAGTGGCAATGGGTTTGGTTTTTTGGCTTTATGACCCAGCAATTCCACTTTTAGGTATTTATCCAAGAGAAATGATGCCCCAAAAGATTCTTGTACAAGAATGCTCATAGCAAGTTTATTCATAGTAGCCAAGAACTGGAAATAGCCCAGGTGTCCACCAAGAAAAGAATTAATACACAAATTATGGTATATTCACACAATGGAATACTACTTATCAAGAAAGGAATAAACTACTCATATATGCAATCACATGATTGAATCTCAAAAACATGCCAAATGAAAAAAAAAAGTATATACTATATAATTCCATTCCAAGGTTAGCTAAATTAATCTTCTGAGATACAATCTGATCAGTAGTTGGTTCTGGGGAGGAGTAGAGAGGATGGTGGTAGATTGCCTGGGAAGGGGCATGCTGGAACTTTCTGGAGTAATGGAAATACTGTGAGTCTTGACAGAGTGGACTACACGAGTATCTGCATTTGTCAAATCTAACTGGAATGTACACTTAAGATCCACACATTTTAGTGCATTTAAATTATGCTTCCAAAAATAAATTTTAAATGTGTAGTAGTCAGGCAAAGAAGAGAAGTAGTCTATTCTGGGCAGATAAAATGGTGTAAGCATAAATCCAGAAGCAAGAAGTTGGATTTTACAACGGAGTCTTTTGTTTCTAACAGCTTTATTAAGATTACATGCCATACAATTCACCCATTTAAAGTGCACAATACAGCATTTTTTGGTATAGTTCCACTGTTGTGCAACCATTGTGACAATCATTTTACAGTATTGTCGTTACCCCAAAAAGAAACTTTGTACCCATTAGCAGTCACTCCCCATTTCCCCCAACCCTCCCAGGCCTAGAAAAACACTAATCTACAGCCTGTCTGTATAGATTTGCCTATCCTAGATATTTTATATAAATGTAGTCATTCAGTATATGGTCTTTGGTGACTGGCTTCTTTCACTTAGCTTAATGTTTTCAAGATTCATCCATGTTGTAGCCTGCATGTATCAGTACTTCATTTCTTTTTATTGGTGAATAATATTCCATTGTTTGGATATACCACATTTTATTTATCCATTCATCAGTTGATGGACATGTGGGTTGTTTCCACTTTTTGGCCCTTATAAGGAATTCTGCTATTATCATTCATATATGAGTTTTTGTATAGACATATATTTCCATTTCTCTTGAGTATATACCTAAGAGTGGAATTCTGGGCCATATGATAATGCTGGGTACTATGATAACTCTATGTTTAAACTTTTGGGGAACTGCCAGACTGTTTTCCACAGTGGCTGCATCATTTTACATTCCCACCAGCAGTGTATGAGGATTCTGATTTCTGTACATCCTCGTCAAACTTTTTAGTATCTACCTTTTTGACTATAGTCATCTTAGTGGGTGTGAAGTGGTATCTTATCCTGGTTTTCATTTACATTTCTCTGATGTCTAATGTTGTTGACCATTTTTTCCTGTAGTTATTGGCCATTTGCATATCTTCTTTGGAGAAATGTCTGTTCAGATCCCAAAGAGATCATTTGATAGCTTAAGTAGTTTGCTGATTAAAAAAAACAGAGCTTCTTTGAAGCACTTGCATAGATTTTCATTTACTTGCACTTCTACCTATCTCGCAGACCCTCTCCTCCAAGGCAGACATAGTGTGAAGGCATGAGGAAGTGTGTTGCTACAGCATTGTAGCTCTGATTTACTGCTAGATTTACACTACCTGTTTGGCAAGGAAAATGGGGAAACAAGAACTAAAAGAGACGCTCTGTGACCAACCCTGAAGATTTCAGCTCTGGAGCTTAGAACTCCAAAAAAAATCACCTGGTTTAGCTTCCCTGCCCCAAACTCTAGGGTGGACTCGTGCTCTACTTGGAGGAATTAGTTAAATTTGGTTCCCAAATCAGGCCGATCATCATCCCTGGAACTAGACCACTGAATTAGAATTTTGGGGTGATGCCCAGACAATTATGTCAAAAGAACGTTTGCCAAACGTTTCTAATAATCACTTCAGTCCAGGAATCGCTGGAACTACTTTACTGGCAGAGGAATGCCTGTTGCCCACTGTGGGGGCCCTAACGGTGGATCTAGTGGGACAATCATCAGCAAAGCTTCAAGCATACTTCTCCTCATTCACTGTTCCTAAAACTATTGATCCTGAAAGATCAGGTGGTTGCATTCATCTTTTATTCCCTCCCTGTCTCTCAGCCTTCAAAGTGAAAATGGAGGCATGGGGAGCAGGTAGAAAGAAAGAAAAAAAAAAATAGTGAGATGAGAAAACAACAGTGAAAAAGATTCTAAGTGATTGTGTAGAAATGTGAGCATAAAGTATAGAACTCTCTACAAAGGTCAAGCAAGAATTTAAATCAGATCTATGCAACTGGAAAATCTAAGGACAGATGTGTCTAATTTTCTAGTATGTTTTGACCCAGCCTAATTATATCTATTTGACCCAGTTCAATTATATTCCATCACCAACTTCAAAAAGAATATTCAACAGTCAAAGTAGAAATGCCAAATTCATTTAAGCCATTCCAACATGCTGTTCAGCCTTCCTTCCTCCCGCCACCCCTCACTCCTTAACTCTTTGCAATCCAGACTCTGTACTCAAAGCACAAATCCTGAAACCATTCTATCAGTGGTCAACAGCGGTTGGATAGCTTGCTGATCAATCCGTCAACCCCTTTTAAAGTCTCAGCCTCCTTGACTGCTCTGCATCATATGATTCTGTTTACATTTCCTCCTTCTTGAGAGTCTGTCCCTTCCTGGCTATATGGAGCTACCCTGCTTTACTCTGTTACTCCACATGGTCAGCATCTGTTACTGAGGTTGACTCTGTGCTCAGTGCTCAGTGGTCAACATGGAGCTAAGTGTTGGATCACAAAACTGAACGGGACCCAGGCTCTGCCCTCAACTTCTGTTTCTCTCCTCCTCTCTAATGACTCCTGGATGCCCTCCTCATGTTCTCTCTAAGCATATGCACCCCTAAAGTTCCTATCTGCTCAGCTTTTGTCGGCTCTCTAGTTTCCCCTCAGGGATTTCAGCAATTCTTTTTGGAGAGAATCCCCAGTTATGGACCTCCAGCCTTGAGCTTGTCAGCCTTGCATCCATACCTGTCATAGTCTAACCCAAGCTAGCTTTCCAGTTCCCCTCATTTCTTTTCAACTAATATTTGCTGTACAGTCTAAACTGAACCTCTTGCCATTCTTCAAACATGCCTTTCACATTCCAGTCTCTAGATTTGAATCATACTACTTCCACCTCTTGGAAAAATCCTCTCCCCATATGAGCCTAGAGAAATCCTACTCATCATTTAAAGCCCATTCCGAATGCTACTTCTTGCAAGACTTCCCTGATGCCTTCTGTAGCCTTCCAATAACAGAAGCTACTTTTTCTCTCTCTTTACTGACATGCCACATTGTGCCTGTCTTCTGGTCCTTATTTTATTTTGTCTTGAACTATGTGCCTACACTGTCCTCCACACTAGACTGTGGAGTCACTAGGCAATGACTGCTCCTGTCCAGCTCTATATTCTTGGTGGTGCACTGCTCAGGCTTCGCTCATAACCATGCTGAATGCACCCTTCCTGGGTTGAGCTAAAATCTACAGACTCAAGGAAAAATCATGAGCACAGTCCACCTTTCCTACTCTTCCAGACCATCATCATTGTTTCTTAAAAACTACCTTCAGGAAATAGAATTTCCATGACCAAGAAAATCAAATCAATTTTTTTGTTGTAAATATCTTAGTTTGTAGATGAATAAGACATCCCTCGCTCTCCAGGAATAGAACGATGGCTGCAGCACTTCTAGGAAGCTGCTTCTGATAAGCACGTAAGGGAAGCAAAGCAGGGGGAAGAGGAGAGCAAAAGAGATGCATGTTCCCATCTCAGTTCCCCTAATTCCTCTCTGTGTGGCTCAGCCCAGTTACTTATTTTCTCAAAGTCTCAGTTTTTTCCTTTGTGAAATAAATTTACTCTGCTCCTTGGGATTTATAAGGAAATAAACAGGATTCTACATATTTTATAAATTTATATTTTTGTATTTTTCTTAAATGCAATAGCTCTAGTTTTAGTAATGAGCCACTAGACACAGGAGTCCAGTACACATTTCCACCTCATGAAGAAATTATATCTGCAGATTAAAAAATATCTTTTCAAGTTTTGGCACCATAAACCACTGTCAAAATTCAAGATTTTTAAACTTTCTATTTAGCCACCATGACCTTTCTTTGGTTAAAATGTTAATTGTTGCTGTTGTTAGGTGTCCTTGTGTTAGTTCCGAGTCACAGCAACCCTAGGTACAACAGAATGAAACACTCTCAGGACTGCCCATCTTCACAATGGTTCCTATGTTTGAGCCCATCTTTTAAGTCACTGTGTTAATCCATCTTATTGAGGGTCTTCCTCTTTTTCTCTAACCCTCTGCTTTACCAAGCATGATGCCCTTCTCCAGGGACTGATCCCTCCTGCTAACATGTCCAGAGTCCATGAGATGAAGTCTCGCCATCTTGCTTCTAAGGAACATTCTGGCTGTACTTCTTCCAAGACAGATTTGTTCATTCTTCTGGCAGTCTATGGTATATTCAATATTCTTCACCAACACCATAATTCAAAGGGATCAATTCTTCAGTCTTCCTTATTCATTGTCCAGCTTCCCCATGCATATGAGGCAATTGAAAATACCATGACATGGGTCAGGTGCACCTTAGTCCTCAAAGTGACATCTTTGCTTTTTAACACTTTAAAAAGTTCTTTTGCAGCAGATTTTCCCAGTGCACTATGTCATTTGATTTCCTGACTGCTGCTTCCACAGGCATTGATTGTGGATCCAAGTAAAATGAAATCCTTGCCAATTTCAGTGTTTTCTCCATTTATCATGATGGTGCTTATTGGTCCAGTTGTGAGGAATATTTTTTTTTTTTTATGTTGAGATATAATCCATACTGAAGGCTATAGTCTTTGATCTTCTTCAGGAAGTGCTTCAAGTCCTCTTCACTTTCAGCAAGCAAGGTTGTGCCATCTGCATATTGAACACTGTTAATGAATCTTCCTTCAGTCCTGATGCTGTGTTCTTTTTCATATAGTCCAGCTTCTCCAGTTAGTTGTTCAACATATGGATTGAATAAGTATGGTGAAAGGATACAGCCTTAATGCACACCATTTCTGATTTTAAATCACGCAGTATCCTCTTGTTCTGTTCGAACAACTGTCTCATAGTCTATGTACAGGTTCCTCATGAGCACAATTAAGTGTTCTGGGATTCCCATTCTTCACAATGTTATGCATAATTTGTTATGATCCACATAGTCAAATGCCTTTGCATAGTCAATAAAACATAGATAAACATCTTTCTGGTAGTCTCTGCTTTCAGCCATGATCTATCTGACATCAGCAGTCATAGCCCTCATCCCATGATCTCTTCTGAGTACAGCTTGAATTTCTGGCAGTTCCCTGTGGATGTACTGCTGCAACTATTTCTGAATGATCTTTGGCAAAATTTTACTTGCATGTGATACTAATGATATTGTTTGATAATATCTGTATTCTGTTGGGTTACCTTTCTTTGGAATGGGCACAAATATGGAACTCTTTCAGTCAATTGGCCAGGAAACTGTCTTCCAAATTTCTTGGCATAGATGAGTGGGCACCTCCAGTGCTGCATCTGTTTGTTGAAACATCTCAATTGTTATTTCATCAATTCCTGGAGCCTTGTTTTTTCCCCAATGCCTTCAGTGCAGCTTGGACTTCTTTCTTCAGCACCATTGGTTCTTGATCACATGCTACCTTCTGAAATGGTTGAATGTCGACCAATTGTTTTTGGTACAGTGACTGTGTATTCCTTCCATCTTCTTTTCATGCTTCCTGTGTTGTTCAATATTTGGTCCATTGAATCCTTCAATATTGTGACTTGAGGCTTGAATTTTTCTTCAGTTCTTTTAGCTTAAGAAATGCTGAGCATGTTCTTCCCTTTTGGTTTCCTAACTCCAGGTCTTTGTACATTTCATTATAATACCTTAGTTTGTCTTCTTGAGCTACCCTTGGAAATCTTCTGTTCGGCTCTTTTGCTTCATCATTTCTTCCATTTGCTTTACCTACTCTACTTTCAAAAGCAAGTTTCAGAGTCTCTTCTGACATCCATTTTGGTCTTGTCTTTCTTTCCTGTCTTTTTAATGACCTTTTGCTTTTTCATGTATGATGTCCTTGATGTCATCCCATAACTCGTCTGGTCTTTGGTCATTAGTGTTCAGTGTGTCAAATCCATTCTTGAGGTGGTCTCTAAATTCAGGTGGGATATACTCAAGGTCATACTTTGGCTTTCATGCATTTGTTTTAATTTTCTTCAGCTTCAAACTTACATACGACCAACTGATAGTCTGTTCCACAGCCAGCCCCTGACCTTGTTCTGACTGGTGATATTGAGCTTCTCCATCATCTGTTTCCACAGATGTAGTCAATTTGATTCCTATGTATTCCATCCTGCGAGGTCTATGTGTATAGTCATCATTTATGTTGTTAAAAAAAGGTATCTGCAATGAAGAAGTTGCTGGTCTTGCAAAATTCTATCATGTGATCTGCGGCATCATTTCTACCACCAAGGCCATATTTTCCAACTACCGACCCTTCTTCTTTGTTTCCAACTTTCACATTCCCATCACCAGTAATTGTCAATGCATCTTAATTGCATGTATGATCAATTTCAAACTGCAGACGTTGGTAAAAATCTTCAATTTCCTCATCTTTGGCATTAGTGGTTGGTGTGTAAATTTGAATATAGTCATATTAACTGGTCTTCCTTGTAGGCGTATGGATATTATCCTATCACTGGCAGTGTTGTACTTCAGGATAGATCTTGAAATGTTCTTTTTGACAATGAATGTGATGCTATTATTCTTCTATTTGTCATTCCTAGCATAGACTATATGATTGCCCAATTCAAAATGGCTAATACCAGTCCATTTCAGCTCACTAATGCCTAGGATATTGATATTTATGCTTTCCATTTCATTTTTGATGATTTCTAATTTTTCTAGATTCATACTTCGTACATCACACATTCTGATTATTAATGGATGTTTGCAGCTTTTTTTTCTCAATTTGAGTTGGGTCATATCATCAAACGAAGGTTCTGAAAGCTTTACTCCATCCATGCCATTAAGGTCGATTCTACTATGAGGAGGCAGTTCTTCCTCAGTCGTATTTTGAGTGCCTTCTAACCTGAGAGGCTCATCTTCAGGCACTATATCAAACAATGTTCCACTGCTTTTCATAAGGCTTTCACTGACCAATTTTTTTAGAAGCAGATGGCCAGGTCTTTCTTCCTAGTATGTCTTAGTCTGGGAGCTCTGCTGAAACCTGTCCGCCATGGGTGACCCTGATGGAATTTGAAATACCAGTGGCATAGATTCTGGCACCACAGAAACACGCAAGCCATCACAGTACAACAAACTGACAGATGAGTGAGGAAAAAATGTTAATAGAATGTCCAATGTACAAGACTGAGTGGACTGAGTCCTCTGGTTGCAGAGGTAGAAGGAACAGATTTCAACCACAGACTCCTCTCTACCCATTCCCACCTGCTTTAGGGTTAGGGTATCTCCTGAGCCATTGCCTCAGAAACCTGGTGCTCCAGAGAACTTACGAAAATTAAAGGCTTTTAAGATTACACATCGAAAATAATTCAACAGTAGTCCTTGAGGAAACATGGAAAGCCATGAATCTAAGAACAGCTAACTTGGCAAATGTGGGCCACTGAGTTCTGGTAAGTTCTTGTGAGCATGTGCAGCTGCATGTGGCTTCCAGAGAAAGAACAAGGATGTAACATCCCTAGGTGTTTATAGGCCTTCGCAGTTGTGAGTGACTAGGGTATTTTAACACTATTTTGGCCTTTGAACATGCTGAATGCAGCAATGTAAAATGCATAATAACAAGAAGTGAAAGGGTGCAATTAAAAATGTAAATAGTAAAATTAGGGTTGTAGGATAATAGATAATTTATTTTGCCAAAATTCTTTAATGTTATTAATAGATCATCATTTTAAAAGCAATAACAGTAGAAATAAGATGTATTTGAGAGGTGTAGCAAAAGTTACACCAGTAGAAAAGCACATTCCATTTGAAGTGTGAAATCAATCTGGCCCTTGAGCTCCAAGACACATCCTTTGCTAAACCAAACCATGCCAAGCCAAACGAAACCAAGCCAAATGAAACCAAGCCAAACCAAACCAAACTCCACCATAACAATAGCAGCAGCAGCAAAAACAACAAATTGAGTTATATCAGAAATGAGATGTCATTCAATGAATATAATCTAGATTAAATATTTTTTTCAGAATACATGATCTTTGGGGCTACTTTTTCTTTTCAAGTGGCTATTTTAAGCAAAACAAAGAATACTGAAAAGACACCTCTAGGGAGCTCTCACCTTTTGGATTAGTGCACCTTGGCAGGGTCTTCTAGCATTTATTTATAAAATCTCCTGTTAGAATGTTTAGTCTATGTGTAAGGAAGATCTATTATTATCTTTTTTAAATAGAGATAGAATATTTTGAAAAATTAAAGTTTAAAGCAGATTAAAGTTTTAAAAAATGATGAATACTAGAAAAAACGTAACTGTTGCTGCTATTCTAGAATTATATTTTTAAAAAAGGGGGTAGCAAAAGAGTGAAGATGAAAACATGAGGTTTAGGCTGATTACAAATGACGGTGTCACTCATTTTTAAATGTATTCAATTAATAATATAAACAAGAAACAATCTTGGTATTTACTCAGTCATGATTTTTAAGCCATTCTATTCTTACAAAAAATAAAATAAAATTTTTGATAAAAGAAACATAACCTTTTGGATGAAAAGAGATATATCTCAAAATGCCAAAATGGTATTGTACAAGCAGATAACATATAAACAACAGATGCAGATGACTCAAAAAATAAATTATCTGCAAACTTATTTCTGGTTTTGACTACTTTCTCTTTCACTTCTAGTGCTGTTTGTTTTATATTAATCTGTGTAAATTGCTGCCCTTACTATTTTTCTTTAAGGTATGAGGTAGTAATTCATGAACATTATCAGGAAAGATATATGATGATGACTTATGGGAGGCCTACAAGTCAAAGAAAACCATGGACACATTAAAAAGATCTTCCATTGGGTTTCTGAAAACATGCAAAAAAGAAAAAGAAAAATGATCTTCGGTGACATTCAGAAAGAAATGCATAAAAATAATTGTATTTGGTTTGAGTATCATATAAAATCTTTATCTTATAACTTTCTTATTAACAAGCTGTAAAGAAAATAACAAGTTTCCATTGTTGTCTTTTAATGTTTGGAACTTACTTTCAAAATCCAGGAAAAAATGTGGATAGTTTTCAATTTCCCTGGTAAGGACTTTGAGCAGGTTCCCCATCCCAGCAAACCTAAGAAATGCAACACAAAAACAAATACCATTAGCGTACAACCAACAGACTTGTTAAAGGGTTGGACAGATTTGACAAACTTGCATGAATACCACTGGGCCCTTATAGTTATCTCTGAACACCAGATGCAAAGCATCTCTATCCCGGGGGATGAGGAATAACCTAGCAACTCATTCCTGAATTGGTGCCAGATGAATGTCTCTGAGGTGCTGGGTTCCTGAAAGTTCGGGATATCTGGCCTAACCATATTTGTATGACCAAAAAAAAAAGAAACACAAAAACTTTCTATCAATTAGAGTTGTCTGAATGTCTGAATACTGAATATAAACTCATGAATAGACTTACACTCTGTTTATCTCATTTGCTATACAAAATTAACCAAAGAGCATTCTATTTAAAAACTTACGCATTTTAGTTATAGGAGGCAGGGTTTCAATATTTAGAGATATATTCCCTCACTATGATTCTATAAAACGTCTTTTCCTCTTCACTAATCCACTGAATTTTTAAACCTAATATTTCAGCTTTGCTTTGTTTCAGTTGCTATGGAAACATACTATGTCAATAGACAAGGACAAGAATAAAGGTGCTGCTAAAATATCTGTCCAGAAAGGTAGGCTTCTTAACGTTCCTGAGGAACAGAGCTTAGAAAACAGATTCACAGCCCCTAGGGCGCCTGTACAGGAGGCTGGATTTCCCAGAGGTGTAAGTCAGAGGTCCTCATAATTTGACATTTCAATGGCAATGAGACTACGTACTTCATGCATCATAAAAATGAAAAGATATAGTATCCAAAACATTATTCTCAATGAAACTGTGGCCTAAAAAGTTTGCAAGGGTGAGTCTAATCAACAGAGAAATACAAATTTAATAATTTACGATGACAAATACAAATTTACAATAAAAAAAATGTAGTTATTATTTAAGTAACCAGAAAAATGTCTCCTGCTCTCAGCTCTAAAGATTAAACTACCTTTTTAGGGAGGCTACTCATCCATTCATTCATTCAACACATATTTATGGAGCAGCTATTAGATGTTGCGCACTGTTCCTCTAACTCTACTTCAAGCGACCTCTCCTGACTCAGTTATCTTGGTTTGGGAAGGATCAACTGGAAAAATCAGTGGACCAGTCAAAGGAAACTGGAGAGCTGCGTTTTCCATGCACATGACTTCTGGTAGTCTAGGAATGCTAATATAAGACATTTTAACCACTGAAGGACGACATGGTAAAAAAAAGAATGTACTAAAAGGATGACTTTGTGCATGAGAATATATATGGAACAGTTCCTTTGGATGCAGACGGTGGTGGAATCCAGATTCCATAACACTCCACTGAGAAAACACCCACACACTTGCTGACATTGTCCTGTGAACCATGGCATGGCTCACTAACCTGAGGCTAGAAAGGAAATCGCTTAGGGAGGATTTTTGGAGCCCTGGTGGCACAGCAGTTAAGAGCTTGGCTGCTAACCAAAAGTTCAACAGTTCGAATCCACCAGCCACTCCTTGGAAACTCTATGGGGCAGTTCTACTCTGTCCTACAGGGTCACTATGCGTTGGGGTCAACTCAATGGCAACTGTTTTTTTTTTTTTTTTAGGAAGGCTTTATCAGGAGTCAGGCTGCCTGATTTCAATCCTGGCTTTGCTTCCTCCTAACTCTGCTGGCTCCCCAGGACAAGCTACTTCATCTCCGTAATTCTCAGTTTCCTCGTTTGTGAAAAGTATCTACTCCACCAAGCAGTTATGAGGATTAATGAGATAAAAGTGTAAAGTGCTTAACACAGCACATATAGGGATTGCTCAGGAAATGCTATGTGCTGTTACTATTTATGATGATGACGAAGGCCATCATCACCATCATGATTATCATAACAGCCTCCAAACACTTATTTAGAATTATCTGTGGATGATGAATTTAATAAGTTGTCTGTGACTCCAGGGAAGAGAACTAGGACCAACGAGGACATAACGAGGAAAATCTTCAATGTCAGGAAAAACTTTCTATCAATTCGAGTTGTCTGAATATTAAGTTATTTTCCTTGTGAGACAGTGAACTTTGTCCTGGAGATCTTGAAGTAGAGTTATGCTATGTATCACAAGGAGCCCTGGTGGTGCAATGGTTAAGTTCTTGGCTGCTAACTCAAAGCCTGGCAGTTTGAACCTACCTAGGGGGTCCGCAGGAGAAAGACCTGGTGATCTGCTCCCATAAAGATTACAGCCTAGAAAACCTTATGGGGCAGTTCTACCCTTTACATAGAGTCACTATGAGTCCAAATTGATTTGGCAGCATCTAACAACAACACGCTATATCAGCACTTAAGGATGTTGTAAAGATGAGTTATGTATTGGTCAGAAGGTTGGACTAGGTACTTCTTAGACCGCTCCCACCTTGAGGTATATGAATATTTGGACACACACACACACACACACACACACACACAAATGCCATATTTTTTCTCTTCCAAAAGAATCTTCCTGGTTCTTTCAGCCATTCTTCCCTTTCTCCCCTGCCTTTATGTACATTTCCTTTTAAGATACTTTTTAGCAAAGCCCTATGGGAGTTAGGTTCTGTCACATTAAAGCTCAGAGCCCATACAGTCCATCTCTGCCACTCGACAGCATCCACAAGCTCTCCTGAGGTCCTAAGGAAAGAGGCTCTTTCCAGCTTAATGAACATTTCCAGCTCAGAGCCGGAGGCACTTCTTATAGGAAGATGATTCTATGGTTTAGTAGCAGCCCCAACTTCCATATAAAATTCTTTAATGGAAGTTAAATATTCTTAATATCCCTAGTTTTGAACTATTAATGTGTCACAAGAGACCAGAATGGATTTAGCTTCCTCCTACAATTCCATCCTGTGCATGATTTTACTGTCAGAGTACTTGGGTGGGAAGTAGTCAAGCCTTTAAAATTAGTAACAGACTGAAAAGAACACATGTGGAAATGCATCCAAATATTAGCTACGGAATTCTATCATTTGAAAGGGTTATTTATGCTGGTTGGCTAATATGGTCAAGTATTTTGGAACATGATTCTAACATCAACCAAGGTCAATTACGTGAAACTCCCAGTATTCTAGATGTGTCACATTCCAACCAGGAGCTGCCTAGAACAATGACTGTGGGACATTATGTAGTATTAAGGGTCAGTCAAGCCCCAAGGAATTTAGAAAACATAAGCTTAAAACTCAGGGCAAGGTCTCTGGCAAAGTAGACAAATACTGCATCTCATCTCCTTCATGACAAAATTTTTTGATGTTTACTGCCCCTTCCAATAACTATAATAATCCTGGAGAATATTCCGGTTCAAGAGGCCAGCAAAGTGAGTTGACAGCACACAGATGGTCTCTGAGTAGAGACCATCATTGTTTTTCATTGGACCCAGGGCTCCACTTGGAAAGATGCCTCAATCACAGAGCTTTCTCTACTGCCCCAACCATATTCCTCAAGCCAGGGATTTTCCAGTCTTTATAAACATCTCCCAAGTGAATACAAAATACATTGCTAAGCATGGTGTTACTAGTGAAATGGATTAGTTTATTAATATAATTATCATTTTTTAATATTTTATCTTATTCAACAAAAAAATTTAAGATACATTATTATACACTTAAAAATCTACTGCCTTCAAGTTGATTCCAACTCATAGTAACCCTATAGGACAGAGGAGAACTGCCCCATATAGTTTCCAAGACTGTAAATCTCTACAGAAGCAGATTGTCACATCTTTCTCCCTTAGAGCAGGTGGTGGGTTCATACTGTTGACCTTTTGGTTCTCAGTTGAACACTTAACCACTGCATCACCAAGGCTCCTTTATACACTGTTAGAGAATGTAAATACTTAAATAATGAAAGTGGGGGGAATAAAAGAATGAAAGTAGAATAGTAAGATGAAAGTAGATCTGCACGTAGTACATGAATCGTAGGCCATGCAGTCCGTACGGTCTTCACCTTTGACGGCGATGACGTACCAGTTTGGATCTGAGCTTCCGAACAGTTGAAGCAAAGGAGAAAATAATGGTCCCTTATAGGATTTGGTGTTCAGAAAATACAAACAAACAGGCTACACTGGAGAAGGAAAGCTTTTCCTGATAATTAAACAACAACAACCACAAAAAAGATAAAAAGAAAAAAGCGGTCATGCCTGTAAGAGAGTCAAGCCAAGAGAAATGTCTTCCAGCTAACCAAGGAGAGGACGCCTCACAGAGGAAGTCCTATCTGAGGATGAGCTGAGTCTCACAGCTTCCGTGTTCAGAGCAGTGGATTCCCAGCCAGATGTGTGGCAGAGGAGCCTGGTCTGACAGTCCAGGGGTATGATGTGGAAAGCCAGGAATAGGAACTCTCGTTTTCACATTCTATTCGGTGACTCCATGGCTACACTCCTAACATGGCCTGCTGCTGGGTCTGCCCCAAGGGATGCCCGCTACTTACCCCTCTCCTCTACAGTGTGGAGGCCTGGTCGTTGTTATGTACAAGTTGATTCCGACTCATAGTGACCCCAGAGCAATCCTATAGGGCAGAGTAGAACTGCCTCATAGGGTTTCCTAGGCTGTAATCTTTATGGGAGCAGATCGCCAGGTCTTTTCTCTCAAGGAGCCCTTGGTGGGTTTGAACCGCCAACCTGTTGGTTAGCAGCTGAGTGTTTAACCATTGGGCAACCAGGGCTCCTTTGTGTGGATGCCTAAACAGGGAGAATGTGTGACAATCCCCAGGAGTTCTGAGCCCTCTAGGAGGACTTTGACCTCAAGCCCTTCAAACAATGATGATTCGGGGTAGTTCTACAGGTAGAGTAAGAAGCTGTTTATGGAAGTTCAAGAAATAGGAAAAATTTCCTCAATAGTAAAACATGGAAGGGGACCCATCTGAAGAAGGAGAGAAGTAGGGCAAAAAATATAGACACAAATATACATAAAATACTAGAAACAGAATCCATAAAGGAGAATGATAAGAAGTACTCCAGGCATAAAATAGTTCAAGTAATAATTCATAGAGTATGTTTATTATTTAAAACTAGTATGTTGTTTATGTAGCCCTAGTGATGCAGTGGTTAACAGCTCAGCTGCTAACCAAAAGGTTGGCAGTTCAAGTTCACTAGCCACTCCTTAGAAACCCTATGGGGCAGTTCTACTCTGTCCTATAGGGTCGCTATGAGTCACAACAGACTCGACTGCAACGGGTTTGGTTTTTTTGGTTTCTGCTGTTTATATTGTAAAGTTTAGGCTTACTTTAAACACACACACACACACCAGTGATCTCCTTGTCGGAGATCATTTTTAAAGTGCAAATCCTCTCTGAGACATGAAGTATCTACAGTGGTGTACATGACTGTTGCAAGATCTAAATTCACTCCTGAGAGGAGGTTATGACAGAAGTGGAGCATGGGGAGAGAGTACAAGGTCCTAGCTACCAAATGAGGGGGGAGGAAAGGACATACCAGTTGAGTGAGTACTCATAAAGGGGTAGGGCCCTGAACATAGGCTCTGACTACCTTACTTGGGATGTCCTGCTTTGGAGCATGGCAATTGGAAGGTGGTCTTCCTTTTATCTATGACCACTCTGGATGGCCTTCTGCGCTTGGAGGCATCTACCTTCCTCCATGTCTGGATTTCCCAGGACACTGCCCCTTCTCTACCAAAGTGAAGGTGTGTAGGCATTGGGGCCACTCGGTCCTTGGTATGATGCTTTTGGCAATTAGCTAGGTCTGTTTTCTGTGTCACTGCAAGCTGGGACTTCTCCATAAAAATAAAGACAGTCTTGAGAATTTGAAGCAGAGAGTAGGCCAGAATAACAATATGGCCAACTGATGTTCTCAAAAGATTTACAGTATAAGTAGTAAATGAGTGTTTTAAAGAGCTGCAGACATATAAGACACCACCGAACTCCCCCATTATTCTGGAACAAGTGATTTTAGCATTGCGTCTTGGGTTCCTCATCTGTACAACAGTAATACGACAATATCTCCTGCACAGGACTCATGCGAGGACTGAATGAGAAGAATGTGAAAGCATTGTGTATGCTGTAGAATGCTGTGCAAATATCAGCTATAATTATTCAACATTACAAATCATCTTATAATTTCAGATATTCTGGGAATCAAAGAAATGCAGGCAACAGCCCCAGAATCATATAATTTGCATTTTTATATAACGTCCAGATTTGGTCTCCCAAAATCCATTTGACCCTTTATGTGTATCCTTACGTATATCCCTTTCACACCAAGCTATAATCAGGTAAATGTTTAAAGGTATTAATAGCTAGCACTGGAAGAGATTTTTCTGTGAGTCAGACACGGTATTTTTGATATATTTTCTTGTTTCATCCTCAAAATATACCTAAGAAAGAGATATATTTTAGGGAACTTAGGCTTATTAAGTGTCAAAGTCGATTAAAAAGATCCTTATTAGGTTTCAAAAGAACATTATGTAAGTTTATGATGATTAGAGGCTGGGGTCTTCAGATAACCCTACATAGATTAATATCCATATTTTGACATAAAAATCCCCAATATAAAAAATGTTTTGAAAATACGAAGAGTGATGACTCTCTTTTAGTGCGTGCTTGAGAAATCATTAAAAAACTGCAATTTTTAATCAAATGATTATATCCATTTTCTAAGCATAAAGTCCAAGGGAAACATAAATACCTAATGAAAACAACCCTACCGAAGTGGTTCACGAAATACCACTGTTGAAGGGGGATGAAATGCACATGCATCAACAATCTAAAGAACAAAAATCAAAAACAAACCAGTTGCCACTGAGTCGATTCTGACTCATGGTGACCCCATGTGTGTCAGAGTAGAATTGTGCTCTGCAGGGTTTTCAAAATGGCTAACTTTTCAGAAGTAGATTGCCAGGCCTTTCTTCTGAGGCATCTCTGGGTGGACTCAAACCACCAGCCTTTCAGTTAGTAGCACAGTGTTTAACTGTTTGTACAACCCAGGGACTCCAAAGAAGAAGAGGGGTTTGAAATTACTGTCCACTTTGGTCCCAGGAGGTCCAGTTGAGGAGTGAGCTGCTACCTTCCTGAACACTAGAACTCTTGGTGACAGAGCCCTATCTTGTCCCGAGAAAAGGGTAATCTGAAAACAGTTTAGTAACAACTTTCTCCTTTCCCTTTTGGTTTTCTAACAAATTAAATTTATAAATTAATAATTTGTATTTTTTTGAACATCGTCAATACACAGGTCACATGGGGTGGTAGAGTATGCTAAGGCCACGTCCAAAGATGGATGCCCCGGTCTCAGTGTTCAGGTGATAAACACATGCGATTTAGGAAGCTATGACAGGTTTGCATGTAACAATTTAAGAATGTAATCCATCTGGAAATATATGACAAGTTTCTGACAAATGGTATGTACCTGACATGTATTAACTACCAAAGCGATTGTAGTTATTATCATGGAGAGGGAGAAGAACATCAACTTTTTTTTTTTTTTCTCTTTTTGAGTGTCTGCTGTGTATCTATGTGTTGTAATCGACTTGATGGCAATGAGTTTGGGTTTTTTTGGTTACTGTGTATCTAGAGATCCCTGAGTGGCACAAATGATCAAATGATTTGCACTCAATGACAAACCTGAACGTTGGCAGTTCAAACTCACCCAGCAGTGCCAAGGAAGAAAGGTCTGGCGATCTGCTTCTGGAAAGATTCCAAACCATTCCAAACCCATCACCATCAAGGTGATTTCAACTCACAGTGACCCTATATGACAGAGTAGAACTGCTTCATAGGGTTTCCAAGGCTGTAAATCTTTATGGAAGCAGACTGCTACATCTTTCTCCCGTGGAGCAGCTGGTGGGTTCAAACCACCAACATTTTCGTTAGCAGCCAAGTACTTTAACCACTGCACCCCTAGGACTCTTTCTGTAAAGAATACAGCCAAGAAAACCCTATGGAGCAGTTCTACTCTGTAACGCATGGAGTTGCCACGAGTTGGAATCAACTTGACAGCAATGGGTTTGGTTTGCTTGTTTTTTTGGTACTGTGTGCTTGGCACTATACTTGGAGCCACTACACACTTTATTTATGCAAAGTTCACAGCAAGCCTTCAAGTAGCTATAATTCACATTAATTTAAGGAAAAAGTGGTTCAGAAGAGGTAAGCAACTTTCTCAAGATCACAAAGCAAATGAAAGAGTCAAATATGACTTTGGAAGTCTGTGAATCCAAAGTCTGTGTTTTTTTCTCCACAAGAGGAGATGTAGGCTCCAGACCCCTAGGAGGTCCCTGTCTGGGCTTCAGGGAGCCTTCAGTCCCTGAAGGTGCACGCAGAATACTGTATGTACATGCACAATTTTGGGGAAGAGAGTCTATAGTTTCTATCAGATTTCCAAAGGGTCTGCTCTACACTAATACCTCTCAATGGTATGTACTGGAAGACATGTAGTTCTTTAGAAATTCAGAGAAGAGAAAAAACCAGGTGGGGTGAAGTATTCAGGAAAAGTTTGCTTCATAGAAGAAGTGGAGCTGCTAACCAGACATAAAGAATGTTGTGACTTTAGGTTGACTGAGAGAAGTGCCACCCCTCCAGCTGTGAAGAGATTAGGAGCGTGAAGGCGACAAAAGATACAAATTGTGTGAATTGTCAAGTCCTCCAAAATGAGAAAGTTTATTCCTCAAGTTGCACTCACTGCGATGCAATTTTAAAATGGATCCTTTTAGTTCCGCCCCCTGCCCCCACCCCGCAAATAGCCTAGAAGAAGGAGGCCTCTCTTGTCACTTTAGGAGAGCTAGCAGCGCCGGTGAAGTCTGGCCCTGAGTCCCTGCCCAGGGAGACACCCATCTAATGGGGTGGCAATTTTGGATATGCACATGGCATTTTATATGACCACTTCCTTGGCTCTGAGCTCAAAACCACTTCCATGGGAGTTGGCTCTAAGGCTACTCAGTGGAAAACAATGACTCTTCTTAAAGAAATATTCCTCTGGAAATAGTTCTCTGGTAACATTTCCAGCTCTAAAAAAGAGAAGAAGAAATTTAAAAATATGTATATGCATATGTAGATATGTATATATGCATATACATATTTTTAATTATATATTTTCCTATTAGGAACTCTATTTTCGTTTGGAAGAAAAATTTTAAATGATAGCATTAGCTGTATTCGCAGAATGTAACTCCAGATAAAATCAATCAGGGTTTGTTTTAAAAAAGATATGTCCATAATTTATGAAGAAATGTATTAAACAAAACATAAGGAAGAGCTCAGGCTCAGGGCAATGTGAATGGCTACCACTGCTTGTATACACCAACATTTCAGGGTTCAATTTGCATGATTAGAGAACATGGATTCAGATTTCTTCTTTAGCTATGACTATTCCAAAAGAGAATTCCTAAGCTTAATACCACTTTTATTAACAAAGGACAGAAGACGAGATAAAAAAAATAAGTATAACAGTAACCCACAAGGGCTTTATTTTTGAATTTTTTTTATAAGGTCTGAGCTGACGAACACTCAATGCCTCTACCAGAAGGGGTGAATTTTCTTAACATTTTGAATGAGCCAATATCTTCTAGAACCTACAATCTTTAGCATCCCTGGTGCAAATACTTTCAAAAATCATAAAGACTCAGATTCTATACCTATATCTCAATATTTTGAGGGCTTAACATGTTCTGGTCTATCCAAATATTCTTTGGCAACATGGTTAATGTATAAACAACAGACTGATCATGTATATAACAATGACATACTGTATTCATACTGTATTATTTGTATAACAACACATCTTTGTGAAATACATGTATGGCCCCATTTATTATCAACATGTGTATGTGTCAAAGGTAGGACAGATTTTATTGGACAGATTTCACAGATAACTCCATGATCCAGATGTACTAAGTGTCCTTCCCAAGGTTTCCAGAAGGATCCTGGATTTCCTAATCTGTAATCCTACTGTATCCCCAAACTTCACTAGAACACACTGCACATTAGAACTGGGATAATTTTTTTTTTTTTTTAAACCTCTTACTTAACCAAGAGGGATTTGCCCCAGGACTCACAGAACATTAGGGCCAAAGAAGGGACTAGAATGGAGATGTCCTGGTTCTCAATCTCACACTTTGCCCGCTAACACTAAAAGGTAATGGAACAGCAAATCTTTTTTTTTTTTTAAAGACATAGAGATACATAGTACATTGCTGTCATTAAAAGATTCCTTTTCCACCTTGTATGATCTCATCAGAGCATGCTAAGCTCAGAATGTTCACCGCTATCAAAGACATCTTAACTGGTGGTTGAGGCCAATTTTGCACACTTCTCTCCATCTCTACATTTATTATTCCAACTCAGACTCTCGGCACAGCTTGCCTGCTGGAAAGCAAATAGCCTCCAAACTGGTCTTCCTGGTTCTAGTCTTGTCTCCTTCCCATTCATTTCCACCCTACTGGCAGAACATAGCAATCTGCTGTGAGTCTAAATTGACTCGGCGGCAATGGGTTTGCTTTGGAAACCCTGGTGGCGTAGTGGTTAAGAGTTGGGCTGCTAACCAAAACATCGGCAGTTTGAATCCACCAGGTACTCCTTGGAAACCCTGTGGGGCAGTTCCACTTTGTCCTATAGAGTCACTATGAGTTGGAATCGACTCGACGGCAATAAGTTTGTTTTTTCAGGTTTGGCAGAACCAGCTTTCTAAACACAAATTGATTATGTTACTACCTTGCTTAATCTGCTTCTGTAGCCCCCCAGTGCCTGCAGGATAAAATCTACCCAAATGTGTGTGCCGGGCACAGAAAGCCCGCCTCTGTTTACTGCCTCAGTCCCTTCTTTCCCTACCCTGCCTAGCACACTATGCTCTGGCCACATGACACCCTGCAGTTCTCTAGAGGAGCCCTGTTCTTTATTGCCTGAAGGCCTTGGCCGATGTTTCTTCTCCTGCGTAAAATTATAATGACAGCTAACATTTTTTAATGATATGCAGGCCACAGTGATGAGAGCTTCTCATGTACTGTTAGATTTCATTTCACAACAACCATACGAGGCAGGAGCTTGTATTATCCTAATTTTAGAGATAAAAGAGGGTGAGGATGGTTGCAGACTTGAAGAACGTAATCAATATCACTGAACTGTACATGTAGAAATTGCCGAATTGATATATGTTCTGCTGTGTATACTCTCAACATCAACGATAACAAAAATAAAATAAAGCAAACAAAACAGAAATAATCTTAGAAAGGTTTAGAAACTTGCAGAAGCTCACAAGGCATACAGCAGGGTCCAGAACACAATTCTATGTGACTTCTAAGCACTGGCCCTTAATCATTGCCTCCACCCCCAATCCCAATCCCCAACCAACACCCAGCCCCTGCCACAGCATTACCTTCCTATTCTTACTTTGGAAATCAGGGCTTTCAGAAGGAAATCCCTAAATCTTCCCTGCATTTCCACCCCAACAAAACAAAGTCCGCTCCCTTGAGCGAGCTGCTTCTCGCGGCTCACCTAACATGCTATACACCTAACATGCTATATTGACTGTATGATATTATCTATTCCAGTGTGCAGTAATTACACGCTTCCTCGTGCATCTCTCTGAGTGTAAGGTCTTCTTGGGCAGGGCTGTTTTGACATCTCATTGCATTACCAACACTTGGCACAGGGACTGGCATGTGGTAAGTACCGGAAGAGAAATCCTGCAGATAGCTGCTCGGTTTAGTGGTTCCCAAGTGTTACTAACCCAAGGCAAAAGGAGAAAAACAGAAGCTGTGTTTCAAAAAGCTGAAGTTCCTCAAAAGTTTTACAGTTTTAATTTATTTTTCAAAATGAGGGTGGTAGTTGAATTCTATATTCCCAAAGTTTATTTTGAATGTGTGCTAGTTGAAACCCACCGCTGTCTAGTCAATTTCAACTCATAGCAACCCTACAGGACAGAGTAGAATGCCCTACAGGGTTTCCAAGGAGCAGCTGGTGGATTTCAACTGCCGACCTTTTGGTTAGAAGCCAAGCTCTTAAACTCTAAAAGTCTAGGAACTACTAACCTAGTCAGTGACTTGCCCAGGCTTGGGAGCACAGCTACAACTGGGACTGGGTTTCCCCTCTGAATTGGCGCCTTCAGTGGCACCCCGCTGCCTGCCTTACTTAGTTTTACTGTAAGTCTGACCTCCTAACTGTAATGGTGTCCCAAGAATCCTGAATTGGTTCAGAATCGGAGAAATCATGATGGGCAACCAGGACGGCAGCAGCTGTCAGCAACACCAGAGGTGTGGAGACGTCCCACACTACACTGTAAAGCCAGCAATGCCTCTGGCTTGCCTCCCATGGGCCATCAGCGGACATCGGAAAGCTGTTCTTGGAGGGAGTAATCACATGGCCTGTCTAGTAATCACATGGTTCAAAGACACTTTCTTCCGGTAACCACAGAATCCCCTTAAACATCTACACTGTTTGATTGTTTTGAATGATAAACAAAACAAAAATACCAGATTCCAGTTAACCATCAGCCTACAATAGAGCCGATACAAAATGGGTGGCTTTAAAAAAACACTTCTCAACTAAAGTAAAGGGATATTTCTAAAACAATATAAGAAAAATTGCCATTGAGTTGATTCCGACTTCTGGTGACCTCATGTGTTACAGAGTAGAACTGGTCCATAGGGTTTTCTTGGCTACAATCATTAAGAAAGCAGATTGCCAGGCCTTTCTTCTGCAGTGCCACTGGGCGGGTTTGAACTGCAAACTTTTAGGTTAGTAATCGAGCGCAAACTGCGTGCTCCACCTAGGTCCCTAACACAATATAAGCAGCTGTTTTTCTTGGGGGAAAAATAAAAGCACCAATGGAATGAAGGAGCTCAGCTTATAAATGCCGGGAGCCTGAATCTGCTAAACCAACTTAGCAATTTTAGATAGCTGGGCTGGGCTACAAGTCGCTTCCCCATCTGCCACTTTGCAATGAAGTCATGAGGTTTTCTGTTCCGTTGCCGAATGTGTTGCCAAGAATCCAACAGATGATTTCATTCCAAGATGAAGGAGGAAAACTGAAGTGCAGTGAGTCTATTAAGCACTTTCATCTGACAATAAAAATGAGTCAATGGCTAAAATGTGTTTTCAAAATGTTTTAACACCACAAGTAATGGCAGTCAAATGGGAAAATGCTGTGAATATTCTCATCGATCATTAATACCATGGTGTCCCTCAAAGGCTCTTGGTGTTCCGCACGGAATACGTGTTGCTAGAGTCCAGTTGTAAGGCAATCCATGGGAATTCTCAAAAAAAATACCAAGAGGCCATTATGGAATTGAACAATTAAGTATAGGTTTTAAATAGCCCTTTCAATATCTGAGTTCAGTTTTCTAAAACAGACTATTACCTCATCATAGCTAATTTTCCCATAAACATCAATATCACAGCAGCAAAAAGTCTCCCAGAAATAAGGGCAAAATCAGATGCATTTTATGGGATGAAAGTCAATGTGTCCCCCAATTTCAAATGCTAGTGAATATGGAAGCAATCAAACTGGGGATTAGCTTCGGACCCAGCCCACCGTGGGCAAGTCATTAGTGAATTTGTTCCCTTTCACTTGTGAAATCAAGAACGTGGTTAGGCGGAACCTGCTTGATAAGTCTGACCCTTACCTGACAGCCTCAGCCCACCCAGGCCAGGTCTGACTGTTCAGAGAGAATGCGATCCCATGCAAAGCAAGCTTCTCAGGGAAATGCCTTCTTATAACTTAATGTTGGGCGAGTTACTTCACCTCTCTCAGATGGCCTCAACCTCATAGTCTCTAAAATGAAAGGGAATGCCTAAAAGTTTCCTAAATTTTGGGCTGTTCTAACAGTCAGTGATTTGAATTGAAAAACCAAAAACCAAAACAACAGTTGCCATCAAGTCAATTCTGACTCATGGTGACCCCATGTGTGTCAGGGTAGAAACGCACTCCTAGGGTTTTCAATGGCTGATTTTTCAGAAGTAGATCCCCAGGCTTTTCTTCCAAAGAGCCTCTGGGTGGACTCGAACCATCACCAGCCTTTCTTCCAAAGAGCCTCAGGGTAGACTCAAACGACCAACCTTCTGTTTAGCAGCCAAGGGCATTATCCATTTATACCACCCAGGGATTCTGATTTGAATTAAACAGACTGACAATTCCTGCAATTACAGATCTCCTTTCCCCAGAATCCCTTATCAGGCATTTAAATAAACAGCCAGTCTCTTCTTCCTCAGAGCATGACGCTGCAGAGGTGGCCTGCCACACTTTTACACTTTTGATCAAACCCTCCTCCCCTAGATGCTGAGGGCCTCTGTCTCCTTGCTCTTCTCTCATTTCTGAATGTTCCTTCTTAAGTTTCTACTTTCCCCATTTGACCATTAAATGCTGGCCTCCAAGGTTCTTCCTTCACATCTTTTCCCACTCTCCCTAGTGAGATTCTCCTGACTCTTCATTTTCACCCAGATCCTTCTCAACTTGTAGCCCCAAGCTGGACCTCCCTCCTCAGCAACAGGCCCATATATCTGGTGGTACGGTGGTTAAGAGCTCAGCTGCTAACCAAAAGGTCGGCAGTTCGAATCCACTAGCCACTTCTTGGAAGCCCTATGGGGCAGTTGTACTCGGTCCTATAGGGTTGTTATGAGTCGGAACTGACTTGACGACAACGGGTATAACAATTTTGGTAGGGCCAAATACCCCCATTTTCTGCCCTCCCCAAATATCATCCTCCTCCCTATTTCAGTAAAAGACATCATCATCCATCTAATCATACGTGCCAGAAACCTGAGTATCGTCTGAGATTTCTCCAGTTCCGCACCTCTTAGATTCATTCCTCCACCAAACTCCATCAATTCAACTTGCCCTGTTTCCTTTAGCTCCAGTCCTCTTCTCTATGCCCTGTTCCTTGGCACAATCTCTCCCTATGGCCTCCAGTCTCTACCTTCACCCCTCTATCCTCCTACCAATCCAACATCTGATACTCTGGAACCTGCAGATCTCTCACCAGACCTCCGAACAGGTTTCAGGAAATGTCATGTGTAAAACGAATTCTGGTGAATTAAATCTTTTCCACTTCTGTTATCTTACAATATAACTCAGAAAAAAAGAAAGAAAAAAAAAAGCTTCCTCCTTGCCTCTGCCTGGCTCTCATTCCATGGGCAGCTGTATCACACATTTGTGCTTTCAGTTTCTATGCTTCTATAGTTTTCTGTCAGGTGGTGAAATATGGCCTTCCAGTTCAAGGCACAGGGAGGAGCAGTACTATTGAAAGGAGTCCTTCTGTGAAGTAAATGCCCCCCAAATATTCAAACAGCCCCAGTGCCCTGAACTGCCTTGATTTATAAGTCTAGATTTTCAGATGCTGAGTTTTCCTAAACTGGGGCCCACCTGTGCGTCAGAGAAGGCTTTGGAGTTCACACGTCAGAGCTTTAGAGGAATTAGTGCCTAGGTCAAATTTATTTCAGAAGCATAGGAGATTCAAAAATTATTAAAGTACCAAAAAAGACCAACAAAGGCCATTTCACATGCTGAACACCTGAAGAATTTGAGGCCACAGGAGGTTGGCATGCTCCATTAAGTCTCAAGCATCAGAATGGCCAAAGTGCCAAAAAGCTCACTCGGAAATGGCCTCAGAGATATGAGTGGCTCTGATTTTGTTTCCAGTTCTTGAAAGGAGTGATTGTCTTCATTTCAAGGTACTCTTCATTGCAAACAAAACTAAAGGTTTAAAATAAAATCCCTGGCTTGAATCCCAAGCAGGTTGTGAAGACCAATGATCTAAGTCAGAGTCAAGAAAAGTGGATGAGGCGAGTTTGTGGGGTGCTGGAAGGCAACTCTGGGCCAGGGGAACTGCTTCCTGAGACAGAGTCCGGGGGACAAGTATCATGATGGAGAGTTAGCCAGGTAGAAGGAAGGCATGCTTTCCAAGCTGGCTGTCCAAAAAAAGCTGGGTAAAACTTTTTACGTGGTATTTGGGGCCACAAAGCCTGGCATCATGTTCTCTTTCTGGCTTCAACTCCTGCTGGTGAAGCTCCTCTAAACAGTCTGTACTTCTGTCACACCAGAATATTTACAAGGTGCCAAGGGCTCTGGCCTTGTTCTTGCTTCTGATTTTTTGCTCACAGTGTTTCCTCTGTCTGCAACACTCTTTCCTTCTCTGCCTATGGAGGTTCTATCTCTCTTTCAAGGTCCAAATCAAAGTGCTTCCCCCAGAAACCTCCTTCCTGACCCCCAGACAGAATTAACCACGTTTGTTGCTCTGAATTCTTCCAAGGGTTATGTCTTATTCATTTCCAGCATTCATAATTTCATTTCCAGTATTCATTTTCAGTTACCCATCCCAACCACTCCCAGCTCCTCCCCATTCAAGCATGAAGCACCGGTCCAATACACTGGACTCTTCATAAATGTCCACTGAAATGGACTGGAAGTGCTAAATCAGTAGCCACCGCAGAGCAGCAACACCAAAGATATCAACTACAATCACACCGAGCAGAGAAAACTGTTATTGATAAGAATACCACACCAAAACCAAACTCATTGCTGTACAGTTGATTCCGACTCATAGTGATCCTATAGAACAGAGTAGAACTGCCGGACAGGGTTTCCAAGGAGCAGCTGGTGGATTCGAACTGCCAGCCTTTTGGTTAGCAGCCAAATGCTTAACCACTGCACCACCATAGGTCGAGAAAATGATCATTTCCCAAAATATAAATATTTCTATGTGTTTGACCTTATTTTTTAGGATCACAGACTACTTTGAGAATCTGATTAAAAAAATAGGGCTTCGCAGAAAAATGCACACATGCACAGACCCAAATATCTTTGCATATATTTCCAATAAACACCCTGAAGCCCAGGGAAGGAAATCCTTCATCTATTTTAAATCACAAATTTCACTTTGCAGATAGCCAAGCAAAACGAGGAAGGTGTTTCCAAGTGTGTGAACCACAAAGTCACTCTAAAAGGGAAAACCAATCATTTAGCGGAAAGAGCATAAGCTTTGGAGACACACAGACCTTGGACAAGTCTGAATCTGAGTTTTCCTCTTGTGCAAAGTGCAAATCATAATACGTCCTTGTTATTAATGAAACAAGATTATGCAGGCAAAGCACCTAGTCTGACATTCCGCTGATCCACGCCAACAAATCCTAGTTATCCGCGCCCCCTGTCTTGCATTTAAAAAACTGCAACCACGATGCAAACGAGTTATTTCCCTTTTAGCAATAAATTCTGTACTGTTGCTTTGGAGCTAGAGAAGAAAGCCGACTCAGACCACCGCCTCCGTGAAGAGGTGAAGCTGGGTGCTGAACGGCTGCCGTGGGCTCATTCACTTAGCTATTAATCATACAAGAGCCCATTTATGACAAATACAGGTCACTCCCTTTGCATGACAAGGCACATGGGTCCACAGAGCCCCATTATCCAAAGAAAACAGAGCATTGTGGGCGACGCGGGCGCAGCCGAGTGCACACACACAAGCGGACATTGTAAGGCTGTTTGCACAACCCCGCAGTGCTGCTCGCGGATTTCCTGTCAAGGAGACATTTAGATCTCACAGAGTCCGCTGCAGACATTTGCTCATTCAACATGGCTTCGGGCAGTGGGCTATGGAAAGCCGGGTGCGTGGTGCCCTCTTCTGGCCATCTCTGGAACTGCATGCCGCGGAAACGGATAAGCACAATTCTGCTGTCAAGATTCCAGCCTGCTCTCCCCCTTCCCTTCCCAAAGACTGCAGTGCAACAGCGTGAGCTGGGTCTGGGAAGTCAGAGTTTAAGTCACCTCACCCCTAGACCTTTAGTTTGGGTGTGAAAGGGTCACAAAGGCGAGCAGAGTGCCTGCCACACAGTTAGTGTTGAATGAATGCCTGCATCACCCCTCCTCCGCCTGTCTTCAGATCAGTCGGGAGGGCATTGCCATTTGACTTCTGAAACTAGGAAAGGAAATCAACAGAGCCTACTGGTAATGCCTTTATCTAAACTGCAGCCGGTGTTTAGAACAGAACTGTGACCTCATCTTCCTGATGCTCTCTAACTTTTTTCAAAGTGTTCTCCCTTGCTTTGTACATGTGCTGCCGTTGTCTTGTGTGTTGGCATGGGTAGACCATGTGTCCCTCCGTGTTCTCCTCCACCTGGCATATGAAATGTCTGAACTTCAGGACAGGCTCAACTGTATGCTGGAGGGTTAACTGGCAGAAATTCCTTGTTAAATTGCATTTTTCAAAGATGGAAGATGGGTCACTCCACTGAACTTCTGAAACTGAGGAGCAAGAACATGAACTCTGGAGTCAGTAAGATATGGGTTTGAATCCCAGTTCAGTCATTTACAAGCGGAATGGCCTTAATCAGGCACTTAACATTTACTTAATCTCCCTGAGTCTGAGTTTCATCAAGAGTAAAACAGGGATTACAGTAGCTACCTTAAAGGTTGTTTTTAGGAATAAGAAGACAACATATGGAAACAGCTAGATACATAAATGATAATCATCATAATCACTATTACTATTGTTATTCCACCCACTAGTCTTAGTTCAGTCCTCCTGGCCATGAGTGCCTCTTCCCTACACAACTATTAATGCTGTGAGGGCTTTAAATACCACCCATAGCATGCATCCGTCTCAGTCTGCTGTACTGCGGTGGCTTGCATGTTTCTGCGATGCTGGAAACTGCCACCAGTATTTTAAATATCAGCAGGGTCACCCATGATGGGTAGATTTCAGTGGAGCTCTCAGATTAAGACAGACTAGGAAGAAAGGCTTGGTGATCTGTTTCTAAAAATTAGCCAATTAAAACCTTATGGATTACAAAAGAATACTGTCCAACTCTTTCTTTGGACATGTCATCAGGAGGGATCAATCGCTGGAGGAGGGCATCATGTTTGGTGAAGTAGAGGGCCAATGAGGGTGAGGGAGACCCTCGGAGAGATGGATGGGCACAGCAGTCTTAACTATGAATGAGGACAGACTGGTGATGGTGGGGATGATGCAGGACCGGGCAATGTTTTGTTTTGTTGTACGTAAGGTCACCACGAGATGGAGCTGGCTCAACAGCAGCTACCTATCTATCTAGAGTATGTATGCTGACAATTTCCAAATTTATAACTGTCACCATGCCCCCGCCTTTGAACTCCAGACTCATATATGCAACTGACAACCTGACTTCTAATAGAAACCTCAAACTTACCATGTCCAAAATTGAAGTGTTGGTTTCCTCCCTCAAAATCTGTCCTTTCTGTAGTCTTCCCCAGCTCAGTACATGGCAACTCTACTTATAGGGGCTCACTCAAAAAGTGTTGATGTCATATCTTGGTATCCAACTAACAAATCTCATCAGCTCTACTTTTAGGCTATATTTTGAATTCACTCATTTCCCACACCCTCCACCCCCTAGCATCTAGACCAAGCCACAAGCCACTGTCACTGCCTACCCAGAGTATTATACTGTACCAGCATCCTAAATAGATTTCTGGTTCCACTCTTGCCTCCCCACCCCCAGGTAACCCCCCATCCAGTAGCTAGAGTGATGCTTTGAAAGCTGGGTCATGACACTCCTCTGCTTAAATCCCTTCAGTGACCTCCCACTGCACTCAGAATAAAATACAAGGTCCTTATCAAAGTCAACAAGGCCTTATGTGATGTTATCTCAAGCTAGTCCACCTCCTACAACTACTGCTTCTTTCACTCTGCTTTAACCACCCCAACCTTCTCATTTTTCTTGAACATACCACTTAAGTTTTTGTCATTTGCCAATCCTTCTGCCTGGAATGTTTTCCCCAATATATCTGTATGGCATTTCTATATGTCTCTGTCCACACTTTACTCTTCAGCGGAGCCTGTCCAAAATCGTACTTTCCCCACCCCCATCACTGTCTTTATTTTTCTTTTTAATACATATCACCACCTGACATATCTACCCCCTAACTCCTAAAGACTGACATATAGCAGAAACTCCATACATATATGCCCACCTCCCCAACCCGTAGCTTCTCCTCGTTAAACAAAACATCAAGTTTCTTCCTTCATATCACAAGAAAGGAGAGGTTCTCAGCTCATCCTGGTGTTTTGGTCACTGTCTTGCAGATAAACTCTCACGGATCAACGTATCTACTACTGACTAGTACCCAGAACTGTCTCCAGGACTCCAAGTGTGCAGGACTCTTTCTTTCTTCCATCTAGACACTATACCTCTACAGCGGCAACCCAAGATGCTATTCAAGAATTTTGGCAGACAGAGCACACTGCCAGGATGTGTTGGTTTACAGTCAACAAAATATGAAATTGAGTATGCACTGTTTGCTTAGTGAGCTGGATTATAATAACAGCATCCATGTAGTGTATATATATCCTGTGCTCAGCATTATGCTAAATACTTCACATATATTGTCATGTTCATTCCACAAATCAACCCTCCATGATAAGGACTATTATTCCTTCCTACTTTACACATGAGGACACTGAAGCAGTCTGAGTAACTTGCTCAAGGTCATTTCACTACTTACTGGCAGAATTGGGATTTGAGAATCGGACCTGAAAACTCACATTCTAAGTTACTATCTTACCCACTTGTCTGATATTCCAGAGTTACTGCTAGATGGTTTTGAGAAATAGAAAGTGGCTTAAGACATGGCCTGTGGCCTCTGGTCAGGGCAGGAGGGTAGTGTTGCAGAACCCACAGGCAAGGAACTATTAGCAGCTTGGGATTGAACTGCATGGTACTGAGTGATGTTTTTTAAGAGCAAATCAGTGTAGCCTAAGGATGCCAGAGAAAGCTTCCTGAAAGATGTAGAGTAGGGACTAGATTTTAAGAAACTAATAGGAAGAACCTACAGGTGACAGCAGGAAACTACAAAATAGAAGGTGTCTTTTGGGAGGTTACACAGAAAATTGAGATCAGGAAAACTGTCTGAAGACTGGTTACATAGGAACTTTCAAACCAGAAAAGAGGGAGCAGTGACACTCCTGAGCGGAAATGTAGCTTGGCCCTTTAAGCTGGTCAGAAGGTTACTGTGTAACTCTGGGCCTAAAGGACACAGAAGATACCAGTGACCTATAAAGCCACTGCCTAGACAGGGAGTCACAAGTTCTGTGTCCTAACCTCACTCAGTCACTTACTTGCTATGGGACCTTGGGCAAGGTCATTCCCTGCTTTGAGTCTCATCTTTATTGTCTGTAACCCAACAGTACTGGGCTAGATGATTTGGGAAGCTCCTTCCTGTTCCAAGATTCTAGGGTTTAAACAATTCCCAAATATGTATTCAAGCAATTGAATGCCTAACCATGAGCAAAGTTAATCAGAAATGAGATGCAACTTGGGTTTAAGAAACAGAACTGCACACTAGCAATACTTCTGCAAAGCATCAAGTAGTCTTGTTCCCTGAAACCCTCTGGATTTCACGCTACTTAGGAAGGACAATGTTAATAGTCAGAGGACTTTCCAGTGTGCCATGTTATATCAAAATTGGCCACTGCCTGGACCAAGGAGTGCACTAGAGTTTATCTACGTGAAAATGTAGTCATCCAGAAATTAGCTGGAATGTTTAAACTACTAAAGAGAAATTGCTTTTAAGCCCTTGTGTACTTACTTTTGAAGCATCAAGCATCATGAAATGCACTGATATGGTAATTACAAGTCAGTCATTTTCATATGTTCAATAAAGCAAGCCCCAAAGGACATTAAAAAGGTAATGTTTGGTCAGCCTGGTTTAAGCTACCATGTGTACTCAAGGCCTAACATGACATTTTTCTCTGATTCAGACTCTTTCCCTTTGGAATTGGAGAAGCAATTGAATATCTGCCACATCCCTGGCCCTAGGAGCCTAACTCAGGTCTCATGTAATGATAATAATAATAAAGTTGTAACACGAAGGTGCTAGGTTGGGGACAATCTACAAACAACAAAGCTTCGTCCACTGGCTTTCAAAAAAATTCCATGAGATGATTAAACAACGCTGCTAATACAGATCCCAAAGTTTTGGAAGCCTACTTAAATTGCCCAGGAAGGGTAGCATTTAGATGTAATAAAATATTTTCAAAGTTTCCAGAAATTACAAAGACAACCACTAATTCTGTTCAGTTGGCAAAACTCTATTGCCTCTACCCAGGCATCTATCCACATTTCATCTCACATTCAACTCACTGTAATTGATCCTTCACCCTCACCCAAATCTAACACTCCTTGTCCCCTCCCTCATGTGGTCACTTGTCACTTGTCCCCAAGGTAGGACTAATATCTTCCTTTTTAATATCTTAACATGCTCTGTATCTCTTGTATATATTCCTATCAAAAATATAATATTGCACACATGTCTGCTTGAGCTCCCTGAGGTCAGGTCTTAATCATCGCTCCACCCTCAGTACCTACTGCATTCCTTAATGTGGTACAGAAAGATGGTGAACGGTCAAAGAAATAACTACATGAACATCTGCCCTTTGCAAAGACTAGAGTTAAACAAAGCATGACTCCTGCAGTCTGGAAGAGCAACCTAGTGAGTGCAAAAAGACATGATTGAAGAAAACTGTAAAAGAGGGAATGATCTAATGAGGACTGTTCCCCGGGTAAAAGCAAAGTGTTTGGGGAAGGAGGTGCCAAAGAGGAGGCTAATCTGGGCTGCGATGATCTGGGACGGTTCCATATAGAAGAGGGCTGTGAGTGAGATGAACAAGGAGGAACTCTTGGTTGAGTTTTGATTGCCAGGGAAGCCCATGATCTGTGTGAAGAGGGGGCTCATGGACCCTTACTTTGGGCTGGGTAAAGGCGAGGAATCTTTGGAACAACAGCAGTCTCTGGCTCAGCTTTTAAAATTTGTTGGCAGATCCCAGATCTGCTGGTTATGATACAGTGGTAGGACCGGTTTTCTTGTGTGGTTTTTAAACCTGCTCTGAAAGTAATTTCCTGCCAGGCAAACTTACATCCATCACAGGTGGGCCTGCCATGATGCCCGCCCCAGTCATGCAGGCGGAACTCCCAGCCCCCTGTACTTCTCCACAAAGCCCGTAAGTCCTTTCTCAGTACTTTTCCTCATTTCTTGTAACCCATGCTTACCTGTGGGACTACCCTCCTAGAAGGCGAATACCCCCAGGGAAGGAACTGGGATTTTTGTTTGAATCCACAGCAGGCCGCCCAAGGCATGGAACAAAACTCGGGTTAAATATGTGTTTACTGAATAAATAAAAGAATGAATGAATAAATGACAGCATTAATGTCAAAACCAGTATATAAATACCTCCTGCCTGAGTCCTATCCTTCTACTTAGAATGAGAAAAAGAGGAAAGGAAGTGGGAGGGGGATGGAAAGAGGGAGGGAGGGAGGGAGGGAGGAAGGAAGCAAGGATAGAGAAACAACATTGTTTTACTACTTTCTTACCTAGTTTAATAAAGATGTAACTAGTTTCAGGCATATGAAGAAGTAGAATCCTATGCTATGTTTGAAAGTTAAAAGAAAGAAAACTTGAGTCATCAGAAAAGCAAAGGATGGCCTCAATGATGCACACATTAACTTCTCTGCACAGGCAGAGCAGGACTGGAGAACAGCCTGACCCTCACCGTCAGCAAGTTAGCCAGTGACCCATTTTCACAAAGAGAAGCTTGCGAGCGGGCAGTGGTTGGGCTGCTGCCTCTGGCCCTGCCAATCAGCTCTGGGAGGCTGGGCTGTGGGAGGTCCAATCAGAGACAGACGCAGCAAAAGAACACCATCTCCCTACCAAGTAGGATTGGGTTCCATGCTGAGGATGCCCCTTTAATCAAAATTCGTGCATGGTGAGAATGCTTGAGGCTGAGTGGACTCGGTGCATTTTTCAAATTGACCCTGCTTTCTACTTCTGGGCAAGTGGGCCAGCAGTGAGAGTTCTGTCACAGGTAAGAACAAATACTAGTTCGTCATTTTCCCTTATACATATCAGAAATGACACAGAGGGCCCTAAGAGTGAAATCCAGAAGAGTCTCAAAAGATGACTTCATTCATTCTCCTGCTTAGTTACTGTTATCTTATGACCAATGTAATGTTGTTTGTTGTTGCTAGTTACCATTTTTTGGGATCTGACTCATGGAGAGCTTATATATAACAGAGTGAAACCCAGCAGCCATTTCTTGAGTGTCTACTCTGCACTCCCTGCTGTGTTAACTCCTGCACACACATAATCTCATTTAATTTTCATAATAACCCTCAAAATAGGTAATATTTTCTATATACAAATAAGGAAATAGAAGTTTAAAGAGGTTAAGTGATTCCTCCCAAGTTTAAACCAGCAGCAAATTGGCATATTTTTGTCTTTCTGGTTCCAAAGCCCATATTCTCTCCACTACATTACTGTAGGTATATGTTCCTATCTTATCTACAAACTCAGTCTTCAGGAATGAACATTTTAGAAATGTCTCTTGTCGCACAGATTAATGTCTAATGCTATTCACAAAATGAGCAATTTTTCCTTAATCTTTAAATTAAATTTTGTGCCTGGATTATACTGTCTCTCACTGAAATGTGACCAGAGCCACACTTTCTCTTTTCTCTCAACTAAATAATAAAACTATTGTTTTAGAAAAACCCACTGCATGATGTCCTCTTTCTGTACTATTTTTTATTTTATTTTTATAGTTTTGGACTAGGATTTGTTTAATTTAAATTTTAGATAGTTTTTGAATTGGTAATATATTCACATACCAAAAGTTCTAAAGATAAAAAAGGGTTCATAGTGCAAAGTCTCTTTTCCACTTCTCGTCTGGTCATCCAAGTCTTCTACCTGTAGGCAACCACTCTTATAATTTTCTTTTTATACTTCCAGAGATATTTTTTGTATATACACACACACCAAATCCTCACTTACTAACTTAGTTACTTTCCAAAGACCAGGTTTTTACATGAAAACAGGCGTTATGCAAAAATGGAGGATGGCTACATCAGATCACAAAATGGAGGATGACTACAACTTTACACAACTGCCAAACCACTGAGAATCATGGCCCAGCCACGTTGATACATAACCTTAACCATCACAGCCAGCGTTAGTCTCTCCTCGCACCTTGGTGTTTGTTACTGCCAGACATATGTCGTTAATGAGCAAAAGAGTCAGACAGTAGAGTTTTTGGTATTGTCGTAAATGCAAAATGTTAGGTAACAGATAGTCTATGAGTGAGAAGTGGATGTATATTATGTGTGTGTGAATTCTTTTTTAAAGCTAATAAATCCATATTACACAGTGTTCTGTACATTGTTTTGTGAAAATATTTTTGAAGATTATACCATAGTAGCATATAAAGAATATCTTCATTCTTTTTAATACCTGCATAGTATTTCATGGCATAGAAATACTGATATTACCTGGACAGTCTTCTATGGATGGGTTAGCATCCTGATATAAACCAGATTAAACCAAATACTATGCAGTTCAAATCCACCAACCGCTCTTTGGAAACCCTACGGAGTAATTCTACTTTGTCCTATAGTGTTGCTATGAGTCAGAATCGACTCCATGGCAACGGGTTTGGTCTGGTTTTCTGTTTGCAAGCCACTTATAAGTATACATTTACAATGAAATGCAGCATTCCCCAAACGAGGCAAATCCTTTATTTAGAAAGCTAAAAAGTATTGAATTTGAAAAATGTCTGTTTAAAGTCAATTAAATTTTATCTTTAAAGTCCAATACTGTTTATTGATACTTAAGGAGGAGAAGGTTGTTGCCTTATTTTTTTTTTTTTTAGGAGGTGCGGTGAATGTGAACTAGAGACATTTCTTCTCTTTGGTCTCAGATCTGTCAGCCCTGGTAGAGCTGGGCTATGAAACTGGCTCTGTGCTTTACAGCAGCCAACACGCAGAAGCAAAAGCAGTCAGCTGCATGAGTCACAGTGCACCCCATATAAATAAGAAACAAGCCATTCAGAGGAAGCACAGCTTTTGAAATCTGAGAGAAACTTCCCTAAAGTCCTTAGAAGTGGGTAGACTGTGTAACATAATGGGTGGAGACAGACCTCAGACCTCAACACCCAGCCAATAATAAGCCCATCAGGGAATTTTAGAAGTGCTTAAAGCTGTTTCTTATAATATCTTTCAAACGGGCCAGTGCTAAGATACAAAAGTATGGTTTAGTTTTAAGAGGAACTAAAATTATATATTTATGCCAAAGCAGAGCTTTTTTTTTGGTAAATGTAACAGCTTGCAGTTAAATGCTTTATCCACTAAGGGGCACTATCATCTCACATTAAAAATGCCAGACCTAGTTAGAGCAAGTATTTGGTCCAGAAGCAGAACTTTGTGAAAAGGACAAAACAGAGGGATCAATTTCAATGTCCCAAATAATTTCTAAATATTATCCCCCTCAGAAGCAAAAAGGACTCAAACTTACTGCTGTAGTAACCAGTGCTGACTTAATGCAGTAACTCACTCAATTCCTACTTCAATGCCATTTCAAAAGCATTAGCTTTGACTGGCTTGCCAGAAATTGAGCCACTCCATTTGGGAAGGAAAAATTAATAGATTCAGCCATTTGGCTTAGTAATCATCCTCCCTGGCCCCTTCCGCTAATTTCTTAAATCATGTTTTCCATCAAGGGAAACATCTGTCTTGTGGTTGAATCAACATGACTTCAGTTGCAAAGTGTAAAGAGTAAAAAAAAAAAAAAAAAAAACCAAATCAAAATCCCATCACAAGCTTATCCAAAATGACTTTCTATCTCTGTTGAAACATCCATTTAAAATTATATTTTCGATCTGGAAATACAAATTAAGAGAGTCAGGAAAACTGTGTTATGGACTGGGATTTTTTTAATATAGGGATCTGTAGGTACCCCAAGCCCTGATTTAAAGACAGACTGATATACAGAACTACGGTGGTGCTGCTCTCGCAGGAAACTCACAATACACAAAAGAAGGCAGCAAAGTTACTGTGGAACTTCCCTGTCTAGCTTGATAAACAAAGACCACAATTAAGCCAAACAAACAAACTCACCAAGTTTACCTCTAAATCTGTGTGTCAGCCCAGCCCTGCTCTGTGATGACTCAACCATGTGCTATCCTGATTTAAACTTCACCCTGTGGCTGGGGTTCTCAGGCTGGTGTCTGAGGCCACAAACAACTGGGCATTTGAAAGTGTCGCTACGCATCCTCTGTAGGGCTTGCAGGCCTCACAGACAGATGGAGTACTGTTTGGGCTATTTCATAATTCCACTTGAAGATAGCAAATTGTTATTCAAACACTTCGTCTAGAGCTTCTGGTCAGTTCATACTACCTAAGAACCCAGCTAAGCAAAGTGATCTAAGGTTTCTTGGTACTCAATAGAGTGAGAAATGCACTGAAGAGAGTGAGGAGACAGGCTCACCTTCCACTTAGCTCTATAGCTTTGGCAAGGTATCACATCTGTCTTCACAGCTGCCTTTTCTGGAGGGCCTACTTGAAGCCAAGCTCTCTTCTTGCCGCTGTTGTTATGTGCTGTCGAGTCGGTTCCAACTCATAGCAACCCTATAGGGCAGAGCAGAACTGCCCCATAGGGTTTCCAAGCAGCGGCTGGTGGATTCAAACTGCCCACCTTTTGGTTAGCAGCCAAGCTCTTAACCACTTCGCCACCAGGGCTCCCAAGCTCTTTCTAATCCTCAAAATCGCTGGCAAAGCAGTTGCTACTAACTTTACTTTTTCAGATAAGGAAACTGAGGCACAGCAGGATTATGGAACTTGCTCAAGACCACACACTTCTGGATGACTCCATTACATAAACTGGATCATGCTTGGAACAGGTATGAGTTGCTCTTATCCATAAAAGAGTTCCAGCACTGCACATTCCATAATTTATTCATTTTCTAATAGGGAAATACAAAGTTAATTTGTTTTTTTTTTTTCCTTATCGTTTTCTAGAATCTTGCTATTCAAAGCGTGGCTGGGGGACCAACAACATCAGTATCCACCTGGGAGCTTGTCAGAGATACAGAATCTCAAGCCTGTCTCCAGACCTGTTGAATCAGAATCTGCATTTTAACAAAATCCCCAGGCGACTGAAGTTTGAGGACCACTGTACTAGACTAAAGATCTGAAGTTCAGGGTCAAATTCCCTTTCTTATCCTGTATCTCACAAGGAAGCAGTTGTTTTAGGATTGGTCACTAAATTAGGATTTCTCCCATATTGGTTTAATATGAATGTTGTCTTTATAGATCGTTGTTTTATAGATTACTGTTCATTTATTGACCACCACCCTCACCCCCTGCACAAATGAAAGACAGACCCACTTACTGAACCCTCCTAGAGGCCAGGCCTGGTGCTAAGTGCCTTAAGTAAAATCTCACCCCTTGAGGTGGGGCTTAAGGGCTATAAAGTCTTTACCTTTTCCGTTACCAACGCTGCCTCTCACTCTGCCAGCCTCAGTTTACTAACCTGAAAAAAGGATCTGGCAGAAATTAGACCACATGACCTCTCAGATCTCTGTCCACTGTATGCTTTTATGAAATTTTCAAGACAAAACTCTCTGAACTCGTAGTATAATAGAAAATCCAGGCGATTAAATTTAATACTTGCTAACTTTTAAAAAAAAAAAAAAAGGAAAGAAAAGAATTGATTCACTGTGTGCAGCAATTAATTAACCTGACCTGCTAATATTCTGTCTGTCGCTGACCAGGCGGCTAGCGTCTCTCTGAGCTGATAGCAGCAGCTCCCACTGGGCTGGGCGCAGGAGCTCAGAGACCCAGTGCTGTCCTGGGGTGCAAATTAGAATGCGCACCACTGCACACACAGCGCCATCTTCCTAGCGCTTGCATGCAAAGCGGGTTGGCATGGTGATGCCCCGAGACAGTCTTTACTTGCTTCCTCTCTTCTCTTTCACTCTATTATCACTGTGTGAGATCTTGCCCCAGAAGGACAGAGAAATCCTGAGGACGAGGTCTGATGTCAGGGGAGAACAAGTGAGCCTTTGTCGGTCCCATCAAGGAGCTGAGGGCCTAGCCATGCTTTTGGGCATGCACAGAGGAAGGCCTGTGCTCACTCAGCCTTGGAGCAGAGCGGCCTGCTCCATCTTCTGCTGTGGGGTCCTTCCATTTGCACACCCCCAGTCCTTCTCCTTTCCCTAACCCTAGAGCTGGGAAAAGTGGAGAGATCTCCACCTGGCCACCTGCAGGCATTTCAAACTGAAAAAACTTAAATCAGCACATATCAACTGCACCATCAAAAATTAAATATCAAGCAATTTCTCTCTCCCTAGCTCTCTTCCCACTCACTCTCCCATTCAGAATGGCACCGCTACTCCTAAGTCATCTTTAGTCAACAACTCTCTCTTCTCCCAACTCACCGTCTTCCCCCAGTCTCCTGCTTCCATCCCCTCCTTACCACCACCTCACTCTGGTCCTTACCACCTCCTCTGAGATGCCTTCCATGCTCAGGGGAGCTGGCCTGTCTCTGGTCTCCTGAAATTGTTGGGTTATCTAATGGTACAGATGGCCTCACCCAGTCATGATCTCTGTGTGCATCACTGTTACTAGACCCTGGGGACTATGAGTTCAGCTTTGGGACTCCATTGTCTAGCACTAGTTCTGGCACAGAGGAGATGCTTAATAAATAGGCATTAAATGACTGAACTCTTGGCATAGCCAAGCCAAGAACTTATCTTTAATAGAATATTCAACTGAAGGTTTAGATCAATAAGAAAATAGCTAACACTTATTGAGTGTCTACTGTATGCCAGGCACCATTCTAAGTGCTTACATGTATTAACTCATTTAAATACCATCGCAACCTTACGAGGCAGGTACTGTTAGGTTTCCCATTTTATTGATGAACAAACTGACTTAGAGAGGTTCAGTAACTTGCCCAAGGTCACCCAGCTCATGAGTGGCAGAGGTGGATGCAAATCCAGGTAGTGTGGCTCCAGAGTCCATGCCCTTAAGCACAACACTATACAAAATTAATATGATTTATTAAAACAAATGTCACCTAAAGTCCACTAGGATGTATAGTTGTTGGAGGAGATGTCTTAAAGCTAGGTACACTTGAATCTGCAAATGTTATCCAATCTCCAGGACCCTCACATCCCACATTATGGCAACTGAAGAAACTGACAGATGACTATTCCTCTTCCTCTGGCTTCAAGGCATCGAGCGAGCAGAGGAAAGAGCTGGTATGTTGGGAAGAGGGTCCTGTGAGGGTCTCGAAAAGCTAAGCAGGGGTTTTTAAAGGAAACGCTACCCAAGCCTCCTTCTAAACTTTCATAACTCCTCTTCCAATTTACAGCTAAGTCATCAAAACCCGGAACTCCTTCCTACTTTGCAGGTCAGATGAAGTCTCCATATGCCACAGAAAGATAAAAGGCTACTGGGCAGGGGCTTACAAATCCCAAACAGAGAAAAACAGGCTCATTATCAGGGTTAAATCAAACATGCTGCAGCTGATTTTCTGAATTTCCAACGCAGAGAAGGAGCAAAGACAGAGCTGCAGGGAGGAGAGGAGACTGAAATGAACTGAACAAAGGTCGTAGCCAGCCCAGGGCTCATAGCATCAGGCTGGGTAGGGCAGAGTGCAGGCTGAGCCTCCTTGACTCTGGGAACCTGATCAGCGATTATGCACTGGTAGAGGGAGGAGACACTACTATCCACCCCCTTTTGTCCCCTGCCTGCCACGAAGAGGTGAGAGGTCTGCGCTCTGATTTTCTGGAGGGGCTTCCTGGTGGTGGCAATGCAAACACTTCGAACCCACACTGGGGTCCTGCTGGACCATGTAGGGATTCGGCAGGACTCAAGGACTCTTGGAGTTTGATATCTTGGAGACAAGGCTCAACTCCCTCATATTTACCATGAAGAAGGAATGCTGAGAGGGCACCGGGTTGTCCAAGGTCAGTGGTGAGCCAGTGTCCAAATTTGGGCCAGAACCCAATTAAACCCAGATGCATGGTAATCATCTTTTTTTTTTTTTTTCTTCTTTTTCTTTTTTATCTGTACCACTGCGACACTGAGAAGTCTATCATGGGAGGCTATCAAGGAAGGCTTCCTTGGGGAGGTGGCATTTGGTATGGAATTCAAAGGACATAGAGGACTACAATAGGTCAGATGAGGATGACAGGGCATTCTAGCTGAACAGACCAGCCTAAGTGAAGGGGCAGGAGCTGAGGGCAGAAGGGTTGCCTCTAAAAAGAATTCTGCTCTTTTCTCTCAATCACTCCCTCTTCCTAGCACCTTTTTTCTCTCTCTCTTTTCTACTTTTTCTTTTTTTTTTAATCTTTTTGAACTTTGCCTTATGTCCGTTAAAGCCCTCCAAAGACAATACCCACTCCCCCTGGGTACTGCCAGAGTTTTAGAGAGAAGGGAGTCAGAGAAGGTGGACGTTGAGGTCTTTCCTTAGAGGGGAAGAGAAGAAACCCAAGCAATAGACCTTTCCCCCACCCATCTCATCAAGAAGAACAAATACGCTCCCCACGAGCAAAGACATGAAGGCCCTGGCTGTGATGAGGGCAACTGGTTCTTCAAGAGAAGTGCGCAGAAGAGAGTTCCTGGAGCTGCCAGAGTCTCCCAGAGACTCCAGTTAGAGCAAAGCACCCACCACTTAAGCCCCTCACTGGTGAGATGTTCATGCCAATTAAAAATGAGACATGCTAGGTTCAGAAATGGCTCTGTAAAGAGGGGAGGGTGCCCAACATCTAGAACTAGAACCAGCTGTTTGGCAAGGCAGTAAGTTCCCCACCCATGGAAGCATGTGAGCAGGCATTTGCAGCCCAAGATGTAGAGGGGTTGCTAGCACTGGGTGGGTCCTGAGAGGACCTTCAGACATATTTTAGTTATCCAGTGCTGCTATAAAAGAAATACCAAAAGTGGGTGGCTTTAACAAACAAAAATTTATTTTCTCACAGTTTAGGAGGCTAGATGTCCGAATCCAGGCCACCAGCTCTACGGGAAGGCTTTCTCTCTCTGTAGGCTCTGGACGAAGGTCCTTGTCTCTTTTCAGCTTCTATTCCTTGGTTCCTTGGCAATCCCTATGTGGCTTGGCATCTATCTTTCCCCATCTCTGCTTGCTGGCATACTTGCTTAATCTACTCTTCTATATCTCAAAAGAGATTGACCTAAAACACACCCTACACTAATACTTCCTCATTAACTTAACAAAAAAAAACTCATTCCCAAATGAGATTATTACCACAGGTATAGGGGTTAGGAAGTACAACACATATTTTGGGGGGACACAATTCAATCGGTAACAAGACATATGCATCCCTGACTTACAGGGAGCATGCCACTGCTCTGCCCACTTCTGAATCCTGGAAATCTAGGTGACAGCCATGTCTAAGGTCAATTCTAATTAAGAAATTCCCTCCTTGGTCTGCCAGAAGCTCCACCTATTTACAGAGTGTGACACACAGCATGTTCAGTGGGAGAGGGGCAATTAGAAAAGAGTTTGGATCCTGACTACTAATAGCTGTGGACATTGGGCAAGCTACTTCAACTCTGAACTTCAGTTTCACTTTCTATAAATTGGCATGGGTACTCCCTCCAATGAACAAGGAAGACCAAAGAAGAATTGACTCTGCCTTTGAATTATGGTATTAGTGAAGAATGCTGAATATACCATGGACTGCCAGAAGAGCAAACAAATCTGTCTTGGAAGCCAGAATGCTCCTTAGAAGCAAGGATGGCAAGACTCTGTCTTACGTAATTTCGACATGTTATTAGGAGGGACCAGTCCCTGGAGAAGGACATCATGCTTGGCAAAGTACAGGGACAGCAAAAGAGAGGAAAACTCTCAATGAGATGGATTGTCACAGTGGCTGTAACAATGGGCTCAAGCATAGCAACGATTGTGAGGATGGTGCAGGACTGGGCAGTATTTCATTCTGCTGTACGTGGGGTCACTATCGGTCAGAAGTGACTCGATGGCACCTAACAACAACAACCCTCCCTCCTAGTGTGCTTATGAACATCAACTGCCTTGATGTACACAGATCTTGGCACATCTGGGGAAGCGTGTAGGTCAGTAAGGTCAGTTCTAAGCCATTCAATCATCTTTTAGGCAACTAGTATAACTAGAAGTTGTCTGCACCAGGCTCCATGCTAGGTTCTAGAATAAATTCTATATAATTTACACACACACACTTTTCAAGAGGAAGCAGAAGGACAGATGCAGTTTTTAAAATCCCTTCTAGTTTTCACTGTGAAGGAGCAGACCTAGCTCTCTGTAAAGCTGAATTTCACCACCACAAAGCTATGGCGAAATTTATGCTGTTATATCAGTTTCTGGATGACAGTGGTGCTGCTTCTTCCTCCTCCTCCTCTTTCTATTTCTTTTCTTGGTCTCCCTCCATAGGGTCAGAGGAGACATCAATTCAAATTAGTCAGTTTGCTTCTTTTTAGTCACTGTTGGGAACAAGGTAGAGGGGTAAGGAGGTGGCTACAATGGATTTTTAAAAAGCAGAATTAAGGCATTATCTGTGCATGTTGATCACTTTGGCTATTTCCTCCCCACCATCCTTACAGAGAATTGAGTGTCGGCCTCTATTTACACAATGCTATTCTAAGCAAGGAGTGTCTCTCGCCCAGATCCCAACTCCTACGCATCCCTCAATGCCCACTTCATATAACCCCTCTTTGCAGAGATGTAACTAGGGTACGGCAGGTATAGCAGGTATTGCACAGGCCTGGGCCTGTAGTGCCACTGAGCAGTTTCTATTAACCCAGTACAGCCAGCAGCTTATCTATGGAAAATGGCGCCTATGGTAAGCACTGAAATTGCACCCCTGTCCAAATATCTGACACCCCTCTTTTCAATAAGTTTATCAGAATATCAGCTCAAAAATACAAGTCAAGCTCATTAATCTTTTAATTAACACATTACCATGCTTGAGGAAGGACGTTGGGGCGTACAGGGCTAACAGTAACTGCTCAGTGGCGCCACGTACCCAAGGTTGGTGCAATACCCTAGACATGCAGTGCCTCCTGGAAACCTTCCTTGACTTCCCTCAGCAGAGAGGGTGCTCTGTCCTGTGTGCCCACATCACTTTGCTTATGCCAGGGCTCTCATCCCACTATCCGCTCCTCAGTCTACTGGCTCCTCTGTCTTCATCACATACGTATAAACTCACTGCAGGGGCTGACCTTGTCTGGTTTATCCTGATGTCCCCAGGACTAGCACAGTGATGGCGTATGGCAGGTACTCAAATATCACATTTTTCAAGAGAATATTCTGTTTTAGTATTCAAAAAGGAGAGTATTAAAAGGTGGATATTACCTATTTCTGCCAGAATAGCATAGGCCTTTGCCACCTGCTCTCTCCTATCCATTTCCCAGCAAAGGCTTCATTCACGTAGCAAGACTGTGCAAGAAACACGTAAACATTTAGAATTCATCTAGGGCGCCTGGTGATGGGAAGGTCAATCGTATTCATCCACTATTGACAACCACTTTATTCAGTTGATCTACGTTAACCTATTTTACAGGTAAGAAAATTATGATCATATAGTATTAAAAGAAGTAGATATAAAATAAGCATTTGAAGGAACCAGGGATCAAATGAAATAAGGCCCTTGGCTTCATAAAACTCAGACTTTATCATGTCACCAATCTTTGTTTAAAAACTGCTAACAGTTCTGAGCTGTCCTCAGGATAGACTCCAACCCTTGACCTGACATCCAAGGCCCTTCATTGGTACTTCCAGCTTACCTCTCAGAATGACTGCCTCAAATCTCTCAGACTTGCCTCACCTCACACTCCATGTCCCAGCCACAATAACAGTACACAGTTCCTCCAAGGGGCAAAGTTCTCTCACTCCCTCAGCCCTTACTGATGCTTTTCTTCTGCTGGGAAGTTCCTAACACCATTCCCTGAACTTTCCTACCCTCCATCCTCCTTACCTGCCTAACTACTCCTCATCTCTAGGAGTGAGTGCGGACATTTCCTCAAGGAGCTTTCCGGTTTCTGTGCTCCTCTGACCCTCAGTCTGGGTCAGTGGCCCCTCCTCTGCGCTCCCCTTAAACACATTCTTACCATAGCACTGATAAGTGTGTGCTGTCCAGTCACTGCCATGTCTCCTCATTAAAACAGAAACAACTTGAGGAGAGATGCTGAATCTAGTTCATCACTGATTCCTAGTGCTGAGCAGCAGTGCTAACAAATAATAGGCACTCATATGTTCACTGCATGGATCAATCCTATTCCTTTCTAGCCTGAATTCAAGACTTAGTGATAGTCCATTATGTGGGAGAATTCCAAAAGAATTGGTAGAAGTGAGCTGTGGGAGGTGTCCAGGGGAAATTTCCACCCTAGCAAACCAGCTCCATGGTGACCAAATTCAGACAACTTGCCCAAGCAGCCTGGAACCAGCCCTGGACTGTGAGCTCCTGAAGGGTGTGTGTGTGGGGAGTGGGGGTGAGAGGGTCTTATTCATCCCCAGATTCCCAGTGCCTAATGTCCAATAAAGGTTTTCAAATGAATGACTGATAATATGTTGGGCAGGAGTATCTATTTTGTTATTCAATGATGCTTTAGGAATAGGGCCTTTGAGATGCTTTGAGAAGAGTCTGGGGAAGGATAGAAGAATCTCAGGAAAAGCCAGCCAGAAAGTAAAAATCCAAAGTCCTTACGGTGGCCTGTGAGGCCCTTCATGACCTGCCCCACACCTGCTCTGACCTCACCTCCTTCCACTCTTCCCCTCGTTCCTTCTGCTTCAATCCCATTGCCCACTTGCAGTTCCTTAAAGTCCAAGCACATTCCTACCTCAGAGCCTTTGTTCTGGCCATTTCCTCTAACTTCAATTCCTCACTTTCCTCAGGTCCTGCTCAGGTAATTGCCTTATCAGAGAGGCCTTCCTTGATACTCTATATAAAATTTCCATGCCCATTTCCCCAACTCCAGCTCTCTGCTCTGCTTTAATTTTTCTATAGCACTTATTGCTGCCCGACATAATATATGTATGTTTGTTCATTTGCTGACAATCTCCCTACCCCACTGGAAATTCAGCTTCATGAAAACAGGAACTTTGTTTTGTTCAGTGCTCTGTACCTAGCACCAAGAACGGTGCCTGCCACGTGGTATGTGCTCAACAGGTATCTGTTAAATGAATGGATGACCAGATGAATGAATGTCCCATAGGAGCTAACAGACAAGGAAGAAAGCCAACATCGTGGCCTCAGAGTAACATGTGTTTGATACGTGACTGTCCTACTAAGCGTAAGGCCAGGATGCCTGCCCCCACATCAACTGACCCAGTTGTCAGGACATTCCTCTAGGCCCCAGAAGTATTCTGGTCTAATGTGAAAAAGCTACTGGGAGGAAGTTAGTTTTCAGCTTATAATTTATGAGTTGAGGGTGGATGGATGTCAAGGGACTAGGAGGTTGATGGGTCCTAAAGTTGGATGTGATACAGCAAGCCTTCCAAATGGTGGGACTGTAGAGGGCAATCTGGCCAAGCCCAGGGGAGGGAAGACTTCTACTGAAGAAGAGCTCTGCAATCAAAAGTCTGTTAATAGCTTCTCTCTCCTTATAACTGGTTGGGGTCTATGATGGTCTTGGATGAGACCTGCTCCTAAATTTTAGGCACAAAGTTCAAGTAGAACCCAGATACGGGATCCAACATATATTTAAGTAGCTCTAAATAAGGTTGGGCAGGGAATGGAGTTTATATTTGTTGAGGACTACTATCAGCAAGGAGCCCTGGTGGTGCAGTGGTTAAGAGATCGGCTGCTAACCAAAAGGTTGGCAGTCTGAATCCACCAACCAGTCCTTGGAAACCTTATGGGGTAGTTCTACTCTGTCCTATAGGGTCGCTGTGAGTAGGAATTGACTTGAGAGCAATGGGTTTGGGTTTTGGACAATAAGCAAGAAACTATGCTATATGCATTATCTCATTTACTACCCACCACAAGTCTATAATATAGGGTATCACTGTTCCCTTCTTACAGATGCAGAAACAGAGACTCAGGAATTTAAACTGATCTAACCAAAATCACTCAACTAATAAATAGTAGAGCTAAGATTTGAAGTCAGGTCTGTCTAATTCCAAGAGTTATTGTCCTTCCTCTGAATTCTGCTATAGCTCAAGGACCACTCTAGGGAAAGAAACCAAAAGAGGCAGGAAGGAAGGCAATGAAAGCAAACCTATTCCTCAGTGAGTGAGAATACGGTATAAGAAACAAGTCTGGGATAAAATGATCCTGGAAGCTCAAAATTGGAAAATACCTTAGAAATTATCTGGTCCTATGCTCTGCACTATGTTCAGCTTTATGAAATGCTTCTGGTTTTAGTTTTCAAGGTAACCCAAGATAATCTAGATGAAAAAGAAGAGCTTTAAAAGGAGAGAGGACAGTAAAAGATAACTCCAGCAACCTGAGAAGGTAACAGGTGCGTGGCCGTCTCAGTCTATTGGCATCTCCTTCCTGACTCATGACGTTCTATGTGTGGGTGACCTGGCTCTGCTTAAGGGAGATGTGTTAATATGCCAGAGTCCAGAGAGCTGAAACCTCACAGACCTCATGCATCACAGAGAGACTTCAGTCCACTGAAGGAGTTCAAGCAGACATGACCCTAACCTTGCACATAAAAAGAAAAGTGTCCATAACTGTTTAGGAGGAGGTGAGAGATGAGAGAGGGAGGAGGGAGGAGACAGGTAGCAAGAGGGAACCAAAGGGATGGTGGTGAGCAAAGAGTGCAATGGGAATGGTGAGGGGCAGTCAGTGCCCTGGAAGTGCTCTTGGACGATAACTCAACGCACTGACTTTGTTTCTAAAAATGTTATAGCAAGTGGGGTGCCAGCCAGGTCTCTGACATGAGACTTAAATTCGACCTCAACATGGCTACTTAAAAGGGGCACTTAAGCACTCGCCTGCTAACTGAAGGGTCAGCCTTTCAAACCCACCAATATCTCCATGGGATAAAGATGAGGCTGTCTGCTTCCATAAAGAATATAGCCTTGGAAACCCAATGGGGCAGTTTTGCTTTGTCCTATAAGGTTGCTATGAGTCTGAATTAACTCCACCTCAACAGGTTTTTGATTTTATGGCTACTTCAGGATTTCTCCTGCTCATCTAAATCTGGGTTGGCCAGGATGGGCAAAAAAGACCCTGATTATGCTTAATCTCAAAATGGATTCTGAAAGAAAAAAAGTAGCCTAAAACTACAGCTCTAATCTGCTCTCCCCCTGCTTGTAGTCCTAAGCTACTCTATTTTATGCCTCAATACCCTAAAGATATTAGATCGCAACAGATCCTACTCAGAATGCAGCTATAGAACATGGGGGCCTTTAAATGCTTCCAAGTTATAGCTACATTGAAGTAATGTGAATTATTAATTACGTCTCTTCTTTTCTCTTTACATGTATGTGGTGTTAGAAGATTAATTTCGTGCAATCGCCATCCTTAATACTTTCAAGTATTCTATAGGGATGCCTATTCTGCATATTGGTTATCCATTGTCATAGGACAATATGTGTACTAACTGTTTAATGAGGAACTATTTTGTTCTGTAAACCTTCATCTAAAGTACAAAAAAAAAAAAAAGAATTATCTATGTGAGATCAGATTGACAACAGCAACTCAAAAGTTCTGATGGGAAGCTTAGGGGACACTGAGTTGAAGACAATGGTTATGGAATAATTTGGAAAAGGATAGTGAGAATAGCAGCACAACTGGAAGAACGTAATCAATGTCAATGAAATGCACATGTAGAAATTTTTGAAATTGGTATCTTTGGCTATGTATATTT
>NW_004443959.1:959186-982488 GCF_000243295.1 Trichechus manatus latirostris | reverse complement strand
TATATATAGGTTATCATCGTACTGTTTGCTCTAACCAAAGTCAGTTGTTTCTTACCTGGAACTATCTCTTGTTGATTGAGGTTCACCAATCCAGGCTGACGGGACAAACCAGGGGAGCAGCCGTCGGGCCAAGGCAAGCCTGGCTTCCCAAATCAGGACTGTGGCCCCTGGGGTTCTGTAGCTTCCCTGTCCTTAATGAGTGATAACCTGCTAAAAGGAAATGCAAGTCATGTTATCATGAGAGGCTATTTCCTGTTCTCTTCTTGTAACGATATTTGTTAAGGAGGGAAGAAAGAGTCCCAGAGTCAAAGATTACCAGGGATGGAAGAAATCTGGAAGATAACTTTGTCTAATTCTTTCATTTTATAGTTGGAGAAATTGAGGCCCAGAGACGAAAACAGCTTCGGCCAAGGACTCAGCCATTTGGGAGTCAAATCCAGATCAGAACACAACTCTGACTCTCTGTCCTTTGGAATTTTTTAAAAAGCAGCCACGTGGTCAAGCTGACTTCTCAAACAAGTGATCATTGACCCTGAATGGGAAGTCTTTTTTTTTTTTAACAGATTTTCAGAAAGGGACGTGGCACTTTTTCCAGATTGCTGATACACTGTTTTCTTTTTTTTTTCAGTTTTGCCTCTGGGAACTAAATTAGTAAAACAGTCCACTTCAGGCATGTGGTTGGGATGGTTCTCCCTGTTTTCCTTTAGAAAAACATTGTTATGGAACACCGTGACCCACGAGCACACTGGTGGGCTTTGTTTTTTAGTGATAGGCATGTGTGTACCCAGATGGGGTGGGGGGTTAGTCTCTCTCTTCATGTTTTAGAGAAATACAGTGACAGATATGAATTCTCCTCCCATGGGTATCATTTATTATGTGTTTTTTTTTTTTTCTGGCTACTGTGCATTTGAACAGCCGCTTTCCTGTACAGAAAACCAAACCATAGAAAAAGAGAAGGGAGCTTTCATTCATTAAGCAAATACTATCTGCCAAACATATCGTGCAGATTTTCTTTTTTTTTTTTTTTTTCTATTTTGCCCTCAAAAATTCCTTGCGAGCTACCTTTAACTCCATGTCTCACGAGAGTCAGGAAACCAAGCTGCAGAGAGCTAGAATGATCTACGAAGTCATGAAGAGAATACAGAGCAGAACCAGAATGAACCCGTGTCTGTTTAACTTCTAAATCCACTTTTTTTTTTCATCTAAACTGTAATATAATTATTAGGCCAAAACACTAGAAATTCTTATTTTTCCAGTGTTTTAGCTTGAATGCTGGAGAAAGTCCTTCGGAAACTGTGGATTGTTGTATAGACATGAAGAATTATTCTCATTCGCCTCCCTTGCAGACAGAGGGGTTCTAAAGGCCAGGGCTTCCTGCTGCGCTCCCAGCCTGAGCTAACATGCCCCAGAGAGGCTGGCGCTGCTGGCTCCAGCTCCATGCAGTGAGAGGGCACGTCAGGAAATCATGATTATCAACGCTTGGCGCTTTGTTCCTGTTCTCAGACAACAAGGGATACGGCTGGAGAGATGGGGTGGGGGTGGAGAAAGAGGAAGAAAAAACAGGAAGTGAAGGGGGGGAGGGAAGGAAATGATAGAGAAAACATAGCAACTTTGAAAAGTCCTTGGCCTGATGAGAAAGTGATTTCTGACCCAACGTTTGTGGAACAGGCCCTGCATTTTGGGAAGCCAGGTCAGGATGACAACAGGGGAGAGAAGTTTGCTTCCTCTGGACTTGGGGTGGGTGCTCATAAATTCCATTTCCCCCTACAGAGTACAGCCTGAGGGAAAGAACCCTCGGGGTGGGTGTCCTGAATACAGGGGCTGTTTCAATGGGCACTCAGGTTTATGCACAGAAAGTGGTGAATTTGCAAAGAAGGATCCTGGGAGGAGAAAATGTCTCTTACCTCTTAGCTGTGGATGACAGGCCAAGCGTGTTACAAGAGGATCTGGAAATAAAAGAGAAGTTGTTGAAGTGATCAGGTTACCAGGAAGAGCTAACCCATCCCCACTGCTTTCTTTCTTAAATGCTGTCAAAATTATAAGACATTTTTCAGTTTGCATGATTGGGATAATGTTCCCTGGACTGGGCACAGCAAGACTCCTACTGTCTTCTACCATAAAACAAAGAAGAACAGTCCAGTAGAAAGCTGAGTATCCTCCAGACCATGATGCTAAGGTACTTCCAGAATCTTTTCCTATCCATTTTGTCAATTTTACCTACTTAGAGATGCTTTTAAAAGTTCCCCAATTCCAAATGGACATCATTAAGATTGCCAGTCACCTGATAAATTGAACAATCTGCTCAAGTAGAATATCGTAACAATATTTTACAACCCCCTGATGGGCACCAAGACCGGGGCAGGGCCACCTGAATATAAACCCTCAGACAGCAGTCCCACCCACTCCAGTGGTTCCCCTAAGCTGGCTGTGCATCTGGGAAAGCTAACAAAAAGTATAGTCCCAACCCAGAGTAGGGGCCAGGAATCTTGTATTGTTAAAAAGCATCTGGTAGAGTTTTGAAGTTGCTTAGCCTGGTTCTGGTCCATGGATTAGCATTTGGCTAACATGGATCTTAATCCAAACCTCACACTCCTCCCCCCATTCTATAGATAAGATCATGAAAGCCTAAAAGGGGAGTGGCCCACTCAAGGTCCCACAGCTAATGGCCTTGCAGAGATCTGTCCTGATTCTGTAAATTTTTCCCCCACCATCCAAACGAACATATAACAACAAAAGTAAATCTATCTTTGAGAAGAGTCCAAGCTTTTTGAAGTGACTGTTGGTGGTTTACTGCCTGAGACACCCATGGGCCAAATGTCTATTAGAGAGAGCAGAGATCAAGCCGGAAAAGAAACTTAAACTCATCTCAGATCTCCACAAACAGCATAACCTCACATAACACCAACGCTAATTTGCTTCTGTCTCAAGCAGTTGTCCAGTGCTGTTTCCACAGTCCTTCTCCTCCATGCCTGGAGGAGACTGATACCACTGGAAACAATCAGAAGTCCACACCTTTCTGTAACTCTTGACAGCCAACAGAGGACTGTCCAATACATTGTCTTCTGTGGCCATTCTGAGAGAGGTACAAAACAGAGGGGCCATTTTCCAATTTTAAAAATGGCAGAGCTGGAATCAATGACTTGAAATGACTCATCCGGGGTCTCACAGAAGAACCAGAATTAGAATTGGGGTCTCCTGACTTCCATCTAAGGATACTTTCACTACATTATGCCACTCATCCTAACCCCATTCAGTGAAGGGGCTGAAGAAGAGCTTAAAGCAGCTGCGGATCGTCTACTTTTAGATGGTCCCGGAAGTGGGAGGTTAGGGCAGGAAGCAAACCTAGGTGAAGGCAATATAGGTTGTGAGAGGACTAAAGGACCCAAACACCACATTCCCAATCTCCAGACTGTGCAGATAAAGAATCTAGAGCCCCAGTGGGAGAGTCTTGTTAAAGTCCCACAGTTGATGAGGAGCAGAGCCTAGACTCTGAATCAGAAAAACTCAGTGTGACCTCTTTCCCATAGCAGCAAGAGCACTGACCAAGACAGAGAAGTAAGAAAACGAAACCCGGTGCCGCCAGGCAATTCTGACTCATAGCGACCCTACAGGAGAGAGCAAAACTGCCCCATAGGGTTTCTGAGGCTGTAATCTTTATAGAAGCAGACTGCCACATCTTTCTCCTGCTGACCGGCTGGTGGGTTTGAACCGCTGACCTTTCGGTTAGCAGCTGAGCACTTAACCACTGTGCCACCTGGGCTCCAGGGGTAGATGCTAAAACTAGCTAACATTTCAAGAAGTTACTGTGTGCCAGGCTTTGTTACTGTGCATCCAGTAACTCACTAAAACCTCCCAGAAACCACAAAAGGTAGGCATTACTATTGCCCCCTTTATACAGATGGGGAAAGTGAGGAACAGAGTAGTTAAGTCACTTGTCCACAATATTCTGCTACTGAGTGGGAGAGACAACATTTGAATTGAGGCAGTCTGGCTCGAACGCCTGTTCTTAACTACTACGTAATAAACTAGTTGCCATTGAGTTGATTCTGACTTGTGGCGACCAAATGTGTCACAGTAGAACTGTGCTCTGTGGGGTTTTTAATGGCTGATATTTTTGAAATAGACTGGCAGGCCTTTCTTCCAAGGCACTTCTGGGTGGAATTGAACTATCAATCTTTCGGTTAGCAGCTGAGTGTGTTAACCGTTTGCATCACCCAGGGACTTCTCGCAATATACTGTCTCAAATCATCTACTTAAAAAAGAAAAAGAAAAAAAAAGAAAGAAAGATAGGACGAGATAGGGAGAGAGGTAAAAGAGTGGAAAGAAAAAGAGAATAAAACAAGTATACCAGGAACAGATGACACTTTTCTTCAAAATGTGGAGGAGAGGAAAATCTCCAGGCAGGAAACCGCGCGTGGTGTTGCACAGGCAGGACCAGAAACTGGGTCTCCAGCTCGCCGTGGATGGCAGCCCACCAGCGTCAGCCAGCACCAGTGAATGACAGCCCGGCCTTGCTGTTTACACCGCACCATCCGTGGGAGAAGGGAGGAGGCTGGGACAGGGAGGGGACAAAGGGAGGGCCTGAGATGACACAGCCATCAGGGTGGGTGGCAGGGATGATGTCCTGGGAACTCAGTTCCCATGTCTCACAGTGATAGATCAGCTGGGCAGGCAGACAAGCAACTCTCTGCCCACATCCCCAGCACTGAGAGCGCGCCTCCCTGGGGGTTGTCCCCAGGGACATAAGGCTTCTGTGGATGCTGCCTGATCTCAGCCCTACAGAGTCATGGTGAGGAGGGAGGACAGGGATCATCACTCACCACTTCACAGATGGAGAGAAGACAGCCAAAATAATAACAGTGGACTTATAATGATGACGACGATAATGGCAGTCACCACTTGCTGACAGGCTATTATGTGTCAGGAAATAAGCTAAATAAGCTAAATGCTTTACACAGATTATTTAAAAATTATACCAACTCTGTGAGCTCCATGTGATTATCCCCAATTTATAGTTGAGGACAGCTAAATAATCTCCTAAAGGTCAAAGAGCTAGTAAGTGATGAGAAAGGATCCCAGCCATTGTCTGTCTGACATTCTGGCCCTAGGTCTTGCCTCTAAATGGCACTGTGCTGTGAAATGGTGACATGACTTACCCATGGTTGTGCAACAGTGCTAACCGACAGCCAGCTTGGAGCTATGGAAGTAGACTACCACCCACAGTATACATCTATTAGAGTCCTTGAGTGGTACAAACAGTTAAGCTAACTGAAAGACTGGAGGTTCGAGTCCACCCAGAGATGCCTCCAAAGAAAGGCCTGGAGATCTACTTCTAAAAAAATCAGCCACTGAAAACTCTATGGAGCACAATTCTACTCTGACACACATGGGTCGCCATGAGTCAGGATCAACTCGAGGGACCTTACACATGTATTAGAAGTCCCTGCTAGCCACTCTGGTATACAGGGTCATGTATAATTAGGGTGGCCATATATTTATCATCCAAACTTTGCAAGTGAAGGGAATCCTATTAACAATACCTCTGGGACAACAGACATAAACTGGGACTGCCCCAAGTACACAAGGACATATGGTCACTCTACACAGGATCCTCATCCAGTCACATGGGGTCAGTTATTTTTATGACCAGACAATTCCCCACCTTGCACTCCACACAAACAGTCCTTTATAACAAGGCTGTCTCTCTTTGTTCACCAGACTGTCTCCTGAATTAGTTGAGCTAGTAGGCTTATGTATAAAACAGGCTGATGCAACTTGATTACACAGCAGTCAGGCTATGCTTTGAGACATAAGAGTATGACTGGTTTTAATAGTATATTTTAAAAGGATGGGTGGGTTTTTGTGCCCTGGCAGCCCAGCCCTGAAATGCCCAGCTGTTCTAATAACCAGCTAGCATCCCAAAAGTGGGGTGTCTGTGGCTCTCTGTCTAGGCAGCCCAAGGCTGCAACTCACTGGAGAAACTGCTGTCGGCTGAAAGGACACAAGATCCAGTTTCCCCAGGGGCCAGCATATCACTGGGACCAGGTCTGGCCTTTCTCCAACCCCAGCAGGTACAAAGTCTGCCTGGAGGTTGGAGAGCTGTAGCCTTTGGCTCTGCGGGAGAAAGAACTGGTGATCTGTTTCCATAAAGATTACAGCCAAGAAAACCCTATGGGATAGTTCTACTCTGTGATGAGGGGTCACTATGAGCAAAAATTGACTCGACAGTTATTTCACTTAGAAAGCATATCGATCCTACTGAAAATGGTACTCTTGTCCACATTTTACAAATAAATTAGAGATAGACTCAGAAAAGTCAAGTGACTAGCAGTATGCTCACAGCAAGTAGGTGGTAAAACATGTATTTGAACCCAAGTCAGACGGACTCCCCATCCTTGCTCTGACTACTGTGTTCTACTGCAGTGGAGACCAACCAGTTCCATTACTCACAGATGGGGTAACTAAGGCATGGAGTGATAACAGAACCAGGACAAGAGCCCATGTCTCTACTCTGGAACTCCTATTTGTTCCATTTCTCAAGGCTGTGGTTTAACTTCTGTCCTCAACCTTCGTCACACCTAAATAGCCACAAAGGTAAGCACTCCCATGTGGCCAGCAGGAGGACACCTGTCATACTTGTTGGGGCCCTCAGAAAACTCCTAGTTTCTCAAAGAGTTCACATCTCACTCCCTGAACAAAAGCACTGGGGTGGATCCCCTTCTCTTTGAGACATCACTTCACAGTGTCAGTTACTCTAGGTCCTTCTCTGGGTTAGGGGGTGGGGGGTGGCACCTTAGAAACCCAACAAGATCAGCCTCTTCCTCTCCTTGACAACCTCCAGCAACAGTATAATTAAATCCCAGACAACTGGGGCATTTTTACTCTCTCTCCTCCCTTCCCAGGGTAGCAATATTGTCTTTGGGACCTGGGATAAGGGGCATACTTAAACAGGTTTGAGATGTCAGCAGCCAACACCCTGCCATGTCATCCATTAGGAGGGTGGCAGAAGAGACAGGGACAAACACTCAGTTCATACTGTAGAGTCTGTGACTGACCATCCCTGATGACACCAGCCAGGAAGACACCCTGATGTAGCACAAATGTTTTTTAGGAAGGTAAAGAAACCTAGGTCTATCACCAGCTTGGCCTGGGCTTAGTGACCTTTAGCCAGTCATTCTCCTCTCTGATCTTCAGATGCAACATCTGCTAAATGCAGGTAATACGGAGCTATATTCTGTGCAAGCCTTATTATTTTGAGATCAAATGGTCTTCCTCTCCTAAACTACCATAACTACTGATGTTCATGTTTTATCTCTGCCAGGAGATGGGAAGGTCCTTAAGAGGAGGGACCATGACTTATTCATCTTTGTAGAATATTATAACTAGTTCATAGCCCTGTCCAGGGGAAATGCTAATTGTTGAATTTGTAAAATGGGTTTTCTACTGTCCTATGAGGGCAGTGAACAGGTCAGGTGGCTGGGGAGGGAGGAGAGAAGTAGTGGGAGACACAGCAGAAGAGGCTAGTGCAGACCGTGAAGGATCTTACATACACTGATGCTTTTGAATTTTGATCTGTAGCTGAAGAGTAAATTAGTATAATGAATGCTTTTGGAAGTATCAGTGGGAGAATGGGGTTGTGGAAGGAGCCCAGGCTCTAGAGCCCAACCTCTGTGAACTTCAGTCCCAGCTCAGTGGAACTCTAAGAGCTTTGGCTTCCTCATATGTAAAATGGAAATAATAGTTCCGTTGAAGGGTGTTAGGACTACCTACAATACTGCATGTAAAGTGGCCAACTGCAGTACTTGGCACCAATGTGACCTTCAGCAAATAAGACTGCCCCCTTGGTAAGTGTGGCAAAGCTGACCTGAACCGTTGGATATGAACGGAAGACGTTCAAGGCCCGTGGTGGCTAGAGGTAAGAAACTCAGAAATGGTGCCAGGGTCACACTGCACTGAGCACAATCTAAGAGCCAGTGTTAGACAAAATGACAAAAGAGTCATTTGCTGTCTACGTTTCCAGTGATTCTGGTGTGCTCCAGTACACTGTGCAAAGAGCTACACCATTCATGTACACAGAAGCCAGGCCAGGTCTCACATGGCAAATACCACCTGAGCCCTGCAAACCCCTTCTAGACTCCCCAGCGGACCCTGGTCTCCAGTATCTTCAACAAGAGGTGTCTTTTAGGTGGCTTACGTTGTATGTTCTATGGAGACCTCACTCATGCAGTAAGGCTGGAGTGAAAGGCAAGGCATCCTGGGTTGAGAAGCAAGAGATCTGGGATCCAGTCTCTGCTTTGACCCTTGTCGTTATTGTTGTTAGTTGTCATCAAGTCAATTCCAACTCATGGTGATCCCACGTGTGAAAAGTAGAACACATTTACATGGTTTTCAAGCAGATCGTCGGGCCTGTCTTCCAAGGCACCGCTGCGTGGGTTCGAACTGCTGACCTTTTAACTAGTAATCGGGCGCTTAAATGTTTGCACCACCCAGGGACTCCACTGAGGCAATTTGTATAATGAAGGAATTTTGGGTTGAGATATCTTTGGAACTTAGGACTCTCAATGCCCAGAACAGCCCTCCAGTGGCGTGTTTCTGTAAGAGCTTAACCTATGATATACACTGGCATTTGAGAAAGTTATTTTCTTATGAGACAGATCTCTGCTAAAAATACCATGAAAATGGAGCCCTCCTACAGAATGCCCCATCCAAATCAAACAGGAATACACTGAAGTCCAGAGGGTACCTGGTTTCCGGTTGTCACCCAAGCATTTACTGGCTGTGCAACCGTGGGCAAGTCTTTTCACCCCTCTGCACCTCAGTTTTCCTCACGTGAGCATCAGAGGTAATAATACCTAGCTCAGAACATTTTCCAGGAAACTCTGTTTTCTAACACTTCACGGAAAGTACAAATCTCGTTTCACTCAGATACTATGCAGCTAATCATTCTTCACCCTGGTGTACACAAAGCAGGCAAGGGGGAGACCCAGGACTCCCGTTATTAGTAAGGGAGAGAGAGGATCAGCGTCAACATGATAGTACTATTGAGAAAGTACCTGCGACAGCTGGAGCCTGCTTATCTATACTGCTGATAAGGGTCACCCCTGGCCTCAAGACAAACACTGGAGATCACACTCCAGACAATAGCACAGCTGCTCTCATTCCTGGGCTCCCTGCTGCGAGGCAAATCAGAAGTCAGGTGATCAGTGTTCAGCCCTTCATTAATCCTCAGCGTGCTAAGGGTCCTGCCTTCTCCAGCAGCACAGGGCTGCAGGAGGTCAATGCACACATCCCCTCCTCAGCATCTCAGGCACCCCACACCTTGCCACAGGAAAAACGGAGGGGGGAAAGTAGATATCAGGAAAACAGCTACGATAAGGTACCCAGAAAAACTGATTACAGGAAAATGCACTTTCCATGTGAGAACCAGCACTTTCTAACAAAATCCATATTCTTAAACCTAGGGTTCGTTCCAATGCCTCCTAAATCTATGTCTATACTGAGACCCATCCCTTAAAGAAACCCATTGCCATCTAATAAATTAAGACTGACAGTGACCCTATAGGACAGAGCAGAACTGCCCCATAGGGTTTCCAAGGCTGTAAAAGGAGCCCTAGTAGTGCAGTGGTTAAAGTGATCGACTGCTAACTGAAAGGTCGGCAGTTCAAAACCACCAGTGGCTCCATGGGAGAAAGATGTGGCAGTCTGCTTCCATTGAGATTTACAGCCTTGGAAACCTTATGGGGTCACTATGAGTCAGAATTGACTCAACAGCACTGGGTTTGACTTTTTTTTTTTTGAATCTTTATGGAAGTAGACTGCCACATCTTTCTACCGTGGAGTGGCTGATGGGTTCAAACCACTGACCTTTTGACCTTTCAGTTAGCAGCCGAGTGCTTAACCCCTACACCACCAGGACTCCTTCCCTTATAGAAACTGTCAGTTTAAACCCAAATGCAATTTACTGCAACTTCATGTTTTCTTCCCCTGCTTTGCAATCCAAACTTTCACCTCCATCCTTCAAGCCAGCAGCCATCTCACTTCCTCCAGGAAGTCTTCCCTGATGCTCCTCTGACACTGCAGTCCACATTGACCTCTCCTTTTCCTGGACTCACAGCGCTTTCTCTCTGTGCCAGCCAGCATTTAGTGCCTGCTCACCGCCTCATCACAACTGGACTATCGCACCAACCTCCTAACTGGTTTCCTCCTCCCTGGACTGTGGCACCTGTACCTCTGCCGAAAGAACTTTCTAAAGCACAGATCTGATAATGCATTCTCCCTGCTTAAAACCTTTCAAAGGACTCCAACAACTTTCAGAATAAAATCAAAATGCCATACTCTGCTCTGGTCCCTTCGCCAGGGCTACCCACCTTCCAGTCACACCAAACTACACCCCAAGGTTGTGCAATCACGTGATATCCAAAGCAGGTCGAGAATCGAGGTCTCCTGATAACCAGCTGAGGGTTCTTCCCACAGTCCTAGGCTCTCCCAGGTCTAATGCTGGACCACAGCTAAGATGGCTAGGAGCATATGGCACTGAACCACAACCAAGGTGAGATTCAAGACCAGCTTAAGTCCTTAGGCTTGATGAGCTTACAATATAATGACAACCAGCCAACCAGCCAAGCAACCAAAGGGGCAGGTAGGCATCTGCACTCAGAGAGGTTATAAGACTCGCTCAGGGTCACACAGATCTGGGACAAAACCCAGGTATCCATGACTCTGAAGCCAATGGTCCTTCTTCTTTGTCCTATTTGGTGATGTGCTCTCCCGTCCTGTTCTGTACTCCTACACTGCTTGGAATTAGAGCAATAGGGATTTACTCTTTTTGATCACTAGGATTTTTAAGCCTTCCGGAGCACTTCTACTGAAGTGCAAATTTCTCTGGATCCAAAGATCTTTTACGCCTCATCAGCTTGTATCTTAATGGCAATAACTTGGACCCAAGACTTTGGGAATTGAGACCAGAATATATTTAGGAGAGGAAGATAGGGGGGAAGGAAGACCAACGTTTTCTTAATTCATTTCACCGATTCATTCACTATCTGTTTTGTGGGAGACATTGGACTGAGTGCCTACCTAAGATAGTTCACTTGCTCTTTACATCAACAGGGAGGAGTAGCTTATTATTTCTTCTCACACGTGAAGAAACTAAGGCTAACAGTAGTCACAGCTCACTTCTCGGCTAAAATCCAGCCAAGACCCTTCTCTTACACCCCATACCAGTATATCCAATAGCCCATTGGCTGGCGTTACTTTGATACCTCCCAAGCACCAAACAGTCAACATGTCCAACAATGAACAACAGCACTTAGTCCCTGCCCAGGAGTTCATTCTGCCCAGGAGATACCACTGATGATCTTCCTAAGGGTTCTGTTCTAAGGCCAAAGCTGTCTTACTGCTCCTACAGCCCCTTATATGGAAAGATTCTAAGAAGAAATGTTCACTTTACAGGAGAGGTGATCAGAAATCCTTACTGGGCTAATGTGTCCCCCATAGTACATCACAGTAATAAGTGGGGGGTGGGTGGAGAAACAAGGTCCAAAGGAAAGCTAGATTGATATTTGAACAGAAGCACACATGAATTCATGGTATCCTGGAACTAGTTTGCACCAGTTCACCAAAACCACTTGTCTGTATCTCTTCCCAACTTTAAGTTCAAATCATGTTGAAATCAGCCACGGTAGGAGAGTTTACACCACAGAAATTGGCAAATGCTCCAAATTAGGGCTCCTCCCTCCCCAGAAAGCCAGTTAATAAACATTTGCCAGCACATGACTGCATGATCCACGAGGACACTGGATCAGGAAGACAGGAAATTTAGATGGTAGCTTTAGCTGTTTCCAACTCGTTACTTGACTTGGGCAACTTTCCTCCCTTCCTTGGCCTCAGTTTCCTTACCTATAAGAGGGGAACAAGAATTCTTGCTTTCCTTCCACATAACTGTGAGGATAACATAAGACAATGGACATAAGTGAATTCTGGTAAACGCAGAACAGTGAGGAAGGAGCCCTGGTGGCACAGTGGTTAAATGCTCAGCTGCTAACCAAGAGGTTGGTGGTCGAATCCACCAGCGACTCAGCAGGAGAAAGATATGACAGTCTGCTTCCTTAAAGCTTACAGTAGCCTTGGAAATCCTAAGGGGCAGTTCTACTCTGTTCTATAGGGTTGCTATGAATAGGAACTGACTGGATGGCAATGGATTTTTTTTTTTTTTTTAGAACAGTGAGGAGACATTTGCAATGTGTGCACACATTTCTGATTGTCACTGCCAGGGGGTATGTGGTGCTACTGGCATCTAGTGGGTAGAGGGCAGGAATGATGCTAATTATCCTACAATACACAGGACAGACTCCCACAACAAGGATTTATTCTGCCCAAAACGTCAGTGGTGTTGAGGTTGAGAAACCCTGATGTAAAGATATTCAAACAGGTGGCCTATTCAAGAACCTCGAACACATCAGCATTTAGGAAAAAAATAAAAATAAAGGAACTCGGGTTAGTTTGCAGGAACCTGAGAAGGCCAGTGGGTGCAGAACATTGTAACATATGCTACAGGATGATGAAGTTTTTGCTGCAACATGATGCTCGGCATATAGTAGGTGTTCCATAGTGGTTTGTGGGAAAAACCAGTGAGTCTAGTTGAAACCATAATGCAGTCTCTCTAGAAGGCACACACACCAGTGCACACATCTTCACAGTGACACCAGGTAGAAGAATTTGACAAGTGTGATTCTACCTCTTTTGCAGCACAGCAAGACAAAATGGGAAGAAGTCACAGCCCTGGAGACTTGGGTTAGACAAACGATCACTAGCCTGACAACCACAGCAGCAATGGTCAGAAGAGAAATTTTATTTAAGTCACTTTCTAATATAAGCTGAAACAGCTTGAAAGGTGAGGTTCCAAGCTCTCCTCTGGGGAGGTAATTTGTAGAAAACAAACAGCAGGCAGCCTTGCTTTTGACACATTCGCAAACCACTTTTTTTAAGAGGATCCTTTTATCCCCTGTGCCACTTGGGATTAAAAATGCATTCAGCACAAACCACGCAAAGCAGAGACAGCGTTTGGAAAGAAACACTACAGATGTTAGAACAGAGCAACCGGCAACCATCGAGGAACCACAGCAGATTCTGACTAGGCTGGCACAACCCAGCAACTCGTAAGCAAAAAAGTGATGACAGGCACATACCTACTTTCCTTGGCCTCTGGGGCTTGGAGTCAGGGAAGCTGTGGGGTGAAGCTTAACCACAGGCTTTCCTGGAAGTCCCCCTGCGAGACTCCCAATTCCTAGCCCTCACACTGGGAGAGGCAGCTGATTTCTAGAAAAGCAGACTACAGAACAGAGGACCTCCCTCCGTGTCTCCCTTAAGATCTGAATGTGATCATAAACCATCTGACTCACAAAGCCCTTTAATTGAAAGTCCAGGAGTTCAGAGCTAATCCTAGATGTGGCAGGACCCAGTGGCTTCTCAGGCACCAGAGCTGTGAGTAGAATGATGAGGATAATTTTGCCCTTCCTTGTCTATGAATGACAACTCATTCAACTATCAATTTTACTCATGGAATGCAAGAGCTGGAAGTCACCTAAACACTCCCTTCACTTTACGGATGAGGGATCCATGACCCAGGAGAGAAGGCGCCCGTCCCAGGCCTGGTACCGAGTTTCTTACTTTCAGTCTAATGCTCTTTTTCAGTGTCCAGTGCTGGGTCACGTTTCTTGTCTGAGAGAATGTTTTTATTCAGATTTCTACACTTCCTCTGCAAGGCTTACTTGGAGCTCAGGAGCAAGTTTGTTAGAATTCAGGTGGGATCCAGGGCCACAGGATGGAAGTCGGACAGCTTTAGGGAAAGAAATTTCAAAAAAATAGCCACTTACTGAGAGCCAGCTTTGTCCTTCATGAAGCTTGTCCCCTTCCAACCCTCATCTCACATTCATTTCTTACCTCACACCCACAACCCTACAAGGTGGGTCTTATTACACCCACAATAACCCATTGCCATTGAGTCATTTCTGACCCATATCAACCCTCTAGGATACCAAAGCCCCAAGTGTTTAAGTGACTTTTATGAGGTCACACAGCTACTCTATAGGACCGAGTAGAACTATACCATAGGGTTTCTAGAGAGCAGCTTAGATTCGAACTGCCAATCTTTTGGTTAGCAGCTGTAGCACTTAACCACTGCACCACCAGTGCTCCATGCCCACAACAGAGATACAAAAACCAACGATAAGAGAAGTAAAGAGATAAGCGTAAGGCTAAATAGTTAATTCTTGGGTGGTGCAAACAGTTAACTTGAATGGCTGCTGACCAAAACATTGGAGGTTTGAGTCCACCCTGAGGGGCCTGAGAAGAAAGTCCTGCAATCTACTTCTGAAAAATCAGTCACTGAAAACCCCATGGAGCCCAGTTCTACTCTGACACATGTGGGGTTGCCAGGAGTCAAGCTGACTCAATGGCAACTGGATTTTTAATTAACTAATTAATTTCTTTGATTTCCATGCTTATACTTTAAACATTTTTTTTTAATTTAAATCTGTAATATTTAAAGCAAAAATATGGTGATTTCTGCAGTAATGGTAAAATCCTTTTGCTCTATTATTAATAATCTCATGATTTATTGTACTGCAAGCTTGAATTTTTTCATAATAATGATGGCTTATTTTATGACTATCTCCTATATACCAAATGCTTTACAAAATAATCTCAAATTATCAAAATAGTTCCACATAGTATCAATCTCTCTTACTTTACAGATGCAGAAACCAAAGCCCCTAGTGTTTAGGTGACTTTTCTGAGGTCACACAGTTAGTCAACAGCATAAATGAGATTCTCGTGTGGGTCTGTCTAATTATGAAACCTGTGTTCATTCTGCCATAATGACCTGCTTCTTCACCAGTGACTGTGTTGACACAGTGGTAGATCAGATGCCAAAGACTCGAGAAAACAGCTTCCCTCTTAAACATGTCAGTTGGGTGTGGTGCCAAGGGTTGGGTCAGTGGGGGTGATGAACGGGGCAGCAGCTGTGACCCCATGGGTGGGGTCTGGATGCAGCCACACATTTGGCAGGCCCACAGGTCATAGAACCCCACCATCTGGGCTAAGTCCCTGCTTGGGATGCACCCAGACAGAGAGATAATAACAGGGAGGAAGAATCTCGCCGAGGGATACCCTGCAACCTATCTCTAGCTTCCTGCATGTGCTCCACATCTGTGGATAAAGATTACAAGAACAAAGTGTGTCACCTCACCTTTATTTGCTAGTATCTATAGGCTATTTGGAAACCCTGGTGTCATAGTGGTTAAGAGCTACAGCTGCTAACCAAAAGGCTGGCAGTTCTACTTTGTCCTATAGGGCCGCTATGAGTCAGAATCAACTCAAGGACAACGGGTTTATTTTGATAGGCTATCAGAGAAAATAAACACACGAAACGACAAAGTACAGTGTGGTGGTTGCTACTCTGGGAAGCACAGGCTGATGTGGACGCAACAGTGATGGGTAGCTAACCCCTCTCCCCACCCTCACGAGGTGGGAAGATGGTCAGAAAAGGCTCTGTGGAGGGGGCAGTGCTTAAGCCAAGTCTGGAAGACTCCACTGGACTTAGCTAGACAAACGAGGATAGAGAATGAGAATGGAGAAGGTGGGTATTGAAGCAGAGGTCACAAGGCAATAAAGTGGAAAGAAATGTAGAAGCCCTTGATGTAAGGAACTACATGTAGTTCCTTATGGCTGGAGTGTGACAAAGAGAGGGGGTGGGTGGAAGACAAGCCGAGACCGTAAAGTGAAGCAGGGGTTTCAGCAGGAGCAGGCCAGGGGTTGGCCAGATCACAGAAGGCCTGACAAATCCACATAAAGGAATCTATACTCTAAATGGGAGCTGTGTCATGGGATTTATTATTTATGATTTGGCAGAGACAGGCTGATACTGTCAGATTTTCATGTTATGTCATAGTCAGTTGTGCAGCAGAGACCTGAGTAGAGATACTTCTGGACTCTGACAGTCAATTATTTCATCTGCAAGATGGGAAAGACACAATGGGCCCTCCATAACCCAGAAGTGTTATAAGCATACAGTGAGATACTTAGTGAAAGTATTAGTAAAGATAAAACGGGAAGCCTCTATAAGGAATAAGGAGCCCTGGCGGCACAGTGGTTAAGAGCTCAGCTGCCAACCAAAAGGTCGGCAGTTCAAACCCACTAGCCAGTCCTCTGGAGAAAGATGTGGCAGTCGGCTTCCATAAACATTACAGCCTTGGAAACCCTATGGGGGCAGTTTTACTCTGTCCTGTAGGGTCGCTATGAGTTGGAATCGACTTAAAAGCAATGGGTTTGGTTTGGTTTTTATATAAGGAATGTTACCTGGCTTCTCTCTGGGATATACAAAGGAGAGCTCAGAACTTTAAAATATCCACCTCAGAAGCATGGACTGGGAGGGAGAATATGGCGCATGGAGCAGAAGACTGTCCTGCAGCTGAAGCTTTCACTGTCTGGAAGGGCCCACCCAGCACTGTCCCCTGGTAATGTCTCAGTCTCCGCACCTGTGTTGGGGGCTACCTTTCAGATCCATGTAATAGCTGCAAAGAAAAGAAACAAAAGCCTGTCCTATTTATCCAACGAACATTTCCAACTTCAGATAAAAAGAATTATTTTCACAAAGATGGTGGGCTCTTCCGAAATCTTAGAGAATAAATAGGTAGGTAAAGCACATTTGCTATTCAGATGAAATGGCAAGGCCTTTTTCATAAAGGGTGGGTGCAGAAATGTCGTTTATTTCCATTTCCCCCCGTCAGTAAGCCCTCACTCTGTGGAGGTGCCTAGTGAAATCAGGCAAGACAAAGCCGAACCAGGTTGCCCGCCCAAGTACCTGGAGCAAAGGACAGTGTGTGGAGCATAAAAGCCTTCCTTCAGAGGAGACTGGTTTCCAGCCATTGCATAATTACCTTCATTAGCATAACGTCTCCTTGTGCATTTTGTAAAACACTTTCTTATCCCATCTGAGGAAGAGTGCAGTGACAAAAATGGCTGCCACGGGTGGGGGCAAGGGGGATGCCTGCAAAATTTAAACCATGGGGCATTTGTTCAAGACTCCTGGGCAATGATGTCCTTTGATATATAATTCATGACAGCCTTAAAGCCGTGCCCACTTCTGACACAGAGATGATATATTTTGAAGAGGTCAGGGAAGGGGAGGGAGAAAAATCACTTTTAAATGGTTCTGTTGTACTCTGCCTTTTGAGTAAAGCCAGACAATGTTTCGGATCACTCCTTTTTCTACCATAAGAGCTACCATTGAAGAGCTTTTTAATTATTTTTTCCCTGTCTTTAAATTGAAGAGGCAGCATATCATTCAGTTTCAGTTTTATCTTCTGTAACACCAGATAAAAGATGAGGCTGGATCCATCTGTTAGCACATACAGGCTGCAAACTGTGTGAAAGCAGGCACGCGTGTGCGCGCGCGCACACACACACACATCCTTGCAAAAATGGGAAAAAAAAATCCACACTTTTAAAAAATTTATCATCAGCAATCCTACCCAATGCCGACCAGATAGCAGCACTTTTATCCTTTTATGGGCAGATTCAAGAGGAAGCCAGCCTCGCCAGCCACAAAGGCTGTTCCCTGCTCCGCTCCGTGTTGCCACATGAATTGGGATGCTGTGACTGGCTTTGGGCCAGGCCCCTCCCCCACAGCGCTGGGGTTCCAACCTTGCTGAAATCAGTGCTGATTCTCCTGGGTGCCATTACCTGCCATGTCACAGCCCACCCGGGCTAGAGGCGAAGAGAATCGCAGGGCATACAAGAGAGTTTCCATTCTCTGGCACAATGACCATGCTCCAGCGGGCTGGTTTTTTCTAACGGGAAATGAACAGGAAGGCTGCCTGCTTTTATGAAGGACTCCGGGAAAGCCCCATCTGGGTCACTTGGCAAATCCTTTGGCACTGCTGGTCAGGGTGGTGCCAGGTATTATCCTTTCTGGACCTTGATAACTGCTTTTGCTTAACAAATAAAAATGCTACATTCAATTGATCAGATCAGATGCAACAGAAAGTCAGAGACTGGAGACGTCAATGGGCCTAGGTGGGCTCTTGTTAGTATTCCGATCTCCACAACTACCTCTTTAACGTGGGTGCCGCGCAGGTGGGGAGCCCTGAAATACACAGGGTTCTTGTTCTCTTGCCTCTTACATGCAGAAACTGGGTGAATCACAGAGTTCCCAAAATAAGCAAGCTTCATTTCATTAAGGAGGTGAAACTCGTGCACTCATGGGGTAGGAAAGGGGTGGGGGTGTGGGTGGGGATGACAAGCATGAGTGACTGCTGAGGCCATTGCACTTGAAAAGGGTTGTGTGGTTTCCAAAGAGGACCCAGGGCTCCAGCTACACACCATCGACACTTTCATCTTGAGTGCCATGTCCTGTGAATTCTGCCTCTGGAATCTATCACATCTGCCCCCTCCTCTGGATTCGCACTACTGCTGCTCCAGTTTAGGTCCTTATTATCTTTCTCTTGGACTATTTTGCACATGCAGCCAGACGACTCTTCCTGAAGCCACACAGCTATTATTGCATCACTTCGTCGCTCAAAAAACATTTAATGATTTCCCCACTGATAAAGAAATAAAGACCAAGCTCTCATTTTAAGGCCCTTTTCATCAGGTCCCTGGGCAAAATTCTAGCCTCATCCTCCACTTCTCTCCTTCCTATATCCTATCCTCCAGCTCAGTGACACCTTTCCAGCCTTCCCACCCATATGCCCTTGCTCTTTTATTTCCTTCTATCTAAAATATTCTTCTCTCCACTCCAACTCTTCCATTTAAAATCCCATTCATTCTTCCAGAGCAAATGCAAAGGCCACTGTAGCCATGGAGTCAACCTTGACCTCCAGAGAAAACCTCTCAGTCCTCTGAATTCCCATACTTTTACTATATACCTTCATTCCTTTCTTTTATAACAGATTCTATACTCCTTGTTTTTCTCCTAAGACTGTAAGATATCTGAGGGCAGAAGAGTGCCCAATTTATCTTTGCATACTCTTTCTATTTAGCATAGTTCCTGATACAGAGGAGGTGCTCAGTAAAGTCATGTATGTGAATTAGTGAATATGGCACCAGGACTGCGGATATAAAGCTATTTTGTGGGAGGCACAGCTATCTAAAGAGATCATGTCAGTGCAGTGTAGACAAGCAACACTAGAGGAACACAAAGAATGCAGTGCAGACATGCTGAGTGGGATGGGCCATTGGTCACCTCCATGTCGCTAAATTCAATGGTCAATTCTAAGCCTTTATCTTTACTAGACCTATCAGCAATATGTGAGTCACGTCCTTTCTAGGAAGACTTTATTACTTGATTTCCAAGAGACTGTAGACTCTTATTTTCCCCCTAGCTAATGGATACTCCTTCTCAGTCTCCTTTGCTGGTCCCTTTTCTTTTCTCAAGAACTTTAATATTGGCATTCCCAGAACTCAGAACTTAGACCTCTTTTTTCTCTATCAGTGCTCACTCATTGGATGAATTCAAGTACTTTCACAGCTTTAAATATCATATATTTTGATAAATCTCGGATTTAAATTTCTAGCTTTGACCTCTCCCTTGAGTGCAATAACCAAAAGCCTACTCAAAATCTACACTTGGAGTCTAAATCAAACTAAGCATGGCCCCAAATTGAACTGCTGATCCTTCCTTCCACTCCTGATTCGCCCAGTTCTTCTCATCTCAGCTAATGACAATTTCATCCTCCTAGTTTCTTAAGACAAAAATATTACATTACTATAGCCTTCTTTTTATTTCACACTCCACATCCAGTCCTTCAGGAAATCATGCTAGCTTTACCTTTAAAATATATCCAGCATCCATCCACATGCTCCATTACTTAGTTCAGCTGGATTGCTCAAACAACCTCCCAACAGGTCTCCCTGCTTCTATCCTTAGCTGCCTATGGTCTACCCTCCACATTGTATCCAGAATGAAGCTATTAAAATGTAAGTCATAGTAGGTCATGTCACTCCTCTGTTGCAAACCCTTCAGTGGCTTCCTCTTACTCAGAATAAGGGTCAAAGTCTTTACATTGGCCTTGAAATGCCCCATCAACAGGATCTCTCTGATGTCATCTGTTACTCCTCTTCCTTTTACTCCCTTGGTTCCACCAATTGGGCTCTTTTGTTTTCCTCAAATACATCAGTCACATTGGTCTCTCTCTCTTCCCAGAAGACGTTTCTCCCATACAGGTTTATGAATACTCCCCCGCCTTTTTTGGAGCTTTTGCTCAAATGTCACCTTTTTAATGAAATCCATCCTGATCACCTTTTTAAATGGCAACCCCCTTCCCCACCTCCAGAATTTACAACTCCCTTTACTCTGCTCCATTTTTCCCATTATTCTTTTGACCTTCTAACATACTAAAAGGCAGGAAATACTGCATTATTATCTTTAAAGTTATTATTATTGCTTTTTTATCTCCTTTTTTTTTTTGAACTGATATATCATACCCCCCATGCCTAGAACTATGGCTGGCATAAAGTAGGCATTCAATTAATTGTCAAATGCATGAATGAATGACTTTAGTCAATGATTTCTGAATTGTAGTTTAAACAAGGAATAGCATTTAGCCAGAGAGAAACGAAGCTAAAAGGCATTGGTAGACAGGAGGACCACAAGAAGCAAAGACCTAGAGATATAACCCTCTTGAACATCTTTCAGACCAAGGCTTCTTCTCATTATGGTTCCACCAGTACAAAAGCTTTCCTGAATTATAGAATACCATTAAAGGAGCCTAGCTGGGCAGTTTCCAATTTGCCCAGACAAGCAGAGAACTATAAAGAAAAGTTCCAAGAGATCTTAATGTGTAGCTTTGATGAACGTTGCTGTTGTTGTTGTGTGCTGTCGAGTGCATTCTGACTCATAGTGACCTTATAGGACAGGGTAGCACTGCCCCATAGGGTTCCCAAGGGGCAGCTGGTGGATTCGAACTGCCGACCTTTTGATTAGCAATCAAGCTCTTAACCACTGCACCACCAGGGCTCCGCTTCAATGTGTAGTTATACTTTAAAACAAAACAAAACAAACAAACAAACAAAAATAGCCAAAATGGAAAAGAAACGCACCGAAGCTGGTAAATAATTGTGTCTAAACATTCCCTCTACAATTTTTGTTTACACTGCACATTTTTTCACACCTCTTTTTTTCTAAAATATTACAAAGATAAATATTCCAAGGTCTACCTATACTTGTCCGCAATTAGATTTCTTGCAAGTATGTCTGCAGAACAGGCCCATGTCAGTCCTTTTCATTATCATACCTTCAGTGCCCACCCATACGTAGTAAGTGCTTTAGAATTATCTGTTCAATGAATGAAGAGACAAATAAATATATTCTGAACGTCTCCTGCCAGGACCAATTCTATGATACAGGAATATGTTCTGAGAAATAACTCTCAACTAGACTAGTCCTAGAGGCAGAAAATAAATTAGCCATCATCTCCTACCCCCTGCCCTGTGCCTAGCACAGTGCCTGGCTTTGAGAACATAGTACTTGTTGACTAAAAGTGAAATTTGTCTATTTGCAGGCCTGTAAATTAAAAAGCACTGAGGTACTACATACCCTTCTCGCTGCTCTGCTCTACATCTCAGGATTTCCGCCTCTCTGATTGTGGTTTGATCCTAGGGTGGAGAGCTGACGTTGGGGTGAGGTCAACCATCCCACATAGTCATGATGTCCACCCTGCCGCACAGGGAGGACATGATCGGAATCAGAAAGCACTAATCTAAGATCAGTCACTTTGGTAGAGAGGCTGAGTTACTGGGGCCTCAGTGTTTTCATCTATAAAAAGGGAATCATTACACCAGAATGCCACACAGGGTGTGGTGAGGATTTGTAAAACCCTTTGAAGAATGACCTCACTGTGCTCCAGCTACAGACGACCATTTCTTCTATGAAGAGACCCTGCCGTGTCTTCCCATGAGATGGAGGCTGAATTCAAGATGCATCTGTCAAGCAGCTGCTGTGGCTTAACTACTACAGTCCATCAAACGCTTCCTCTAAACATGTTCGCTTCCCAGATGTTTGTGACAAGACTTGCCATTAACAAATGCAAAAGCACGATTAGGGGCTTTGGGGCTCTGAGTAGAGTCAGGAATTAACTGGGCTAGAGAAGTAACTTCCTCGGAGGGCACACTTAGATAATCACACGGAAGATGATCCCAGCATCACTATGCATGCTTTCTTCTACCTTTGTGGGGGAGGGGTCTTTAACATACAAGGGAGACAATTATTCCTATGGGAAGTAAGTAGAGTAGAAAAATCAAGCAAGACCTACATAGCTCTGCTTCATGTACACACACACACACACACACACAAACACATACACACACACGTGCAGCCACAATCACTAAGCCTTCTGGATTTACTTCATAAATACAAGACCTATCAAGAAAACTGACTAACATCAAAATGAAAAAAGTATAAATTCTTGTTTTCATTGTGGTAGAACTCAGGGGAGAAAGACTTGGGACAGCTATAACATTCTTTCATCTGAAAGTCATATTTCAATGGAACTTGCAGATGTTCCAGGGGACAACTGGCAGGCTGACAGAGCATATCCATGAGAACCAACATTCTTTTAATATTTTCCAACGTGAGGGTACTTATACAATCACTAACAAAAATCATAAATGAGTTACATCTGGCATTTATTACCTTCTAAATCAATCAGCTCACGTTTCTTGCTTTGTATACTTATTCAACAAACATTTGCTAAGGTAACCAAGTGGCAGTTTACAAAGGTATGGGATTTGGAGTCAGAACTCTTAGGTTCAATTAATAGTCATGAACTAGGTTCCTAGCATCTTTGAGCCTCAGTTTCTTCATAAAATAAAATGAAGCTCATATGCTGTGCCTACTTCACATGGCTACTGTGAGGTTTAAATAAGCGTGTGTAATAGAAGACCTAATGCAGTACCTGATATACAGTAAGCTCTCAAAAAATCCTGATGCATGCTACATCATAGATGAATCTTGAGAACATAATAATGAATGAAATAAGTTCGTCACAAAAAGACAGATATTCTATGATTTCACTTATACAAAATATCTAGAATAGGCAAGTATATACAGGCCTAAGTTTCTTAGTGGTTATCAGGGGCAGATGGGAGAGAAGAGGAAAGGGGGATTCATTACTTAGGGAACACTGAATTTCTGTTCAGAGTGATGGAAAAATTTGGTAATGGATAATGATGATGGTTGTACAACATGATAAAGACAATGTCACTGAATTGTACTTGTGAAGAATTTTGAAATAGCAAATGTTTA
>NW_004443959.1:934438-959086 GCF_000243295.1 Trichechus manatus latirostris | reverse complement strand
AAAAAAAAAAGCAGAATCTGAATTGAATGCCTGTTAAGTAAATGCCATTATGCAAAGTGAACCACATATATTCTGCCTTCTAGATGGTCACATTATTGGAAAGGGAGACAGAATATGGTCACCTATGACTCTAATAGAAAGTACAAAGTAGTAAAAGCCCTAAGATGTTACAAAGAAAATGCTCTGCTAGACCAGACCAGACAAAGCAGAGACTGTTTACAGCCAGGAAGGTCAAGGAATGCTTTTTGGAAGAAAGGACACTTGAAGGTAGAAGATGCTATAATTTATTTTAAAGGATAAATCTGGATGATTATTCATTTATACTTTTAATATATAGAAAAGTCCAAGGTATTATGTTTGGTAATTTGGAGGATATAAGAAAAGAAAGAGAACATGAGAGAAACTCTGTTGTCAGATAATTTATAATCTGGTTGGGAAGAGGTCACATGTGTATACACACGTGGACACTCTTTGTGATAAGTGCCAGGTAAATAACTCAGAAGTGCAGAGTGACCAAAATGGTAGGGCAAGCTGCACAGTGTGACCGGAAGTGTCCAGAAGGCAGCTCGAAGAAGTAACCAAGTGCTCTGGTTTTTCCTCTTTGGGCCTCAGTATTCCCATCTGTAAAGTAAATGGCTTGGTCTAAACCAGATTTTTCTAACCATGTGCTAATATTTATGCCCTCAGTCTAGGGAGTCAGCTGGTGAGGTCAGGGTGGCCAGAGCCCCAGGCAACCCTTCCTTGACCAAAAGCAGCTTTATCCATTTCCACAGAGTGTTGTACAAACATTATCATTTTTCATGTAGCCGTGACAGAAAACATTTTCAAAATTCCTAGTCAAGATGACCTCAAAGAACACTGCCTGTCTGATAAACCCATGAGGGGGAGCTTGAGTACTGCCCTAAAAACAGACAGGGTTCGAATAGGCTAAAAGCACATCCTACAAACCCTACAGCTTCTGTCCAACCTCCTCACCTCCACCTCAACCTTTACCACTCCAGGCTTTACTTATTCTCTCCAGACATACCACCCTCTTCTCCTGCTCTCTGAATCAGCAAAGCACATTCTCATTTTGGCATCTCCCCACTTTCTTTTCCTTCTGCCTTGCAGAATTCACACTCCTTCAGATATTGACAGAGCTCACACAATCACTTCTCTGCTCAAATAGAATCTTACTATCAAATATAACCTTTGTCATGGATTGAATTTTGTCTCCCCAAAATTTGTGTATTAATTTGGCTAGGCCATGATTCCCAGTATTGGGTGACTGTCTACCATTTTCTCATCTAATATGATTTTCCTATGTGATGTAAATCCTATCACTATGATGTTAATGAGATGGATTAGTGGCAGTTATGTTGATCAGATCTACAAGATTATTGTGTCTTAAGCACAAAAAAAAAAAGAGAGAAGCAAGCAGAGAGACATGGGGACCTCATACCACCAAGAAAGCAATGCTGGGAGCAGAGCGCATCCTTTGAACCCGAGATTCCTGCCCTGAGAAGTTCCTAGACCAAGGGGAAAATTGACGTCAAGGACCTTCCTCCAGAATCGACAGAAAGAAAGCCTTCCCCTAAAGTTGACACTCTGAATTTGGACCTGTGGCCTACTAGACCGTGAGAGAATAAATTTCTCTTTGTGGTATTTCTATTATAGCAACACTAGATAACCAAGACAACCTTATATATGCCTTCTCTGAAGAACCCAGATAAAAGTGAACTCCTTTTACCCTCTAACTCCCATTACCTAGCTTTGCTTTCTGATAGAACTTAGCACTTCATGAAATAACGTGCATGTATATATACATGCATGCCGTTGCTAGGTGCTGTCAAGTCAGTTCTGACTCATAGCAACTCATATACAAATGCATATGCAACTACATGTTTGTATATGTGCAACTATATACATACACACGCATAGATAAAAAACAGGGGCTTTGCTTTGTTCAGTGCCAGGAATATAGTAGGTGCTCAATAAATATTTGTTGACTGAATGAGGACGTGAATGAATGGATGGACAAACCAGGCCCAATCTTAACAGCCCCAGTGCTACCATGCATGCTGTGAAGTGAGAAGGAGAGAAAGCCAGCCTTGGTCAAAGCTGAGGACAGGATATGGATGGGAAGAACTCAACTGGCGGCCTGGGCTGGGTTAACCCTGAGTTCTCCCTATTCATCACACCAGCTGTATGGCTGGGAGGGGGTTAGGGAACAGTACAGGGGACCACCTCTTCTGATTACCAAGTCCGCCCTCAGACAATCACCTTGAGCCTCATTATAATGGTTTTCATAAATGCAAATTCTCACCCACTTTGGCCCAGGCAAATAGTGAAATAAAGTGTCCACAGAAAGCTTGGTCAGATCATCACTCAACTGACTGGTATCCTATGCAGTGCCAAAAACACCTTAGGGTTCAAATCCTGGCCCCATCATTTACCAACTATATAAACTGGAGCCAACTAACTGTTCATCCCCTTGAAACTTCCCTCTTCCATGAAATAGGTATAAACAATAAAATGTAATTCATAGAACTGTTGTGAAGATGAAGGGAGAAAGGGCATGTGGCAAGAACCCTCCAAAATCAGTCCTCTTCTGCTCTTGAAGAACATGTATCCTCAGAGCTGTACACAGAAGTTTCCTCCAATAATGTTAGCAGAAGGAAAAATGACTAACATGTAAATAATATTTTCACTGTTGTTTCTAAAAAAACTCTTTTAAATGAGCTGTTTGGTCTTGTGAAGAGCTGTTAATCCTGGTGACAAAAGGATTACAAGTTGAAAAGCAAGTTGAAATGTCTCAACGCTCAGCAAAAAATTATTTAAATTAAATGTACTAAGGGAAAGGTAAATCTCAATTACAGAATAAATACAGAATGACATTTTATTATTTTCAAGTTCATGTTGCAGTTCACACTGGCCTCTTAGAACATTATCTAATCCTGGTCTAATCCAGATAATGATGGTGTGCAATGACCTCCCTTCCCCCCGAAGGGTATTATATGTGGAAATGGAGTGCCCTACCTGGTAAGAGGGGACACATGTCTGCATTTCAAACATCCCGTAGTAACCTCATGAGTCCTCTACCTGAGACCAGCCTCTGAGCATGTTTCCTGAGCTGTACTCACCCCTATAACCTTTGACAGACTGGCCCCACACAGCCTGACCCAGGCCATGATGTGAGACATGATCCAGAGGCCAAGCACAAAGTCAGGCAGTGTCACTGAAGTAGCCATTGTGTCTCAAATAAGCATTACTTTGGAAGTTCCTGTCCAAGTTACCACCACAGCCGTCTGAGGCCCATGGTCAGATCTGGAAATGACAGGGAACTGCCTGAGTCTGCCCTGACAAGGAAGGCTAAACACACGAGAAGTGTGCCCAACAGGAAGTGCCCCCTCCCACCCCACGTAGTCCCCTGACTGCCCAGGTTGAGGAGACAGCAGTGACAAGAAAGCTGAATCTGAAGTTTTCCAGTCCCTCGACCATATCATGAGGCTGTTCAAGGCAAGAAATGTGGCCGCTTATGCTACAGAGGCCCTTCCTTCCTCAACCTTCCATCTCAGCTCCCTCAGTCCACCAAGTCCCATGTCTCAGTTGCAATCCAGAACCTCTTTTTTAAACTGTGCTCTCCCTTCTCAAAGACCAGAAACATGGAAAATGATCCCTGAAGAGCAGACAGTCATGCCTCTGTCTGCCTGTTGATCTCCCCTTTGTGCCAAGGCTTGCCAGGGCTAATCGCTGAAACTAACAATAAATAGTCAAATGCACTGAGCACTCACTGTGTGCCAGACAGATCCCAAACACTTTGCATGCATGACCTCATTAAATCATACAGCAACGCTTTGAGGAAGATGCTATTACTATTGTCCAATAAGGACAGAAAGATTGAGTAATTTGCCCAAGGTCACACAGCAAGTGAGTGGAGGAGTGATGGCTTGAGTGGTGTTATCTGTCTGGGAGGAGCTCCACCAGGAAGCAGAGCTTCTGCCACATCCACTGTGAGACGTTGGCCCTGCCTTCACATCTTGGTGCCTTGGTTTCCTTTTCTCTAAATTTAAGAGGCATTGGTGGTTCAGTGGTAGAATTTTTGTCTTCTGTGTGGGAGACCTGGTTGATTCCTGGCCAGTGCACCTCGTGTGCAGCCACCACCTGTCTGTCACCAAGTTTGCTACAAGGCTGAACAAGTTTCAAAAGAGCTTCCAGACTAAGAGGGACTAGGAAGAAAGGCCTGGTGATTTACTTCTGAAAATGAGCCAATGAAAACATCATGTATCATAACAGTCTGATCCTGTTGTACACGGCATCACCATGAGTCTGGGGCTGACTCAATGGCAGCTAGCAACAACAACAACATTGCTTCCAGAAGGACAGGGTAGAAATAGCAACAATAAAAGACACGAGGAATAATAAACGTTTTGAACATCCCCAAAGAAAGATGCACCAAGAGTCTGTATTAAGAACACTGTCATCATTAATGCTGGAGACCTCGCATGACCAGAGTTCTTTATGTGATGACATGACTTCCAATACAGGAAATAAAAAAGGCTTCAGAGATATTATATTTGAAAATAAATAAATAAATCTCGATAAACCCATTTCTCTCTCTAGCACACAATTAAAATACATGCTCTGTCAAATTTCTAGTCTTAAAGAGACTGCAGGAACCTTAATTATATTTGACTTTCTTAAAATCCCAGAATATTGGGACAGCTGTGACCTCATATATTTATTCAAAACACTGCATTGTGTTAAACACCTACTATTTTTCAGGCAGTCCTAGGTTTTAGGGATATAGGGGTGAATGCCACAAAATATCTTCAGTCATGGACCTGTTTCATTCTAGTGAAATATTTCTCCCTAAATTATCAATAAAAATAGATATAAGCTCGATTCCTAGGATGCCATCAATTTTTTTTTTTGAACTAAGAACAAAATATTCACAACCTTGTTTTACAAATTTTCAGCATATGTTGTTGTTGTTAGGTGCCTTTGAGTTGGTTCCGACTCACAGTGACCCTATGTACAACAGAATGAAACACTGCACCATCCTCACAATGGTTGCTATGCTTGAGCCCACTGTTGCAGCCACTGTGTCAACCCATCTCATCGAGGGTCTTCCTATTTTTCATGGACCCTCTACTTTACCGAGCATGATGTCCTTCTCCAGGGATTGGTCTCTCCTGATAACATGTCCAAAGTATGTCAGATGAAGTCTGTGATCCTCACTTCTAAGGAGCATTCTGGCTGTAGTTCTTCCAAGACAGGCTTGTTCACTCTTCTGGTATGTTCCATATTCTTTGCCAGCCCCATAATTCAAAAGCATCAATTCTTCTTCAGTCTTCCTTATTCCTCACTGTCCATTTTTCACATGCATCTGAGGCAACTGAAAATACCATGGCTTGGGTCAGGTGCACCATAGTCCTCAAAGTGACATCTTTGCTTTTTAACACTTTAAAGAGGTCTTTTGCAGCAGATTTCCCTATGCAATGCATTGTTTGATTTCTTGACTGCTGCTTCCATGGGCATTGATTGTGGATCCAAGTAAAATGAAGTCCTTGACGACTTCAATATTTTCTCTGTTTTTCATGATGTTACTTATTGGTCCAGTTATAAGGATTTTTGTTTACTTTATGTTGAGGTGCAATCCATACTGAAGGCTGTAGTCTTTGATCTTCATCAGTAAGTACTTCAAGTCCTCTTCACTTTCAGCAAGCAAGGTTGCGTCATCTGCATATCACAGGTTGTTAATGAGTTTTCCTCCAATCCTGATGTCCCATTCTTCTTCATATAATCCAGCTTCTTGGATTATTTGCTCAGCATACAGTTCAAATAAGTATGGTGAAAGGATACAACCCTGACACACACCTTTCCTGACTTTAAACCATACAGTATCCCTTTGTTCTCTTCAAACGACTGCCTCTAGGTCTATGTACAGGTTCAGCATGAGCACAATTAAGTGTTCATTCTTTGCAATTAAGTCACATTGTTTGCAGCGTTATCCATAATTTGTTATGATCCACACAGGTGAATGCCTTTGCACAGTCAATAAAACACAGGTAGACAACTTTCTTGTATTCATCTGACATCAGCAATGATATCCCTCATTCCATGTCCTCTTCTGAATCCGCCTTGAATTTCTGGCAGTTCCCTGCTGATGTTCTGCTGTAACTGTTTCTGAATTATCTTCAGCAAAATTTTACTTGTATATGATATGAATGAAATTGTTTGATAATTTCCACATTCTGTTGGATCACCTTCCTTTGGAATGAGCGCAAGAATGGCTCTCTTTCAGTCAGTTGCCAGGTAGTTGTGTTCCAAATTTTTTGGCTTAGATAGGTGAGTGCTTCCAGTGTTGCTTTCATTTGTTCAAACATCTCAATTGGTATTCCACCAATTCCTGGAGCCTTGTTTTTTACAAATGCCTTCAGTGCAGCGTGGACTTCTTCTTTCAGTGCCATTGGTTCTTGATCACATGCCACCTCCTGAAATAGTTTAATGTCAACCGACTCTTTTTGGTACAGAGAGTCTGTGTATTCCTTCCATCTTCTTTTTATGCTTCCTGCATCATTCAATATTTTGCCCATAGAATCCTTCAATATTGCAACTCAAGGCTTGAAATGTCTTAGGCTGGGTTTTCTAGAGAAGCAAAACCAGTGAAGCATATATATACAAATATATACACATACATACAGAGAGAGAGACAGAAAGAGATTTATCTCATGGAAATGGCTCAAGCAATTGCAAAGGCTGATGATTTCAAAGTCTGTGGGTCAGGCATCAGGCTGGGAGCTTTCCCTGACTCAAGTAGCTGCAGGGGCTGAGAAACCCAAGATCGGCAGGTCAGATGGCAGGCCACTGGCTCACGGGCTGCAGAGGATGATGAATCCAAGATAGGCAGGTTAGACGGCAGGGTGCTGGCTCACAGTCTGTGGAGGTTGATGAAACTCAAGATTGGCCGGTAAGATGGCAGGTTGCTGTCTCACAGGCTGTGGAGGCTGATGAATCCCAAGATCAGCAGGCAGTATGGCAGGTAGCTGGTTCAAGTTCCAAGAACTGGAGGTCAGATGATGACAAGCTGGGCACAGGACCCAGAACAAGCAAGCGAGCTTTGCCAGAATGTCCATATATATATGGGATGCAGGCCACACCCCCAAGGACACTCCCCTTACTACTGGTCGGCTGATCACATCAGATCACATCATGGAAGACTACATAACTGCCAAACTACATCATTACATAATAAGGTCTAACCCAAACACAATGTTCTGAATAGCAGCAGAACATTGTGTATGGGTCAGACCTTATTATTTCCCCAATTATTCGTTCCTCTTTCCCTGTAAAAGGCTACATAGCCTTGCTTGTTGAGAGTGACCTGCACATACTACCTCCCTGCCCACAGGAAGGGGATACAATTGATATAGGACTTGGCCAGACGTCCTGGTTAGTGAATGGAATGTGAGTAGAATAAGCAATGCCACATCCCAGCACAAGCTCCAAGAAGCATCTCAAGTTTCTGCCACCTTAGCTCATTCTTTCCCTCTTTCATGAGAATGGCACGTTTCACTACGTGGCTGTGCCTTCAGCCCAGGTTCCAGAATGAGAAAAAATGTGGATCGGTGACCCACAGACTGACCTGCTGTCTCTCATATGTGATATAAGCAGGCTGCTCGTTTCTATCAATCACTAGATTTGGGGTTATTTCTTATTGCAGCAAAATTGACAAATACACCAAATTATTTTACATTCATAGGTATTATGTTGATGTCAGTAAAGAAGGGATCCTGTCTGTTTTATGGATGAGCTCCCTAAGCCCTAAGAGTGGCTAAGTGATGGCCTAGACTCAAACAGCAAAGAGATGAAAGCTCTGGGGAACAAAACGAACCTGACTTTTCGTTGTATACTTCATCATGGAAGAATGTGATTAGAAAGAAGGTGGGCTCAGCTTCAATGTAAAAATCTGATCTGCAAATTGCAGATCAATGAAAATACTAGCAAACCATAAAAGTTTCACTGGTCTCTGCACCAGTTCCCACTATCAAGAATGATGTCTCTAAAGAACAAGAGTCATAGAATAAAAGAAAAGCAGAACCCAAGGACAGCGCTCCATCAAGCGTAACTGGCTCCCAGCTCCACTCCTTCACCCATGGCTGGGCAGCTCCTGTGGTTGTACTAAAACAGCTCAGGGGATAGCGCCTGCCCTTCTCTGGCTGAGGAAGGTTTCCTGAGCTAACACAATTGCTCTGTAGCAGCTACACGACAAATATTCCCAGAACATCCATCACATGCACGAAACCAGCACTGGGGATGCCAATAATCAAAGGGTGAGGAATTTCACCAGGAAATTAAAGCAGAAAGGTTCCCTGACCTTCTACTTAGTCAGCATGGTATAACTCAGGACAAAGGTTCACAGGATCTGACATGAGTGACTAATTCAATTTGCTTGTTCCTATTGTTTTAAATTCAAACTCTATTGTTCTTTCTCTTGGTTTTATTCTCCTCTTTCCCCCTTGCTTTCCCTTTTAAAAAAAAAAAAAAACTCCCGTCAATGGGGGAGAGTGAGTCACCTTAATCATTTATTTGGACACATTTCAGCCTGGCTCTGTGCTCTCTCGTCCCAGCTTGCTGACATATATGAAGGCATTCTGCAGCAGCTGATCTTTTCACTAGGCAAATCAACTTTTAGCAGCTCTTTTTGGGGGCTCTAGGAGAGTTGCCATGGGTGTGGCTTTCCATGCCAACTCACACTATTGGCTTCCTACCCTGACAAGAGCTATGCTGACTTCTGACACCTCTTCCCCCTACTGACCCACAATGCATTTTTATATAGCACCCAAAGCTCCCATGTCCTGAGCAACAGCCCTTTGAGTTTCTTCCGTCAGTGTTATAGCAGCTAAATAAAATGACCTGCTCCATAGTAGTCAAGTAAACCTACACATGTATAAAGGAGGCCTGGTGGTGCTATGGTTAAGCACTCAGCTGCTAACTGAAAGGTCGGCGGTTCGAACCCACCCAGCAGCTCCATGGGAGAAAGACCTTGTGATCTGCTCCCAAAAAGATTACAGCCAAGAAAACCCTATGCGGCAGTTCTACTCTGTCCTATAGGGTCACTATGAGACTTGATGGCACCCAACAACAGTATACATGTATATGTTTTTAAAGCATTACACTAAACTGTGGAAACCCAACACTAATATAAATCAGGAAAAGCAATTCTGAAAGCTGGGAGAAATCCCAAACAGGCAGTTCAATACATATCAGGAGAAGCAAAATTTACAAAAACTGAGTTGTGAACAAATGTTAAACACTTCATCCAAAATCCTTCACCAGGTATCACGCTGTTAACAGAAGTCCCTCATAGGCATGTTAAGACTTTGTGATTTGTATGTTGCTTTTGTTAGGCGCCTTCCAGTCGGCTCTGACTTACAGAGACCCTATGTGCAACAGAACAAAACCCTGTCCAGTCCTGCACCGTCCTCATAACTGTTGCTATGTTTAAGCCCATTGTTGCAGCCAGTGTCAATCCATCTCACTGAGGGTCTTCCTCTTTCACTGACCCTCTACTCTACCAAAGATGATGTCCATGATATCAAGCATGATGCAATTTGCATAGAGCTTTTAAATTGTTTTCAAAGCTTGTTATCTTCAAAATATCCCTGAAAGAGAGGGAGGCAGGAGAGACCATCAACGCCATTTGTGGATGAGAAGGTGAAGGTCCAGATGAGAAGATGGTGTGACTCGCTTTAGGATCCCACAGGTCTTTGGCAGGTACGGTATTAACTCCCTGTTCTTCTAATATCAGATACTGTGAGTTTTTTTTTCTTTTTAATTTCTCTACCTTTCTGAAGTTGCAGCATGCATTTGAAACTAGGAAATTCAAGTGATCTTATCCCAAGTGTTTTGAAGAAAGGTCCTTCAAACAAAGTACAGTACAATATTGTTGTTGCTGGGTGCCATCGAGTAGATTCTGACTCGCAGAAACTCAATGTGACAGAGCAGAACTGCCCCACATGGTTTTCTAGGCTATAATCCTTACGGAAGCAGATTGCCAGGCCTTTCTCCCACGGAGCTGCTGGTGGGGTTTGAATTGCCAACCTTTCAGTTAGCAGCCGAGTGCTGAACCATTGTGCCACCAGAGTTCCTTGCACTAAAATGTAAGCAGTGTTTATTTACTGTATCTATCTCAAGCACCACAACAATGCTTGCACATATAAGTTCTCAATAAACATTTGTTGTATGGTTAAAAGGCAACTATATAGCCACACTTTTATAACGATGCCATATACACTCTGACACACAAATACTCTTGGTTGAAAACCCAGTCTCATCGTTTCATTGTTAATTCCCTAATGGTTTTCCACAGAGGACAAGCTAGATGTCCTTCAGCTTCAATTTTCACTTTCTCCACGCCTACTCCCAGTACCCCTCCCCATCATCCTCTGACCCTACTGAGTTACTTATACCAACTGCTGTGAGTCTCCTTTGCCCTAAGGATGCAGGATTCATATGAGGAGAGGATATGCCACTGGAGGTGGAAGCTGGCAGCCTTGATTGGTCCTTGGTCCTGGGAAGCTCACCGGAGGCCACGTGCTTTTGCTTAGCCCTCTTCTTTGCCCTTGTTTTAGATCATCTGCATTTCCTATGTTTTTTCCCTGTCTCAGATGAAACTCAGGTATTTCAGAGCCCAGAATTCTGCTCTGTGAGGAGAAAATCCCCACCAGGGGAGAATGCTCTTTTCTTTTCAGAAAGGTCTCCAGAGATAAAGCCTTCCCCTCAAGTCCCCTGGGCTCCACTACTACTCTCTGAGTCAGCAAAGTGGTGAGTGGAAAGTCCTGGCTGGGATCCCAACACACTTAGAGGGTTTCTCGAGAGCTCCTTGTTCCAGTCTGTGGTCACTTTTCATAAACACCAGTCCCCAGCAGGGATCTGGGCAGTCCTGTTAATCCCTGGGGATTTCTGGAGAAGCCCTCTTCCTCCTGACCCCAGTTAACACTGTCCACTCCACCACTTTCACTTCCAGCTGTTTCCTGGGACCTTATTCTGTCCCTAACCATTCTACCTATCTGATGGTTGTCCAGAAAACAACTGGCTATTTGGGATTTAGAGCCAGTGACCCTCAAAAATTCCCATTTTCATCAAAAGAATCAAAAATACTCTTTAACCAGACCTCCTTGACTTTAAGGAAAAAAAAAAAAAAAAAGAAGCAGAGTCATTAATAAAACAAACCTTTGTCGTGATCACCCTCTAAGATGGGCCCTGAGCTAGGGGATAGGTATGTGAAGATTAAGGAAAAGCACAGGCCTGCCTGCAGGGTGCCCAGGCTAATTTCAGGACAGACTAGAAAACTGAATACAGTAAAAATCTAGTAAAATTTCTCCATCAGAGGGAGCAGCACCAGGAGGGCACTGAAATCACAGGCTGGCCCACTGTTGCCTCTCTGACCTCATGGCCTGCTACCTACCGGTCCACTTGTTCACTCTGCTACAGCCATCTACCTCCTTGCTGTCCTTTAAACGTGCCAGGCACCTCTCACCCACATTTTTGCACATGCCTTGAACATGTTTTAATTGCTGATTTACATGGCCCATTCTCTCACTCTTCCAGGCCTTAACTCAATCATCATCTTCTGGCAAGGCCTTCCCTGACTACCCTACTTAAAATAGCAGCTCTCCCCCACCGCCCACACTTCCCGCTACCCGCCCCTCACTGTGTATACCCATCTCCGCTTCATTTTTCTTCATGGAACTTATCCATCTCATATAACATATATTTTATTTATTTATGTGTTTATGGTCCATCTTTTCCCAACAGAATATAAGCTCCATGGGGGTAGGGAGTTCTGTCTGTTTGGTTCACTGCTGTATCCCCAGAACTTGACCTGAGAAGGAGTGTCTCATTCCTTGGGTTCCCAATAAATATTTGTTGAGTAAGTGGATGGACACATGGCAGGATGGCTGGATGGCTGGATGGCTGGATGGCTGGATGAGTTTGGTGGGAAGCTGGGGAAGATGCAACACCAGAACTGCATCACAAAGGATATGTCCAGCTGAAGAAAGAACATTTTAAAAAGAGGATGCTGCTTCTGTGTGATCTTGGGTAAATCACATTACAGTTTTCTCTTCTGTAATATGAAGCTAATGCATAATATTTGCAAGTCTGTGATGAGCTATGAAACTAAAAAGGGAGTTTGGGCCAACTACAATGAGCCAAAGATGGAAGAGGCTGATGCAAGACGGGAAAAGACAAGAGGAACCATACCTTTCTCTACAGCTACCAGATTGAGTTGTGACCACAGAAGACAGAAAGTGGGGAAGCCCAGCACAATGAGGGTGGGAGCTGGATGGATTAACTGAACTTGATCTCATGGTTTAACAGGGGGTGCTTCAGTTCTAGACCAAAGGCAGAATTTCTAATCCCCTATAGTACTGTTCTCTGTGAATTAACTCACCAAGCAAGCCACAAAACTTCATATGCTTTCTGCCTTTTGGTAAATAGTTGTACTCTCTGAGTCTCAGTTCTGCTCTCTATAAAATGGAGATAAGAACATCCTCTCTCCTTAAATGACGCATGTGAACATTGCTAGAACAGTGCTTGACTCTTTGGAAGCACACGGTAAAAGTTTGTTAAATGGAAATACATTATTCGCACGAAGTTTACATGAAGGTGGGGAGAACCATGGGACTCCACTCTGGAAAAAGGCAAAAAAATCAAGCTATGATCATTGCATTTTCTGAGGTCTGAGTGGTGTCATGGCAGGAAAAAGGATTTTATTTTCCTAAAAAAATAAAATAAAACTGCGGTCTGGAAGCAGCGTGAGACGTGTGGTATGGGAAAGTGTATGACTTCTAGAGACACGTCGACTTCATTGAGATCCAGGCTCCTCATTTTCAGTCCTCTGTCTTAAAGCAAGTTTTTAAAAACTTTTAGTTTCAGTGTCTTTATCTTCAAAACAGGAATAAAAATATCTACCTTGCAAGGCTGTCTGTAGGGCGAGAAATGTATATAAAAAGACTAGCAAAATAGAAATTAGTAGGTGCTAAACACATGCTGAATAGCATGATGCATTGTTTATTAGTATAATTTGAAATTTAAGGATACCTCACGAGATTAGGGACCGTGACAATACTGGGTAACCCATAAATTGTTGGGTAGAAAAAAATAATTCACATGTATATACCACGAGATAGCAAGTGTTCTATAGCTATTTTAGTTTCTATGAGTTGCTGAAACTATTTCCTGAATTTGAGGTTTAACAGTCTAGTTTATGCAACCCACAGCCTTACTAGCCAGTTACTGAACTTACAGTGTGAAAAGCAAAAGGAGGGCTGGGGTACACAAGTGGTTAAAAGGGGAGAAAATAGGGGAGATGTGCATGGCTCTTTATCCATACTGGCATAAGCTTACACACTCTCCCACAGTCATGTGGGGGGCCCCAGTTTGGCCCCATGAAAAGAGGGGCCTTGGCTCCAGCAGCTGCAACCTAGAGACAAGCATCTCCTCCCCATCCCAAGACAGTCTCGGGGCCTACAGTCTGGAGCCAGGCTTGTAAACCTAGGGATTGCTTTAGACTTCATCTAGTCAGACGCACTCTTTAGAAATGAAGGAACTGAGGCTCAGAGAAGGAAAGAGGCATCCAACAGGTTAGGCAGTAAGCTTGTGGCAGTGCCAGGCTTAATCCCCAGGGCACTCTCTGGGCAATGCTCTCTCCACCGCCCCACCTGGTCTTCCTGCTCCTCAGCATCATCGCAGCTAAGGACAGAAAGCAACACTGTGCATGGATTGCTACCCCTACTTCATTCCTTCTCCTCCTTCATGTACAGTCTCCAGACTCTGCCAAGCCCTGCTTGGTTTTGACCTGAAAGAACCTGAATAAGATGTGAACACTGGAGACCAGAGCAAGCCACGTTTTCACAGGCACTAAGGCAACTTCAAAGAAGTTCTGGCGGCGCAGTGGTTAAGAGCTCAGCTGCTAACCAAAAGGTCACCAATTCAGATCCACCAGCCCCTCCTGGGAAACCCTATGGGGCAATTTTATTCTGTCCTATAGGGTCACTATGAGTTGGAATCAACTTGAAGGCAATGGGTTTGTTTTTTGTTTTTATTTTTGTTTTTTAAGGCAACTTCAATACAGTTTCTCTTTCTCCTTCTCCTTCTTTTCCCTTTAATAATCTTTTCAGACTTCCCCTCTACTAACTATTAAATAAAATTGAAATATATTCTTAGGCTTTCATTTTTTAAAACCTGCATTAGGATTCTCTTTCTTTTACCTTTATTATTGTGAAAATACTATCCTCAAATGACATGAATCTTTTAAAATATATATCAGACAAATTGTACAGTCCTTTGTGTTTCAAAAGCAGGAGGATTAGATATTTCTTCCTGAGAAAACATACTTCAGTTGCTTCCTGCCTGTTAACTTCAATTGCCTTTCTTGGTGGCCACTGGTCCCTGAACAACAAAAGGTCCCTCACTCCTGCAGGAGCACTTCAGCAGTCAGTTCCATTTATGAGCTACACAAAAGCCAGGGATTGCTATGAGGCAGAGCCTTATCCAGAGAGTGCCTGGTGGGGCCCTACCCTTGGCAGTGCCTCCTTGGATCTGAAAGAACCCAACACACATACACACTTACACACCACACTCCTCAAACACCACATCCACACACACTCATACACACTCACACCCACACTCACACACCATATTCACACCCTCAAACACCACACAGACATTCACACATACACACTCACACACCACTCACATACTCAAACACCACACACACACAGTCATATATGCTTGCAAACACCACACACACTCACATATCACACATACACAACCACACTCATACACATACACTGATACCACACACACACACACACACACACACACACACACAGGCTTAATGTATAAGCCATCCTCAGAAGTATCCTCATCTCTATACCTCATATAAACCACGTTTACAACTCCCGAGTGGCTTCAACAGTCTGTACAAACCAAAGGCTTTCAGGATCCTAAAATCCAAGGTCACTTCTCTATTGTGGAAACCATCTGTGCATAGTCAGGCAACTAGTTCCTATCATGAGTTACTGCTAACTGAGAATTCCCTCCAAATGAGTAAGTTGGGTCCTTAGAGAAAGGCAGCACCATAGGCTTTTTAAACCTAATTAGATTCTGGAAGAAATGTTAAACTTTCAATCTGGCAAAAGTCAGAGTTATGATATGTTAAACATAAACTCAAAAGACAGAGAGAGAGAGAGAGGGAAAAAAAAAAAAACAAGGAGGAGGAGGAGGAGGAAGCAGAGAAGAGACGGAAGACTAAGGAGGAGGAGGAGGAGTAGAAGGAGGAAGAAGGGCAGTCCCCAATTCTCTCTACTTAAATGCTCTATATTTCAATATGCAGCCCGCACAGACAATGTCCATGACAATGAACTAATCCTTTTCCTTGGGCAGATCTTGTACTGGCCCTGTGCTCTCCATTAGGGAACTATCACCCTCAACAATGCCTAGTCACCGCTTTAACTATAGCCCCAGGAATGTAAAATAACCACTGGCAATGGCCATCACCATCAGGGCAGCGGTCACCACACGATGCTTGCTCAAGCATTCAACAAACACTCACTGGGCATCAGTGGCAATGGAGGCACTGGAGCCAAAATGAATCTGACACAAGCAAGCCCATGGCATCAAAAGATCCAGTGGTGAAAGAGAAGTAAGCCAATGGCCTTGAAGAAACCAAGGCAGACCACATGGAAGCCTTCTCACATCCCTCCAACAGTCTGCCTTGAGCCAGGGCAGCAGCAACTAGAATGAAGCCATATAGGTAGCTGAAGCCGGGCAGAGCAACAGTGTCTGGGTCTGAGGAAAAGACAAGAAGCATCAGGTCTATGCTCAGCGCTTCCCATGAGGACACAGTAGTCTCTCTTTTGGGGCCCTAGCATTTTAGAGAGAGAGAAAGGAATAAATCATTTACTTAGAAACAGAGTTCCTAGGGCCATACAAAGGAAGCCACAGGCCAAGGTCACTTAACAAGTCAAAAGCGAAGATAAGAGCCAAGACCTTCTCACACTCTGCTCAGGGCTTTTCACTTCCCCATATTCACTCTTTAAGCCCTGTTTCCTCCTCATAAAGCTGAGATGAGTAAGATTTAAAAATTCCCTTCTACCTTCCCCCCAAGGCCAATGATGAAACTTGATTACAGTCCATGTTGTCAAAAATTCCCAGCTTAATTTTACTTCTGAGGATTTATTATTACTTTTTTCCAATGGAACTTTGAAACCCATTCTTTTAATTTTTGTTTCTTTGTTTTGGTACCAAAACTGGTCATTTAATATGCATCTTCTATTATTTAAATTAATGAAATATAAAATTGACCATGAATGCGTTTGATAAGCATAAGGTGAGTGATGCCATCATGAACCATGTCACCATACCCATCTGATATCCAAGGCTGGACATTTAAGGGCACCACCAATGCCTCCCCAACCCCAGGAATGCTGTGATTTCCACTAGGTGTTTTGAGATGGAGGTCCACAGGCACATCTTCAAAAATCTTTGCTCAGATGTTCTTCCAAATTTAGAATTTTTTAGATTTTAGAAAGATAATATAGTGCATATACCATATATTATACATCCCCAGCATGATCTGGGGTGCTCATCTTTCTACAGCAAAATTTATTCATTCCGAGTGGGCTAAATGAAAACTATTAATAGTTGCATGTCAGATCAGGTCAGTGTTGCCTCTAAATGAGTTATGAAAAAAACTTTCCATTTTTAGAGGTTTTTGGACTTGGATATAAAGGAACGTGTCTCTGTCAGAAAATAGCTTAAATATCCAAATTTGTTACTTCTGAAGGTACTCAAGAGTTGAGTAACACCAAATATGAAAGCTCAACATTTCAGAAAAAAAAAATACACATTTAAAAATAAAGAAAAAACTAAGAGTGAGTAGATCAGTCCTATAGTATGTGCAATGCTTGATCGTGACTGGAATCACTATCCTTATTACAATCCAATAAACACAGAATAATAGCTAGGTTCATTTCAAGCATAAAGTGAAAACTCAAAAGCTAGGAATACAAATCCAGAAGAGTGGACTTTTTGGGAGTTCATCAGGGGGCAATTCAGGAATACGTCAGAGAAAGAAGTTGCATGTCATTTTCCACGCAGAACAACAAATAAAGAGGAACCTAAAGGGAAGAGCAAAAACTTCCAAACAAATTTTCTTCAAAGATTAGGCAAAAAGGTAGACTGACATATATTTAATTTATTTAATCCTCACAATATATCTGAGACATAAACATTATTAACCAAAATTCACAACTTAGAAAACTTAGCAAGATCAAGGAATTTGCCCAAGGGAAGAACCAGGATTCCAGTTCAGGTCTGTTTTCAAATCCATGCTCTCATCCTTAAGCTCTGGAAAATTCTTAGAACTTTTAGGCACACACTTCACCTCTCTGGAATTCAAAGGTTTGTAGTAGCTGAGTTCTTGCTTCAGCCTTGGAAAAATCATTGTGTGTGCACTCACATGCTCTCTCTTTCTCTCTGGACCTCAGTTTCTGTAAAATAACTGAGTTAGACAAGAGGTGTTCACATCCAGCTTTGAGAATATGAAAATCTGTCATTCTGGAAGCCCAGAACATACCTCTCTTTGTTCTCCTGACCTCAACTGTCCCAGCTTGGGGTCTGAAAAATAAGTTATGCACAACCTGCCTCTATTGAGTGGGGTCCACAGCTCAGCAAGGCCATATGCTACATACACTGCAGGCACAACTCATTACTGCTGGATTGCATCCTTGATGAAGCAGGCTGAGCAAAGGACACCTTTGAAGGACATCAGTCAGACGCAGAGATTTAAGTCACAGGGATGCACGTAAAACACAAGCTATATATATATTTAACTTTAGGGTACAAAGGCACAACCAGTTAGCAAGAACTTAAGACTTTGAAAGAAATATTTTACCCAAGACACATGCTTATTAATTCCATGCTCCTCACATGCTCCCCAGCTCTTAGTTATACTGGATGGTAGAGAGAGATGAAGTTTTGAAGACATGTAGACATGGTTTCAAATACCAATTCTATGCAACTTTCCTAACGAGGTGATATTACACAAGTACTCTGGACTCTTTAGTTCCCTCATCTGTAGAATGGGGATAACCTCTGTTTCAAAAGCTATTCAGAAGATTGCTATAAATGGATATTAAGTGATTATTCTTTTTCATGCCAACAATACCCTAAAGCGTTCAGCAAGGGCTACTACCCACATTTTTTTCTGAGGGAGACAGAAAACGCAAAGAGATGAGATAACTTGCCAAAGCTCAGGCTGCTCGTAAGCGTGCAGTGTGGCCCTAAGACTCTGGGTCTTCTCTCACCCTCCATCTGCTCTTCTCCTGACCACAACACACTGCCTCTCTACTCACTCACTAGATAGCTGGGACCCAGCCTCCTCATCTACGTCTTTGTTGCAGGAGAAAATGAGAGAACTGATGGTACGTTGAGGTAGCTGCATGTTTGCCATTATTCCTCGTGACTATTATATGATACTGTATTTTAATTTATTCTACAACCTGGAAATAATCAAACCAGTGGCTTTTTTTTTTTTTTTTTTTAAAGAAGACATTAACTTAAAACAGAGGAACACACTGGTAGTGACCAAGGCATTTCCAAGGTCAAACCTTCCCATCTGGAACACGGAGAAAGCTGGTGACTGTCTTCTCTGCCTCTGGCTCTGCTGAGCTCCTGTGTCCCTTCTTGCCTTTTCCTGTTGTCATGGGCTGGCCTTGACTTTCAATCACTTATCGGGCACTCCTTCAGGAAGTGATTCCCTTTCTAGGAGGGAGAACAAAGCTTCTCTGCCCTCTGAAGGGATTCTTTGAAAACATGTTTAGCTCTCCCCACCCCCAGCTCTCGGCAACTGTGCTAACTAGGGCTGCCAGGTTGCGCTTCTTCACCTGTCACTCAGGGAAACGAGTCCAGGGCTTATTAGAATCATCAGGCTAGATGTGGAAGGAAGCTTTTAGATCATCCAATTCAACCATCTCATTTCACCAACAGTGAAACTGAAGCAAAGATACCTGCCTCTTGCTCACTCAGGCAGTAAGGAGGAGAGCTGAGAGCTGAGCCCAGGTTGCTAGCTTTCTAGGCCGTGTGATTTTCTGTTGCATGCTATGTCTGTGTGCAAAATGCCAGGTGTAATTCAGGAGCTCCACAAATACTCCATCTAGGGAAATGGGCTATGGTGCAATAAGCATTCAAACATGACATTTCTGTCTTCCCACAGCACACTACACTTTGTGTGATGCTCGCCAAGCTCCACTTTGGCACAGGTTTACTCCTCCACCTCCCCTGTAGAGTGAGAGCTACCTGAGGGGAGAGACAATGTCATTCTGCTCACTCTGTCCACGCTGTCTAATGCAGCACAGGGAAAGAACCCAGGTTACATTTACTAAACGGATGAATGATCCCATTTTTATGCTTGGCCCATCATAAAACTGCAATTAAACTCTTTGGGGCATGCTATCTCCCCAGTTTCATTTTAAAAATCAAATTATCTATGCCATCTAGAATTTTTATTAGAAAGTGAAGTCATTAAATAAGCAGACATGAGACTCAGGCCCTGAGATAATTACAAATAGAGACCCATCGGACTATAGTGCTAAGCTGGGCCTGGTAAACACAGTGCTGGCAAATGTGGTGCCCAGTTCTAGTGCTTGGATTCTTTGGGGCACTGGGTTCTTAAACCTGGGAGATTAGGCTTCTCAATTACCTGAGAAAAGCTAAGGGACAATTCTATAATTGCTTTGTAATACTTGGATTTTCTAGAAATGAGTTATACTCACTGACTAAATGCAAATTCCTTTTGCATTTGAAGAGCCATCTACCAAACCACACTTCATGTCCTTGGTTGCTTCTCCTGCCCCTATATCTCTAGGATACACCTACCATGATTTCCATTCAAAATGTGTTGCAGGTGTTTTTATTGTATATATTGTTTCATTCTATGTTTTTATTATTTTAAAGAATAAAGAAATGTATAGTTATAGCTTTGCTTTAACGACGTGTTATCTTTCTCTCCCTAGTATCTAGCAGTGTCTTATACACGGTGAATATTCAATAAGTACTGCTTGGATTTAAAAGCAGAAAAAAGAAAACCTTCCGTTATAAAATCTTGGCCTGTTGAAGGGTTTATTTCAACGACAAACCAGCAATCTATTCCTTTGTAAAGGAAGCTACCTTTAGCATCATCAAACATGTTCTCTTAACTCAGGCATGTCAAACTCCTCTTCTATTCATTACTTAGAGAAATAAAACCCCAGCCAACTGCGGAAAGCCTTGTTAATGCGGTGCTGTGAGCAAAACCCTAATAAAAATCTCTAAATATTTACTACAAGTTCGAGTTACAACACTGACCAGCTCCACCCCTGTTAAAATCTGCCTGCATTTTCCAAACACAGTTATTTTAGATCACTGACATGTCAGCCAAAGAAACGACCAGATTGTAATATGAGGCAAAAAGCGAGCAGGACATAGTTTTAAATTCTGGCCCTGCCACTTACTAGCGGGCGGACAGGTACAACTAACTTCATGTTTCCCAGCTTCCTTAACTGTAAAATGGGGACACTAATGTCAGTGTCCAAGGTTTGTTTTGATGATCTGGGAAAATGTATATACATATATATGGTAACTTAAAAAAAAAAAAAAGGAAGCTAAACATGCTCAGAATGAAAAACAGGATGCATTTTTTCATTCATTTAAAAGTATTCTCACAGAGAGTAACACGTTTCTGAAATTCAGGTGTTCGCTGCCATTTCAAATGTGTCCCCCTTTGAGAAAAACAAAAGGGTTACATGACATCCAGAGCCGGTGATTCTTGTAGCGTGGTTGAATGCAGCTTATCTGGTGAGAGATAACTGGAAGATTCATCAGCATTGCTAGGAACCTAAGCATGTGCAATTTTTACCCTTCACTGATAACGAATGGATCTCTGAAGGCCAGAATTAATCCAGGGAGCTTTCCATCCCAGTTCTAAGAGAACCCAAAGGCCCAGTAACTGGAACTCTTTTCTAATCAATTTAACTAGATAACAAATCTCCTGTGAGGTGGGCACCATGCCAAACTCTATAAACACATAATATCATTTCATTCTTAAAATGCAACTATTATTATGCCCATTTTACAGACAGAAGAATTGAGGCTCAGAGGAGTTAGGTAACTCCTTCAGGATCCCACAGGTAGGAAGTAGCAGTAGTGGAATCTGCACTCATATCTGACACCAAAACCTAATTTCTTTCCAGTCACTACGCTGCCTTTTCAGGTAACCCATGCAGTCTCTGAGAAAAGATTTTTAACTAAGATGAAGTAGGAGCCAGAGGCTACTGTGAATGGATGAGTCAAAACTCAGAAGGCAGGATTGCCTTCCACCAGATATCTCTCCCCTGCCCGACTCACCAGAGCTCAATGAGGAGCTCACCAGCAATCACACTGTGGCTGCGAGGACCAGCACTGGGGCTTCCCAAAAGGTGGGCAGCCTTACTTCAGTCACAAAGCACAGGCCTCCTGACCCCACCATAATGGGCGACCCAGTCAAGCTGCCTCTTCTGAGCTCCACATCACCCTGCCCTTCGCTTTATTGCACCTTCTCTGACTATATTACAAGGATCTCTTGCCATGTCTGTCTTTATCACCAGATTACATTCTTTGAAAACCTAGAACAGTGTTAACTTTTCCCCCCAGTTCCCAAAACTGTATTTGGTTAAGAGTTGGTGCTCCATAAATGGAAGGTCCATAAATGAAGAAATGGATTCAGCATCAAGGGTGGACAAGTGACTTTAGAGAATTCCTCTAACGTTACCTGAGATTTTACGTCTTAATTATACCTAAGTGAGTTCTTAATCTCTGACCAGTGGTTCTGAGGTCTCTTTAACACTGAGATCTCCCAACAGGACTAGGACATTGTGGGTCCTTCTGGCTTTCAACTTTTCAAAGGACTCCCTATAAACTATTCTGTTCCATCCAAAAAGAACAATCAAATGTGACTAATAGGACAGATGGTATCAACCCCATTTTAAAGCCTATGAAACTGAGGCTCACACAAGTGAAGTGACTTTCCTAGGGCCAGTAGTTGACAATGGGGCTGCTCATTCCCTTGTCTATTCATGCTACCATATTGCTTTATCAGCTTATTATTAACAAAACAAGCTTGGAGTACAGGCAACGTGAAGGGAGAAAGGGGGTGGGGAGGAAAAGGAGAGGGTGTGCAATCAAGGGAAACGGGAGAAAAGGGAAGGATGGGTGCAGCTTCACTGGACAGTGTCGCTGACAGCTGAGCCTACGGCCCTGGGAAGCTCTGAAGTCCCATCCAGGGCTGTCTTGGGAGGACCTGCTCTGCTCTCAGTGTCCCTGACTCATAGCAAACTGAATTCTGCTTGGTGCTGAGTGAAAACAGGAAGTCATAAGTGGCTTAGCTCTCCTCTCAACTTGGGTCCCATCAGTTCAGGGCAAGGGTGCAGAAAGGGCATGGCAGGCCTGCTCTGTGGAAAGCAGCCTCACCAGCTGCTTGCCTCCACAGGAGTCCAGCCTTGCACCCAAGAGGCAGGGAAACTGGGGAACCCCCTCCTGTGAGCTTCCTAGAAGCATGTGATTAGGGGATGGACTAAGGAAGGTTCTGTTGTCCTCTGGGAGCAGGACTAGAGCAAGCCTAGCAGAGTGGAAAGTCAGGGGGGATCTGCATTTGTGTGCCAGCTCTACCGCTTTCCCATTCATTCAACAAACATTGAAGGCTGACTATGTGCTCACAATCGGCATCACCTTGGGGAAATAGTTCACTCTCCCTGAGTTTAGTTTCCTCATTTGCAAAGGAGGGGCAGCCCCTACTTCACAGGGTTGTTGTGAAGATGAAAGGAAATAATGCCAGTGAAGCCTCCCCACAACCCTTGTTGTCTATTATTAGCACAGAGGCAGTACGCTACCCACTGTGTGCCTGGGCCTGTAACGCTGCTGCTATCCTTTCCAGAGCTGAGAGGCAAGAAGGGGTGTGGGCAGGTCTGTCCCCATGTCTATTCCTTACTCTCTCCACCATACAGGCGTCCAGGGCCAGGAGGAGGTGAAGGTCTGCCAGCCCCCAACCCGGGCCAAGTGCCCATGTTTATGACTGTTCATTCCAGAGCAAGTAGAAAGGAGAAATTAGAGCCATAAAAGACAGGACAACAGACCAATAAAAACCAGCTCCCAGAAGAGTCAGAAGGAGGAAGAGAGGCAAAACTGTCACCATAGCAACACAAGACAGTCAGAAACACGCAGGAAAAACAGCCCCTGTTCTTCCTCCTCTCTTCACTACAAAGCTAGCCCTCGAACCCTATTTGGAGCTCAGTAAAAGCCAATGATAGATCCTAAAGCTCCTGGTCCCCCACCCGAGACTCCCAGCCTGACCTGGCTAGCGGCCACCTTCCTCGAGCTGCCCCAGGCAGGTCTCAGCCCTTCATGGTCCCAGCCCAGCTTTCTGTGCTCTGGGGACTTGATGCTGTGCAGATGGCCCAGGCCCTATCCAGAGGAGATGGTGAATGGTGAAAGAAGGGGGAAGTTTCTGACAGCGAAGGGAGGGAGAGCCACAGAGCTGTGGGGAAGACCAAGGCCCTCAACACCAGCCCCATTACTCTACCCTGAGTTGTCTGGATAGTGGGTGGGAAAACAAGGGCTTGTGGGAAGAGACCCAGGCCCAGAACGGTGGCCCCATCTGTACTGGTCTCTGAGCTCCCCACACAGAGGACGGGGGAATCCTGGGGACCTGGGGATGGGGTCGATAAATAGCTTTAGAGTCCTTAAATGATAAAGCTCTTGGTCCTGGTCTCTGGGGACACCGGCTGGCAAGTCAAGGGAGCTGGGAGGAGGACTCAAGCACTGGCTGGCCCATTTTGACAGAGGCTTCTCGGTCCTTCAGCTGGCAGGCAAGACAGGTGTCTCCACCAAAAACCATGGCTGGCCTGGGACCAGCCTTTTGGGAAATGGGTCAAACTGTTCCCAAAGCTCAGGATCCATAAGGTCCCTTTTGCCAAACTCAGGTCCTGGGGAGGGCGGTGGCAAGGGGTGCTGGGTTCTGGGGACAGCAGCTTGCTGGCTGGCCAAGAACCTCTGTGGCAAGTGGCAGCAGAAAGATCCAGCTGTACAGGGGATGGGGAGAAGGATCATCCCTGCCTCTGGGGCTGTGGAGAGTGGCAGGGAGCCCTGACCTATGGTGTGGGAGTAGGGAAACAGAGGGCTGGGGTCTCCTGGAAAAACTGGGTTTGGAGATGAAGACATCTGGAGGGGGTGTTGCCTTGTCGCGGGGCAAGGAGGGGTGATCTGGAAAGGAATAGAGGATCAATCGGTAGGCAGTCCTCAGAGAGGAGGAGCAGTGGGGCTCACAGACAGACATCTGGACGGCGACCGCTCAAGAAAGGCTAAAGGATTGGGTCCTTCCCAGTTCCCTCCCTCTCCGAAGGCTCAGGGGCGTCGGGAGCTGGGGAAGGATGGCAGTGTTCGCCGGGCGCCCCGCACCGCCCTGCAGTTGCCCGGCGACTCCTGACCCCGTTTCCCTGCAGACCCCCGGCCCGCGCGCGCTCCCCGCGGCCGTGTTCCCGCTGCGCTCACCCAGAGCCTCTGCCACCACCGCCGCCCGGCTCGGCC
>NW_004443959.1:925886-933888 GCF_000243295.1 Trichechus manatus latirostris | reverse complement strand
CCCCCCCCGCCTCCACCATCACTTTGAATTCTGAACCCCAGTGTGTTCCCAGTCCTTTCCACCCGTTGTATTAATATTCCCAGCCCTGGGGGCCGCAGTTACCCACCAAAAACGTCTTCCCAAATTCTTAATCCAAAAATATAATTACCCTAAAGAGTGAATCTGCAAAAACACTTAAAAAATATCCTGTGCTGCAGGGGAAAGTGATGGATTACAGCATCATTGTCATCATCATTGTTTTAAAACATCTGCCATGGAGGCTTTTTGCCTTAAGGAGAGGGTGATTCAGGAAACCAGAGAGAGCGGGGTGCAATGCCAAACAGGTTGTGAGTCAGAGCTGCTGTTGGAGGGCCCTCCTGCGGCCCAGCTTTGACTACTTCCTCTCCCAGTCAATCAACCGGAGCACCATGAACCATTTATTAAACCCCTACAATGCACCAAGCAAAGTGCCAGTAGCTGTGTTGGTTGAGGGAAGGTGGGGGTTGTGAGCATAAGAGAGCAAAACACAAGACTTGGGAGTGTCAAAGCTTGTGAACTTGGTCAAGCCCTTTCTGAGATTCAGTGTCCGCGTGGAGGACTTGATGCTGTCCAAGCCTCCTTCAGGTTTCCATAGTCTACAAGTCTGAAAGGCTTCCATGAACTGCCCAGCATGGCTCCACTGTGGCATTTGGCATGATTTCACAGACAGGTGGCAGGAGGATCAGAGAAGCTTTTCAACCTCAGTCTAGTTAGAATGAAAGACTTTTCCAATTGGAAGCTTTCCTTAGGATTCCCATTCTTCATTTGAGTCTACTGAAGTCTCCCAGGTGCCAGCCCAGCCTCTCTTGTCAATGCTTCCAAAGGTGATCCATTCTGTCTCTGGATAACTCTATTAAAAAATTATTCTTGCCATGAGCTAAGCCGTGTTCTCCTGCTCACACAAATACACGCACACCGACATTTCTGACTTATTCTGTCCACTTTGGAGCTGGCCAGGCTTTGTGAAAGAAAGACAAGTAACAAGCCATTTTCATCCTTCTAAAACACTGTCAATTCAGACCACGGGAGGACTCTTTGCTCTGTCTCTCATAATACAGCTCAGGTTGGTGAGAAGAGACAACTTGATGTATGAGACTTCACTTCCACACTTTTAAAGACAGCTTTTGCTTCAGTAATTGAGGGATACCTGCACAGCACTGCCTAGCTCGTTACAAAATAATATGCTTTTCTGATTATTAGTGTGAAATTTAATAACTAAGTATTTCCTAAGACACAATAATCAGATGAAATGGTCTTTCAACTTCATCTGTAATACTAATAACAGGCTTGTTGTTGTTAGGTGACTTCGAGTCTGTTCAGACTCATAGTGACCTATGTACAAGAGAAGGAAACACTGCCCTGTCCTGCACCATCCTCACAATCATTGTTGTCTGAACTCATTGTTACAGCCACTGTGTCAGTCCAACTCGTTGAGGGTCTTCCTCTTTTTCGCTGACCCTCTACTTTGCCAAACATGATATACTTCTCCAGGGGCTGATCCCTCTGATAACATGTGCAAAGTACGTGAGAGGAGTTCTCACCATCCTCACTTCTAAGGAGAATTCTGGCTGTTCTTCTTCCAAGACATATTTGTTCACTCTTCTAGCAGTCCATGATACATTCAATATTCTTCACCAACACCATGATTCAAAAACATCAATTTTTCTTCAGCCTTCCTTATTCATTATCCAGCTTTCACATGCATATGAGGTGATTGAAAATACCATAGCTTGAATCAGGTGCACCTTAGTCCTCGAAGTGACATCTTTGCTTTTTAACACTTTGAAGAGGTCTTTTGCAGCAGATTTGCCCAATGCTATACATCATTTGATTTCTTGACCGCTGCTTCCATGGGCATTGATTGTGGATCCAAGTAAAATGAAATCTTTGACAACTTCAATATTTTCTCCATTTATCATGATGTTACGTATTGGTCCAGTTATAAGGATTTTTGTTTTCTTTATGTTGAGGTGTAATCCATACTGAAGGCTACAGACTTTGCTCTTCATCAGTAAATGCTCAAGTTCTCTTCACCTTCAGTAACAAGTTTAGGGGTTACTATAATAAAGATGAGCCCTGGTGGTGCAGTGGTTAAGAGCTCAGCTGCTGACCAAAAGATCAGCAGTTCAAATCCACCAGCTGCTCCTTGGAAACCCTATAGGGGCAGTTCTACTCTATCCTATAGGGTCACTATGAGTCAGAATCAACTCGACGGCAATGGGTTTGGTTTTTTTGTTTGTTTTATATATATATATATAAAGATTACAGTGAAATTAAACTGTCATTTAGGGACAGGTAAGTTGAGGCTGAATTTCAGATAGTTTTCACTCACAATATACAGCCAGCTAAAATGAACTTTAGTATTTTAATTAAATTAATTTTACACTGAACTGTTCTAGTTTCAAGGACATCTTCTTCATATGTTTATTTTTGAAAGGTTTATTGAACACTGACAAGGTGCCAGATGCTGTGCTCAGTGATGGGATAAGGACGTGTGTCTCTGGCCTTGAAGAACACTACAGACAGGTTGGCAGACCAGTCCGCCACCGCAAAGTAGCAGAATAGAAAGCAGTTTAAAATAGAGATGTTTGCTGTGTGGGCTTATAAAAAGAAGGGCCTCTTTGTGACTGGGGCAAATTGAGACCAGATTCTTGAAGAGGACAGCTTTTAAGGTGAACACGGAGGGATGAGCCAGACTTCAATAGGCAGGAAATGGGGTCAAGGGCATTCCAGGTAGAGGGACAAAGTGGAGGCCCTGGTGGGAAGTGGTCCAGTGTGGCTGCAGTATGGAAGGATGCACTCAGTGGGGCTGGAAAGAGGAGAGCTGGGACATCAGCCTGAGAAAGCTGCATTTGGTCCTGGCTCTCAGGGACTGGGTGGCCTTGGCCAGAGCCTCCAAAAAGGAGACTGATGATAGGTTAAGGGTCATTGGGGACAGAGGGTGGAGAAAGCAAGGAAAGCAGCAGACTGTTAAGGAAAGAACTACCGTCGTTGCCCATCATTGCTTCCACAAACAAGGCTCTTCCCCCTCACATTAGAAAACACATTCTCTGAAGTATCCCCAGTGCTGAGAACAGTACTTGGCACATACCAACCAATAACATTTATTGAATGAATGATAGAGTCAGGAAATGTGGCTATCCCTTGGGGAGACATGAGACACAGCCACAGGGACTATTCCCGCCCGGAGCTCCTCTCCATCCACTGAGGCCCATCCTGGAGCGGGAGGAACATTCCCTCCAAGTCCCTCAATAAATTAGAATTCCCCTTCTCATTGTTTTTTGACTCCCTTTCTTCTTTGGAAAGATCATTTCTGCTCCTGAGTCTTTGCTTTTATATCCACGTAGGCAAACTTATTCTCCACCTCCAGCTATCAAATATCTACTAGTTCGAATGCTAATGAGGTCTTTCTGATGGACAAGAATTATGGGTTCAGACTTCTTTCTCTCTTCTGAATTCCTAGAAAACTTTCTTCTCTAATATACCACATGCTGCCTTCTGTCTGTAGTTACACCGGTAACTTGTCAAGCATGCGAGTTTCCTGAAGCCAGACAGCTTTCCAAGACACAGATAAAACTCCTACTAGATCTGGGGTCAAAATTGAGCGTAAGTCCTGATTCTACCACTTAACTAGCTGTGTGAGCTTAAACAAGTTACTTAATCCTTTGGAGTTTCTACTTTTGCTTCTATAAAATGGGAATAATAAAAGTTACCTCAAAAAGTCTGATGTGAGGGCTAATGTGAAATGCTTTTAAGCTGTGACAGAAAAGCTGTACAAAGTGTTACACGTGCCTATGTGTATGTGTGCAAGTGGTGTGTGTGTGTGTGTGTTTCATCAGAGCACTTTGAATAGTGCTGGGCATCCAGTAAGTGCTCATTTCATACTTCCTGGTTAATGGGTTGATTCATAGATAAGGATGTGGAGGGGAAGCCATTGGACAGGAGGTCCTGAAGCCCCTATAGTTCTCTCTGCTTGTTCCTCTGCAAGGACGGAATCTTTATATTTGCCCTCCCAGTTCACTTAAACCGCAGAAGGAATTAGAGAGAGCTTTCCTCTGGCATACTATAATGGCTTCCAAAGGTGATGGGTTTTCTTGCCAATTACTGGCCAGGGTCCCTCTATGTAACTATGGGTTTCTACGGAAACATGGCCCAGGCTCAGGGGGAGCATAATAGACTTGATTATGAATATTGAGCCAATTTTCACGGCTGACAAGCTGCACACTTCCTTGTTGCATAAATCACAGCCCAAACCATGTAGAGAAACTTTGTATTGGCTGAAAATTCTCGCCCATGGCTGAGTTGAAGCATATGACTTAAGAACTCTGAATTTAATTGTTCCTTTCAGAAGATTGAGCATGTCATGTCAGGCTTTTTCAGACCCCTCTTCCATTGCACGTGCTTTTCCCTCTTCCTTGAATGACCTTCCACCCCTGTGCATTTACTGAGCGTCTACTAATTTTTTAAAAACCTGGCTCAAAATCAAATCCCTCTATAGTGTCTCCTTCAACTGTCCAAAGAAGAGTCAATTGCTCTTTCTTGTATGTTTCACAGTATTCCATCCATACCTTTACCGTAACGGTCATCAACTGCATTGATAGGATCAGTTTATATATGTGCCTCCCAGTTATACTATGAACTCTATGAGGGCAGGATCTGTGTTTTATTGGTTATTGTATCTTCTCAGCATCTCAAAGAGCACCTGATACATTAAAAAATAAAAAGATACTCAATAAATGTCAATAGAATGAGTAACCCATTCAGTCAAGCCTTGGATCTCTTTTAAGATTTCCCCAACAATACATTAACTTACATTAATAAAACTGCAAGTGTATCTCTGAATCTTTTCCCATATGAATGCCAAGGACTTGATTTGGTTCCATTTGGTTATTTAAGAAAAGCCTTGGACTGTAAGTAGAGTCCCTCACGTGTGGCAATCTGGATAATACAGACGTTAACTTCTAAGACTGGCAAAAGATTATAAATACCACTGTCTGTTCATCTCCTCCAAAAAGGGAAGAAGATGGGACAATAAACTTCCAGGATCTAGAAAAATAAAGTCAAATGATGTCCAATAATGCAGAAAAACTAGGTAGCCCAGGAAATAAAATGGGATGCTGGTGATGAAATAGGGAGGGAAAGTGGACAACTGGAGGCAGGGAGTCAGGGGGATAGTGCAGGAGCTTTGCAGTAAGGTCAACATTTAACTTCTGGCTCTCCTCTCCTCCATCTCCCCCCTCCGTCACCCCTAAGTGCAGTGTGACTTTGGACAGCTTACTCAACTTCCCTCAGCCTTAGTGCCCATCCTTGTATATGCAACTATACAAAATGGTGCTATCAGGATTTACCACAAAAGGTTGTTTATGCCTTCCTACTGTGTGCCAGACAGAAATGGACTAGGTACTCATATACAAAAGTATGTAGGATAATTCATGTACAGATAGTACAAGAGGACCTAGCCCAGTGCCAGATGTAAACCAGCTACAGAATTTTAAAGGTGATTATAATTATTTGCACCCATAAATTTATTTCTGCTGTGCCTCTTTCCCTCTCTTCTTCTTTCCTCTCTCTAATTTGCAATGTTTCAGTATATGGCTTCTATTCTGTTCTAAGTCAAGATCCTCTGATATTTTTTCATAGGTCAGTTGATCACTATATTAGCCTGATCAGGTAAATCCAGAAATCACTGATTGCATCAATTTTGACACATTTGACAAAATGTGTCAGCCCCTCTAGGAGACTCAGTCGCCTCCCTCACAAAGCTCAGACAGGTTTCCACAATCATGATCAACAAAGTAATGATGCATATATAGGGCCTTGCAGCAAAGTCTTAGAGCATTTTCCAGGCATATCCTAGTCATCTCTGTAGCATCACAAAGAAGTAAATAGGGATCACTTATGACTGTATCCATCTTATAGCCAGGTATATTAAGGCTTGATGTAGCTTGTTCAAGTCACCACCTGAGACACAGCCACAGCCAAGAACAAAAAACAGATACTATGGCTCACAGTCTAGGACCAAGCCTTGAATTCCTTGGACAACCAGAGTGTCTTCCTTTTCTTTGCAAATACTTTCTTTGCTTTTCAGGAAATATATTATTGAGCCAGTACACAGGTTTGATTCAACAAAGGCCAGAATTCTCTCTCTTTTTAAGAAGGTGTTATCAGATATTTTATCCAATTTGGGGGTAAAATTGTGGAAAACACAATTTGGGTACTAAGAGAAAGTTAAAATTCCCACCAAATAGAATCATTGACTCTATAGAACTTCTTCACAAGCCCTGCTTGTAAATGTTTCATGTTTAAATGCGCTATAACTACTATGTGTGAAAAACTCCTAGATGGTCATTTAAATGGTTTCCAACCTGTGTGAAAAACTCCTAGATGGTCATTTAAATGGTTTCTAACCTGTTGTGTTTGCTTTTTAACCCTTTAACCACTTGAGAAATGCCTTAGAATACTGTTGCTAGTATGAGCCTCAATATATTCAGAATTCTTATATATCTCTTTTTTTTATCTCCCCTCAGCCATGGCCTATATCAACCCCATATCAGTTCTCACCTGACTTATTTCAACAGCTTTCTGATTGGTCTCCTTACCTTCGTATTCAGTCCATCCAATTCATTGTCCACCCTATACCTCAAGAGATCTTTCTAAAAGACATATGTATCCATGGCAGTTCCTATATCCTAATCTTTCAATGGAGTCCCATCATTCTAGGACAAAGCTTTATATTCTTTGCAGGACTCATACAGTCATTTATAATATGTCCCGTGCTTGTTTCCTGACTGCATTTCTTTCCATTCCCTGCCTCGAAACACTCTATCATCCCTCTCTGCCTTTGTACCTGCTATTCTTTCTTTCTGGAATGTCCCCGTCTCCACTGTCAAGTGGACAAACTCCAAATTATCCTTTCAGGCAGCAGAATATTACCTTGCAACAAAGTCTTCCCTGAACTTTCATCCGCAGCAAGCCAGCACACCCAGGCTCAGCCACTCATACGGTTTGTCTCATACTGTTTTACTTCTGTCCATCACTTTCTGAGCTCCTGGAATTTAAGAACAATACATATATATTTTTTCATGTCTGTGTTCCCAATGCTTGGAATCTAATGTGCACTTAATAAATATTCACAGAGTTCATCCAAGTTAAATTAAACTTAAATCTCTCAAGATCCAGACATTAGAAAAACTACCTTTCAAATTATTTCTGGAAAAATAAAGGATAGTCAAGCATGGAAAAACATCCTTTTTAACAGAACCTTTTTTTTTTTTTAATTGTTGTAATTAAATGAAGTTTACATTTCAAGTTAGTCTCCCATACAATTTTTTTTTTTTTTTACATACATGGTTATGAGACCCTAACCACTCACCCCATTCTGCGACAGCATACTCCTCCCCTCCACCCCTGATTCCCCATGAACATTCAACCAGCTCCTAACTCTCTCTGCCTTCCCATCTCACCTCTGGACAGAAGCTGCCCCTTTGGTCTCTTGCATCTAATTCACTGAGAGGCACATTCTTCACGAGTATCATTTTATGTCCCACAGCCCAGTCCAATCTCTGTCTGAAGAGTTGGCCTCAGAAATTGTTTTAGTTCTGGGGTGATAGAGAGTCCAGGGGCCATGCTCTCTGGGGTGCCTCCAGTCTCAGTCAGACCATTAAGTCTGGTCTTCTTACTAGAATTTGAGTTCTGCATCCCATCATTCTACTGCTACATCAGGGACCCTCTGTTGTGTTCCCTGTCAAGGCGTTTGTTGGTGGTAGCTGGGCACCATCTACTTCTTCTGGTCTCAGGCTGATGAAGTTTCTGGTTTATGTGGCCCTTTCTGTCTCTTGGGCTAATACTTTCCTTGTGTTTTTGGTGTTCTTCATTCTCTTTTACTCCAAGTGGTTGGGACCAATTGATGCATCTTAGATGGCCACTTGCAAGCTTTTAAGACCCCAGACGCCACTCACCAAAGTAGGATGCAGAACATTTTCTT
>NW_004443959.1:912178-925786 GCF_000243295.1 Trichechus manatus latirostris | reverse complement strand
TAACATAGATGTCCCCTGAAAACATGGTCTCCAGACCCCCATCCCTACTACTCTGTCTCTCATAGTATTTGATTGTATTGAGGAAACTTTAACAGAACCTTTTTAAGAGGACATTTTTCAGAGAAGAGAGATTTCAAGACACATTTTTTTTTTTTTTTTTGGTGAATGAAACAAATCTCCCACAGTGTGCTTTTCTAGTTGTTTGATCTTAAGATAAAACCCACATTAGTGATTATTAATCAAATCCAACATATAGTTCTTGGCTTCTGCTATTAAAACACTTCCTTTCCTTACATGTCAACACCTCTACATTTTCTTTTTTCTTTTTTTTAAATTATACTAAGCCTCTTTTTGTTCTTGCCAGGACATTTGCCTCAGAGGCAAGGGCAAGCTACAAGTAATGGTCATCATCATTACAAGAAATATTATTTACATGCCTATTTTTAGAGCTGAAGACTAAATCACAAACATACCCAATGCTACCTTGGCAGAATTGTAGTGGTTTCTTTAGGAGAGTCTTGAATCTTGAATATTTCACTTTTCTCATTAGTGTCACTCGTGTAATGTGACTGCTAAGATGGCAGCTGCTTCATCTGATAAACTGCATCAAACTGCTTCCCATTTGTTAATGGGAGAGGAAATGGAATATTTTAGAAAATACGGTGATTTTTGTTTTCATATATAAATGCAGTTAGTTTTCTGATTTTTACATTTCATGTGTAACCAGAATTCAATGAATTCATTTAATGTGTATGTGTGTGTTTAAGAAATAGAAGGAATATTACCTTCCATTTTACATATTTAAGCATTTCCAGGTCTTAAAAAAAAATCTCAGATCAGAGGAGCCTTAAAGATATGAAGAATCTAGGAGGTAGGAGTCAACATGGTGCTAAGACAGAAGTACCATGCCATTCCTCCACAGCAGAGACCAAAAAAACTAAGTAAAACAGAGACAAATGTCAATCCTGGTATCAAAAACATCAAATGAAGAGATAAAGAACTCAGCCACACACTGAATGGAATAAGAAACTGACAGAGAACAGACAGCAAGGAGAGATACCAGCAGAGGTCCCTTATCAGCTAACGCACCACAGATTCACCATCTTAGACCTGTGTCAGAGATCAGCGGACAGGGAGTATGGGAAAGCAGCTTCACAGAGCTCCCAGCAGGAGACAGAGTGCTGCTAGACCTGCCCTGCTGCACCATCCCTGAGCGATGGCCCTGTCCATCGCAAACAACAAAGAACGCACAGCCCACCTGCTCAGACTTAACCAGATAAAATGAAAAAGCAGGACGAAATAAACAAATCCATAATCAATAAATGAAGAAAATAACTACTGAATGTCCTGAAGACAGCAGACAATATCAAAACATATACAAAAACAGGACAGGATGATTCCAGGAGGCATTCAAAATAAAACATCAGATGACTTTCCAGTAGAAGAAAAGGCACTAAAACTACCTGATAGGGAATTCAAATCTCTAATATTCAGAGCTATCCAAGAGTTGAAGCAAAAAGCAGACAAAAATGAGGAAAAAACAGACAAACTTATGGAAAAGGCAGACAAAAAAAAATGGAAAATACAGACAAAAAAAAAATGGAAGAATTCAGGAAAATAATACAGGAACAAAATGCCAAAATAAATTTACAGCTAGAAATCATACAAAAGCAACAATTAGAAATCCAAAAGATAAACAACAAGATTTCAGAAATGGGCAATGTCATAGAAGGTCTGAGGAGCAGGTTTGAAACAGTGGAAGACAGGATCAGCGAAAATGAAGACAAACACTTGGATATAACTTGGAGGAAAAATTAGAAAAAAGAACAAAGAAAAATAAACAAATCCTGATAATTATATGGGATACAATCAAAAGCAAAAATTTGCTAGTGATCAGAGTTCCAGAACTGGGGGGAGGAGGAGGAGAAAACAGAAATCACAGAGAGGATCATTGAAGAATTACTGACAGAAAACTTCCTAATATCATGAAAGATGAAAAGCTGACCATCCAAGAAGCTCAACGAGTCTCTTATAGGGTAGACCCCAAGAGAAAATCACCAAGGCATATCATAATCATGTTCACTAAAACCAAAGACAAAGAAAAAATCCTGAGAGAAGCTTGAGAAAAAAAAAAACATCACATACAGAGGAGATACAATAAAACTAAGCTCTGATTATTTGGCAGAAACTGTGCAGGCAAGGAGGCAATGGGATGACATATATAAACCCTTGAAAGAAAAAAATTGTCAACCAAGAATAATATATCCTGAAAAATTCTCACTCAAATATGATGGTGAAATTAGGACATTTCCAGATAAACAGAAATTAAGGGAATTTGTAAAAACCAAACCAAACTTACAAGAATTATAAAGGTAGTCCTTCAGTTTGAGAACAAACAACATCAGACCACAGCCTGAATCTAAGATGCAATATCGTACTACCCAGATACCAACCTAGGAAGTTAACTCTCAAGGACTATCCAAAGCCACAAGAATTACAACAGGGAACCAGAGAGGTTAATCTGTAAATGACAACAATGTCAGAACAATAAAAGAGGGAATAAACAGTGTAGGTATAGAACTTTCTAATGGAAAGGAAGGCAAGGTGATACCAAGTAATAATAGACTACTTTAAACCTGGGAAGAAAAGGGTAAATTTGAAAGTAATCACAAAGAAAGTTAACAAATGTACTCATCAAAATAAAGAAGGAAAACACAAAGTCTCAGTTAAAACAAAATCTACAAAAACAAAAGACATGGAAAAAATTCATAAACAAAAGAATTCAGCACAGAAGAGTAAGAGGAACAAAGAAAACATCAGCACTACAAAAAAAAAAAGCACAAGAAAATGACAGCAATAAATTTACACCTGTCAATAATTACACTGAACGTAAATGGTCTAAATGCACCCACAAAGAGACAGAGCGTGACAGAATGGATAAAAAAAACAGGATCCACCAAAATGATGTCTAAAAGAGACACACTTGAGAAACAAAGAGGTAAATTTATTAAAAATCAAAGGATGGAAGAAAATATATCAAGCAAAATCTACCAAGAAAGAGCAGGAGTGGCAATATTAATCTCAGATAAAATAGACTTTAAAACAAAATCCACCATAAAAGACAAAGAAGGGCACTATATCATGATTAAAGGGATGATCCAGCATGAAGACATAATCATAATAAACATCTACACACCCAATGACAGGGCTCCAAAATGCATAAAACAAACTCTAACAGTACTGAGAAGAGAAACTGACAGTTCCACAATAATAGTAGGAGACTTCAACACACCACTCTCAGTGAAAGACAGAACATCTAGAAAGAAACTCAACAAAGATACAGAGGAGCTTAAGGCCACAATCAACCAACTTGGCCTAACAGATATATATAGAACACTCCACCCCACAGCAGCAAAGTATACATTCTTTTCCAACACATGGAGCGTTCTCCAGAATGGACCGTATCTTAGGACACAGAGCAAAAGTCAACAAAATACCAAACACTGAAATAATGCAAAGTATCTTCTCTGGCCACAACATCATCAAAGCAGAAATTAACAACAGGAAGAGTAAGGAAAAAAATCAGTTATGTGGAAACTGAATAACATCCTGCTTAAAAACCACTAAGTAATAGAAGAAATCAGACAGAATAAAAAAAATCCTAGAATCAAATGAGAATGAAAAAACATCTTACAAAAACCTTTGGGACACAGCAAAGGCAGTCCTCAGAGGTCAATTTATAGCAACAGATGCACACATCAAACAAGAAGGGACAAAATTAAAACATTAGCTACATACCTAGGACAAATAGAAAGAGAACAGCAAAAAAAGCCCACAGCCACCCGAAGAAAGGAAATAATAAATATCAGAGCAGAAATAAATGAAGTAGAGAATAGAAAAACAATAGAAGGAATCAACAAAACCAAAAGCTAGTTGTTTAAAAGGATTAACAAAATCAACAAACCACTGGCCAAATTGACAAAAGAAAAACAGGAGAGGATGCAAACAACTCAAATAAGAAATGCAATGGAGGACATCACAACAGATCCAACTAAGATAAAAAGGATCTTGACAGATTATTATGAAAAACTATAACAAATTTGAAAATCTAGGAGAAATAGACAAATTTCTAGAAACACACTACCTACCCAAACTACCACCAAATGGTGTTGAAAATCTGAACAGACCCATAACAAAAGAAGAGATTGAAAAGGTAATAAAAAGTAAACTCCCAACAAAAACAGCCCTGGCCCAGATGGCTTCACTGGAGAACTGTACCAAACATTCAGAAAGAGCTTACACCAGTACTACTCGAACTATTTCAGAACACAGAAATGGAAGGGATACTTCCGAATTCATTCTATGAAGCCAGTGTAATCTTGATACCAAAACCATGCAAAGATGCCACAAAAAAGAAAATTACAGACCAATATCTCTCATGAATATAAATACAAAAATTCTCAACAAAATTCTAGCCAATAGAATTCAGTATCATATCAAAAAAAAAATACACCACGACCAAGTAGGATTCATACCAGGTCTGCAAGGATGGTTCAACATTAGAAAATCAATCAACATAATCCACCATATAAATAAAAGGAAAGAAAAGAATCACATGATCATCTCAATTGACCCAGAAAAGGCATTTGGCGAAGTCCAACACCCATTCCTGATAAAAACTCTCAATAAAATAGGTATAGAAGGGAAATTTCTCAACATAATACAGGGCATCTATGCAAAACCAATAGCCAACATCATTCTTAATGGAGAGAGGCTGAAAACATTCCCCTTGAGAACAGGAACAAGATAAGGATGCCCTTTATCACCACTTCTATTTAACGTTGTGCTGGAAGTCCCAGCTAGAGCAATAAGGCAAGAAAAAGATAAAGGGCATCCAAATTGGTAATGAAGAAGTAAAACTGTCCCTATTTTCAGATGAAAACTACTGAAACTAATAGATTCAGTAGAGTAACAGGATACAAGACAAACACACAAAAATCAGTTGGATTCCTATACACCAATAAAGACAATGAGGAAAAGGAAATCAGGAATCAGGAAAACAATACCATTTATAATAGCCCCTAAAAAAATAAAATACTTAGGAATAAATCTAACCAGGGATGTAAAAGACCTATACAAAGAGAACTACAAAACACCACTGCAAGAAACCATAAGAGATCTACGTAAATGGAAAAACATACCATGCTCATGGAAAGGTAGACTCAACATTGTGAAAATGACAATTCTACCCAAAACAATCTACAAATACAATGCAATCCCCATCCAAATATTAACAATATACTTTAAAGAGATGGAAAAACTAATCATTAACTTCATATGGAAAGGGAAGAATCTCTAAGTAAAGCACTACTAAAGAAAAGAAATAAAACCGGAAGACTCACACTACCTTCCCTCGGAACCTATTTGACAGCTACAGTAGTGAAAACAACCTGGTACTGGTACGATGACAGATACATTGACTGATGGAACATAACTGAGAACCCAGATGTAAATCCAGCCACCTACAGTCACCTGATCTTCAACAAGGGCCCAAATTTCATCAAATGGGAAAATACAGTCTTTTTAACAAATAGTGCTGGCAAAACTGGATGTCCATCTCAAAAAAAAAAGGAAACAGGACCCATATCTCAGAACATACACAAAAACTAATTCAAAATGGATCAAAGACCTAAATATAAAGCCAAGAAGTATAAAGTTCATAGAAGAAAAAATAGGGTCAACGCTAGAAGCCCTAATAAATGGCATTAACAGGATACAAACCATAACCAACAACACACAAACTCCAGAAGTTAAACTAGATAACTGTGATCTTCTAAAAATTAAACACCTATGCTCTTCAAAAGACTTCACCAAAAGAGTAAAAAGAGAACCTACAGACTGGGAGAAAAATTGTGTACATTGCAAGTCAGACGAAGGTCTAATCTCTAAAATCTACAAGAAAATCCAACACTTCTACAATAAAAAGACAAATAATCCAATTAAAAAATGGGCAAAGGAAATGAACGGATACTTTACCAAAGAAGACATTCAAGTAGCTAACAGACACTTGAGGAAATGCTCCTGATCGGTAGCCATTAGAGAAATGCAAATCAAAACCACACTGAGATACCATCTCACCCCAGCATGACTGGCATGAATAAAAAAATCAGAAAATAACTAATGGTGGATACACTGCGGGAAGATTGGAGCTCTTATGTACTGCTGTTGGGAAGGCAAAATGATACAACCATTTTGGAAAATGATATGGTGCTTCCTTAGAAAGCTAGAAATAGAAATACCATATGATCCAGTAATCTCACTCCTTGGAATATATCCTAAAGAAATAAGAGCCGTCACACAAATAGACATATGCACACTCATGTTCATTGCAGCATTGTTCACAATAGCAAAATGATGGAAACAACCTAGATGCCCATCAACAGATAAATGGATAAACAAACTATGGTACTTACACACAATGGGCTATTATGCAAAGATAAAGAACAGTGATGACTCTGCGAAGCATCTCATAATGTGGATGAATCTGGAGGGCATTATGCTGAGTGAAATAAGTCAATCACAAAACGACAAATATTGTAGGAGATCATTACTGTGAAAACTCATGAAAAGGTTTACACACAAAAAGAAGCAATCTTTGATGGTTATGAGGGAGTGGAGTGGTGGGGATGGAAAAACACTAAATAAGACAATAGGTAAGTGGTAACTTTGGTAAAGGGTAAGACAGTACACGCTACAGGGGAAGCTAGCACAGCTTGTACAAGGCAAGGTCATGGAAGCCCCATAGACACATCCAAACTCCCTGAGGGACCAAATTACTGGGCTTAGGTCTATGAGGACCGTGGTTCCGGGAAACATCTAGCTCAATTGGCATAACATAGTTTATAAAGAAATGTTCTACATCCTACTTTGGTGAGTAGCGTCTGGGGTCTTAAAAGCCTGTGAGCAGCCATCTGAGATACTCCGCTGGTCTCATCCCTTCAGGAGCAAGGAAGAATGAAGAAAACTAAAGATACAAGGGAAAGATTAGTCTAAAGGACTAATGGATCACAACTACCATGGCATCCACAAGACTGAGTCCTGTACAACTAGATGGTACCTGGCTACCACCACTGACTGCTCTGACAGGGATCCCAACAGAGGGTCCCAGACAGAGCTGGAGACAAATGTAGAACAAAACTCTAACACACACACACAAAAAGACTAGGCTTACTGGCCTGACAGCGACTGAAGAAACCCCAACAGTATGGCCCCCGGACATCCTTTTAGCTCGGTAATGGAGTCACTCCCTAGGTTCAAACTTCAGCCAAAGATTAGCAGGCTCATAAAACAAAATGAAACTAAAGAGGCACACCAGTCCAGGGGCAAGGACTAGAAGACAGCAGGGGACCGGAAAGCTAGTAATAGGGAACCCAAGGTCGAGAAGAGAAAGTGTTGACATGTCATGGGGTTGTTAACCAATGTCATAAAACAATATGTGCACTAACTGTTTAATGAGAAGCTAGTTTGTTCTGTAAACCTTCATCTAAAGTACAGTTGAAAAAAAAAAAAGATATGAAGTAGCTAGAATAGGCAAGTGCACAGAGACCAAAGTTTATTAGTGGTTATCAGGGGCAGGCTGGAGGGAGAAGGAAAGGAGTACTCAAAGCTTAGGAGACACTGAGCTTCAACTAAGAGTGATGGTATAATTTGGGAATAGATAAGGCAGATAGTTAAATGATGAATATAATCAATGTCACTGAAATGGACATGTGAAGATTGTTGAAATGTCGACTGTTTTGTAACATATATATTTACCATAGTAAAAACAAGCAAACAAAACCCTAATCCAATGTATTCATTTGATAAATGGAGAAACTGAGGTTCTGAGAGGAAAGATGATTTTCCAAGGTCATATGGCAAGTAAATGGCAGAGCTGGAGTTGAAAACACGGTGTATTGGTTCCAAGATAGTGGGGTTTGTGCTCCCTGATGCTGAATCCCACTTCTGATCTGAGGACTAATGCTATCAACTTGGTGTGCATCTAGCATGCTAGTCTTTTTTACGCAAATTATCCAGTTTCTTCCACACTTCTTTACAGATTCCAAAACTATTCCACTGGCCTGCATTGGGTCCTGTCTGAGAAGTATGGATCTATGTAAGGGAAGACCCAGGCCAATCATGGATACAAGAATCTGTGACTGCCATTCTGAACAGGCAGAGTTATCTGGTGGAAAGAACTTGCCACTCGAAGTCACAAGACCTGGGTTCTGGGAACAGCTCTGCTTTGAATTTGATGTATGATTTTGGCCAGGTCAGTAAACTTCTCTTGCCTCAAATGTTTTCATTTGCTCACCAGGGATAATAAATGCCTGCCCTGTCTACCTTATATGAATTCTGAGAGAATCAAATGAATTGGCAGCTGTGAAAGACTTTGAAACTTTGAAAAAACTAAACCGCAACAGAGAAGTGTTATTTTGTGCAGCAGGAGAAATGCAGCAGAATATTTTGCTTTTGTTTAATGACAAAGTGACATCCATGCTAATTTGGTGTTACTCATTTCCTGCCAGTGATCCGGTTTTCTCTGACCCTTATTTTTCTTCTACCCCAATACACTCTAGTTTGGAAAAAAACGGTGGTGCAAACATTTAAGTGCTTGGCTGCTAACCAAAAGGTTGGCATTTTGAACCCACCCAGTGGCTTCACAAGAGAAAGACCTGGCAATATGTTTCCAAGAAAACAAAGATTAAAAGCCAAGAAAACCCTATGGGACAGTTCTACTCTATCGCATGGGATCGCAATGAGTTGGAATCGACTCAACGGCAACTAACAACAGCTGTTTATTTAGCACTTATTTGAGTGGCACAAAGAGATTGCTCTCAGCTACTAACCTAATGACTGGTGGTTCAAACCCACCCAGTGGGGCCATGCAAGAAAGGGCTTGGTGATCTGTTTCCATAAAGATTAGCACTAAGAAAACCCTAAAACCCTGTGGAGCTCAATTCTATTCTGTAACACATAGGGTCACCATGAGTCAAAATCGACTCCATGCTAGTGGTTTTATTTTATTTTTTTTAATGCCAGACACTGCTAGGTGCTAGGGATATATGGAAAGATGCCTTCTTGGACTCTGTGCCCAGAGTGGGAAAAAGGCATTAAGATAAAAAAAACAAAAAGTCCTATAGTGAAGGCATTTGTAGGGAAGCACTTTAAGGATTTTAAGGGCAAGCATTCGACCTCACCTTCCCGGAAGTGCTTTCAGCAAAAAATTCCTGAAGACTGAATAGGAATGGTCCAGTGGAAGAAGAGGGGAAGATTAAAAATGCATTGAGGTGTTTGTGCAATGAGGACATTATGAATACTTTGGTTCGAATGAAGTGTTTGGAGATGTGACTGTATACTTAGCAGTAATTATAGAGAAATTTTGTTATTCTAAGGAACTTACACCAGTTGCCAAAAGTGATGGAGAATTCTTTAGTAACTCAAGTTTGATTTCAGCATCCATCCATTTCCTCTTTCCTATCTTATGCCCGATCCCAGCACTGATAATCTAATTCACACTACAGGGTAATGATTGAGAGGTGTTTATTCCAACCCAGGGAATACGTATACAAAGAACAATATAAAAAGCATCCATGCTCCTATCATCCAGAATCAGGGCTTTGAACTGGATCATTCTAGTCTGAACCCCTGCTGAGAATTTGTATTTCCACCCCAGATATACTGCATCTGAATCTACATTTTAACAAGATCCTCAGATAATTCTTATGGATACCTTCCTGCACCTTTTCTTGCACTAAAAAAAAAAAAGTGTTGCCATGGAGTCGATTCTGGCTCATAGCCACCCTATAGGACAGAGTAGAATGACCCCATAGAGTTTCCAGGGACTGGCCGGTCAATTTGAACTGTCGATCTTTTGGTTAGCAGCGGAGTTTTTAACTACTGTGCCACCAGGGCTCCATTCTTGCATTAAAGTAAGGCTAAATAAGAAGCATATGCACCTGCTCCAATTTACCTACAAATTTGACTTAAATAATTAAAGACACAGTTAGGAATGAATCGCTTTCATAACCTGGGGACTGCCTGGAATGAAGTCAAAATCCTCTGTGCTTCCCATGGGTGGTAGAAACTTTTAATCCTAAATCATGTATTATAAATATATGTATATATAAATATATATAAATATATATATAACTGTGCTTTAAATGAAAGTTTACAGTACAAGTTAGTTTCTCATACAAAACTTTATACACACACTGCTATGTGACCCTAGTTACACTCCCTATACCGTGAGAGCACACTCCTCCTTTCCACCCGGGATGTCCTATGTCCATTCAACCAGCTCCTGTCCCTTTCTGCCCTCTCATCTCACCTCCAGACAGGAGCTGCCCATTCAGACTCATGTATTTACTTGAGCTAAGAAGCACACTCTTCACGAGGATCATTTATATCATAGTCCAGTCCAATCTTTGTCTGAAGAGTTGGCTTCAGGAATGGTTTTAGTTTTGGGCTAACAGAGAGTCAGGGGTCCATGTCTTCTGGGGTCCCTCCAGTCTCAGTCAGACCATTAAGTCTGGTTTTTTAACTAGAATTTGAGTTCTGCACCCCACGTTTCTCCTACTCCATCAGGGATTCTCTGTTGTGTTCCCTGTCAGGGCAGTCATTGGTGGTAGCTAGGCACCATCTAGTTCTTCTGGTCTCAGGCTGATGTGGAGTTTCTGGTTTACGTGGCTCTTTCAGTCTCTTGGGCTAATATTTTCCTTGTGTCTTTGGTATTCTGCATTCTCCTTTGCTCCAGGTGGGTTGGGACAAATTGATGCATCTTAGATGGTCACTCGCTAGCTTTTAAGACCCCAGATGCTACTCACCAAAGTGGGATGCAGAACATTTTCTTAATAATCTTTGTCGTGTCAATTGACCTAGGAGTCCCCTGAAGCCATGGTCCCCAGACCCCTGCCCCAGCTACTCTGTCCTTCAGAGTGTTTGGTTGTATTCAGGAAACTTCTTGGTTTTTGGTTTAGTCCAGTTGTGTTGACTTGCCCTGCAGTTTGCGTTGTCTTTCCCTTCACCTAAAATAATTCTTGTGTACTATCTAGTGAATACACCTCTCCCTCCCTCTCCACCCTTGTAGCCATCAAAGAATGCTTTCTTCTGTGTTTAAACCTTTTCTTGTGTTCTTAAAATAGTGGTCTTATACAATATTTGACCTTTTGTGACCGACTGTTTTCACTCAGCATAATGCCTTACAGATTTATCTATGTTATGAGATGTTTCATGGATTCATCATTATTCTTTATTGTTGCATAGTATTCCATTGTGTGGATATACCATAATTTGTTTATCCATTCGTCTGTTGATGGGCACCTAGGTTGTTTCCATCTTTTTGCTATTGCGAACAGTGCTGCAATGAACATGGGTGTGCATGTATCTATTCATGTGACAGCTTTTATTTCTCTAGGATATATTCCAAGGAGCGGGATAGCTGGATCGTATGGCGCTTCTATTTCTAGCTTTTTAAGGAAGCACCAAATCAATTTTGAAAGTGGTCATACCATTTTACATTCCCACCAACAGTGTGTAAGTGTTCCAGTCTCTCCACAGTCTCTCCAGCGTTTATTATTTTGCGTTTTTTAGATTAATGCTAGCCTTGTTGGGGCGAGGTGATATCTCATTGTAGTTTTGATTTGCATTTCTCTACTGGCTAATGATTGTGAGCATTTCTTCATGTGTCTGTTAGCCACCTGAATATCTTCTTTGGCAAAGCACCTATTCATATCCTTTGCCCATTTTTAAATTGAGTTATTTGTCTTTTTGTTGTTGAGGTTTTACAGTATCTTGTAGATTTTAGAGATTAGATGCTGATCAGATTTATTATAGCCAAAATTTTTTTCCCAGTCTGTAGGTTGTCTTTTTACTCTTTTAGTGAAGTCTTTTGAGGAGCATAAGTGTTTGATTTTTAGGAGCTCCCATTTATCTAGTCTCTCTTCTGGTGCTTGTACACTGTTACTTACGGTTCTTGTTGTGTTTATGCCATGTATTAGGGCTCCTTGCGTTGTCCCTAATTTTTCTTCCATGATCTTTATCGTTTTTGATTTTATATTTAAGTCTTTGATCTATTTTGACTTAGTTTTTTGTGCATGGTGTGAGGTATAGGTCTTGTTTAAGTTTTTTGCAGATGGATATTCATTTATGCCAGTACCATTTGTTAAAGAGACCGTCTTTCCCCAGTTAATGGACTTTGGGCTTTTGTCAAATATCAGCTGCTCATAGGTGGATAAATTTATGTCTGGTTTCTCAATTCTGTTCCATTGGTCTATCTATCTGTTGTTGTACCAGTACCAGGCAATTTTGACTACCGTGGTGGTATACTAGTTTCTAAAATCAGGTAATGTGAATCCTCCCACTTTCTTCTTCTTCTTCAGTAATGCTTTACTTACCTGGTGCCTCTTTCCATTCCATATGAAGTTGGTGATTTGTTTCTCCATCTCCTTGAAAAATGTCGTTGGAATTTGGATCAGGATTGCATTGTATCTGTAGATCTCTTTGGGTAGAATTGACATTTTCACAATGTTGAGTCTTCCTATCATGAGCAAGGTATGTTTTTTCACTTATGTAGGTCTCTTTTGGTTTCTTGCAGTAGTGTCTTGTAGTTTTCTTTGTATAGGTCTTTTACATCGCTGGTTAGATTTATTCCTAAGTATTTTATCTTCTTGGAGGCTATTGTAAATGGTACTGATTTTGTGATTTCCTCTTCGAAGTTCTCTTTGTTGGTGTAGAGGAATCCAACTGATTTTTGTCTGTTTATCCAGTATCCTGATACTTTGCTGAAATCTCCTATTAGCTCCAGTAGTTTTCTTTGGGGTTTTCTGTATATAAGATCATAGCATCTTCAAATAGAGATACTTTTACTTCCTCCTTACTAGTTTGAATGCTGTTTATTTCTTTTTCTAGCCTAACTGCTCTGGCTAGGAACTCTAGCACAATGTTGAATAAGAATGGTGATAAAGGCCTGTCCTTGTCTGGTTCCTGTTCTCAAGGGGAATGCTTTCAGGCTCTCTCCATTTAGGATGATGTTGGCTGTTGGCTTTGTATAAATGCCCTTAATTATACTGAGTCATTTCCCTTCTTTTCCTATTTTGCTGAGAGTTTTTATCATGAATTGTTGTTGGACTTTGTCCAATGCTGTTTCCGTATCAATTGGTAAGATCATGTGGTTCTTGTCTTTTGTTTTGTTAATGTGATGGATTACATTGATTGTTTTTCTAGTGTTGAACTATCCCTGCATCCAGGGTATAAATCCCACTTGGTCATGGTGAATTATTTTTTTGATATGTTGTTGAATTCTATTGGCTAGAATTTTGTAGATGATTTTTGCATCTATGTTCATGAGGGATATTGGTCTGTAATTATCTTTTTTTGTGGTATCTTTACCTGGTTTTGGTATCAGGGTTATACTGGCTTCATAGAATGAGTTTGGGAGTATTCCATCTTTTTCTATACTCTGAAATACCTTTAGTAGTAGTGACATTAACTCTTCTCTGAAAGTTTGGTAGAATTCTCCAGTGTAACTGTCTGAGCCATGGCTTTTTTTTTGTTGGGAGGTTTTTTTTT
>NW_004443959.1:906505-911052 GCF_000243295.1 Trichechus manatus latirostris | reverse complement strand
AAGGGCTTCTTTTGCTACTCTCTTTATACTTGTTCCAGTTGTAGGCTTAATGATTTGATTTTGGCCCTTTCTTCTTTTTGGATATGTGCATTTATTGCTATAAATTGACCTCTGAGCCCTGCTTTTGCTGTGTCCCAAAGATTCTGGTAGGATGTGTTTTCATTCTCATTTGATCCTATGAATTTATTTATTCCATCCTTACTTTCCTCTATAACCCAGTAGTTTTTGAGCAAGGTGTTGTTCAGTTTCCATGTGTTTGATTCTTTTCCCTTGCTTTTTCTGTTGTTGATTTCTACTTTTATCACTTTATGGTCAGAAAAGATACTTTGTAATATTTTGATGCTTTGAATTTTGTTAAGGCTTACTTTGTGGCCTAATATGTGGTCTTTTCTGGAGAATGTTCTGCGTGCATTGGAAAAGAAAGTATACTTGGCTGCTGTTGGGTGGAGTGTTTTGTATGTGTCTATGAGGTCAAGTTGGGTGATTTTGGCATTTATATCTTCCGTGTCTTTATTGAGCTTCTTTCTGGATGTTCTGTCCTTCACCAAAAGTGGTGTGTTGAAGTCTCCTGCTATTATTGTGGAGCTGTCTGTTTCTCTTTTCAATGCTGTTAGAGTTTGCTTTATGTATTTTGGAGCCCTGTCATTGGGTGCATAAATATTTATTATAGTTATGTCCTCCTGGTGTATTGACACTTTTATCATTATCTAGTGTCCTTCCTTGTCCTTTGGGGTGGATTTTGCTTTGAAGTCTAGTTTGTCACAGATTAATATTGCCACTCCTGCTCTTTCTTGAGTTGTTTGCTTGATATATTTTTTTCTATCCTTTGAGTTTTAGTTTGTTTGTGTCTTTAAGTGTAAGATGTGTCTCTTGTAGGCAGCATATGATGGGTTGTGTTTTTTATCCATTCTGCCATTCTCTGTCTTTTATTGGTGCATTTAGTCCATTTACATTCAGTATCATTATTGATAGGTATAAGTTTAGTGCTGTCATTTTGATGTCTTTTTTGTGCATGAGTTTGCTGTTGACAGTTTCTTTTTTCCACTTAATTTTCTGTGCTGAGTTGTTTTTATGTATTTTCTTTTCATCTTTTTCATTGTTGTTGATTTTGTATTTGCTAAGTCTTTATGTTTTTCTTTTTTTTATCTTGATTTGTAGAGTTGTTAGTTTCCTTTTGGTTGCATTGATATTTACTCCTATTTTTCTAAGTTTAGACCAGTGTTTTATTTCTTATATCACCTTGTCTTCCTCTCCATATGAAAGATCTATGACTATATTTTTTAGTCTCTCTTTTTTGTTTTAATGTTTTCGTCTTTTACATATTGATGTCTGTTTCCCTATTTTCAGCGTTTTCGCTTTGATTTGTTTTGTGTTTTCCCTATCTAAGTTGACATCTGCTTGCTCTGTTCTGTACCCTATTGTTGGGTTATTGATGTTCTTGATGTTCTAACTGGAGGACTCCCTTTAGAAGTTCTTGTACTTTTGGCTTGGTTTTTGCAAATTCCCTGAACTTCTGTTTATCTGGAAATGCCCTAATTTCACCATCATATCTGAGAGACAGTTTTGCTGGATATATAATTCTTGGCTGGTAATTTTTTTCCTTCAGGGCTTTGTATATGTCATCCCATTGCCTTCTTGCCTGCATAGTTTCTGCTGGGTAGTCTGGGCTTAGTCTTATTGACTCTCCCTTGTAGATGACTTTTTGTTTATCCCTAGCCACTTTAAAAATTCTCTTTATCTTTGGTTTTGGCAAGTTTGATTATAATATGTCTTGGTGATTTTGTTCTGTGATCTACTTTGTGTAGGGTTCGATGACATCTTGGATAGATATCTTCTCATGTTTCACAATATCAGGGAAGTTTTCTGCCATCAAATCTTCAACAATTCTCTCTGTATTTTCTGTTACCCCTCTGTTCTGGCACTCCAATCACTTGTAGGTTATTCCTCTTGATAGAGTCCCACATAATTCTTAGGGTTTCTTCATTTTTTAAAATTCTTTTATCTAATTTTTCCTCAAATAAGTTGGTGTCAAGTGCTTTATCTTCAATCTCACTAATTCTGACTTCCATTACCTCAATTCTGCTCTTATAACTTTCTGTTGAGTGTCTAATTCTGAAATTTTATTGTTAATCTTCTGGATTTCTGTTTGCTGTTTCTCTGTGGATTCTTGCAGCCTGTTAAATTTGTCATTGTCATTCTATAATCTTCTTAAGTTCCTCTATTACTTTGTGTTTGTGTTCTTTGGCTTATTTTGCGTTTTGCTGATCTCCTTCCTGATCTCTTGAAGAGTTCTGTATGTTAATGTTTTGTATTCAGCCTGTGATAATTCCAAGAGGTTCTCTTCCTTTGGAAAATTTCTTGATTCTTTGTTTTGGGACCTTGCTGAATCCATCATGATATGCCTCTTTATGTGATCTGATATTGACTGTTGTCTCTGAGCCATCAATAACTCATTATATTTATTTATTTTATGTTTGCTTACTGTGTCCTAGCTTCTTGTTTTGTTTTGTTTTGGTATTCCCCAATAGGCTGCTCACTTGAGGTAGTTGGATTACTGGCACCTTTGAAGCTCTAACATCCTGTCGCCAGGTGGTTAGATGTGTTACTAAGTATGTGAGCCCAGGAGTCTGTTTACTTATGTGGATTCAGCTCAAATGTCCAGGTAGTCAGTCACCAAGTGTGTGGTGCAGGCTCTCCCCTACAGTCCTAGATGGGCAGGGGTGACTGGTGTAAGCACAGGTATCTGGCTGCAGTAGGAGGTCACATGCTGAGCAAGGGAAGGGGCTGATGGCTGTCCTTCAGTGTCTGAGAAGAAAGAGTGTCCCTGTTCCCTAGAGGGTGTTGTGGGTTGGTTTTGCAGCTGGACTATGGGCACCCAATGCTGTTGGCTGTAGGACCTGGGAGACACCGTTTATTCTTGGACCCCTTTCTCAGGTGGCTAGGTGTTTGTATTTTTATGAAAGATTTTTGCATCTATGTTTGCAAATAGACTTGCTATAAGTCTTATTGTCTTCTACTATTTTTCAGGGGTATTAGAATTATAACAGCCACAAAAGATTACTCAGATAGCTTTCTCTTTTTCTATTCTCAGATACAGGTTTTTTTTTTATTATTATTAATATAGGAAAGATTATCTGTTCTTGAAAGTAAAAGTAGTTTGCGAAAACTTCTAAGTGCGGTGTTCCCTTAAAAAGGGACAATTTTTAATTACTTGTTCAGTGAAATTGGTCTATTCTGGATTGCAATTTTCTTAGACTCAATTTTGGTGCTTTATATTTCTCAAAGGAGCCCTGGTGGCCCAGTGATTAAGCACGCGGTTGCTAACCAAAAGGTTGGCAGTTTGAACCCCCAGCTGCTCCACAGAAGAAAGAAGAGACAGTCTGCTTCTGTAAAGATTACAGCCTTGGGAAAGCTATGGGGCAGTCCTACTCTGTCCCATAGGGTGGCTATGAGTTGAATTGACTCAATGGTAATGGGTTTAATGGGTTATAGTTCTAGAGAAAATAATTTTATCTAAATTTTCAAATTTATTGACATAAAATTTTGCAGTATATTCTCAAGTATTTTAAAATTGTCTATTCTATCAAAAATTATAGCATTTTGTACATGATATTTTTATTTTTAATACATACATTTGATATTGTTCATTTTCTCTCTTTTGTCTAAAATACTCATCCTAGAGATTTATATATTTTGTTAGTTTTTAGAAAGGAAGCTTTCGTCTTTATTGGTTATGGTGAATGGATTTCTGTTTGTTTGTTATTTGTACATCAAATATTAAGAATTGAGTTAATCATACTCCATGGTTCTTACATCTATTTTCAATTTTATTAATTTAGTTCTCATCTTTATTATTTCTTATTTTCAGCTTTCTGTTTGTTTTTCTAGATTTTTTAATAGAAAAACACTTTCATTCTGTTTTTTCCCCTGAGTAAGTGGATTTAACAATACAAATTACCATCTAACTGCTGTTTTAGCTATATCCTAGAAATTGTGATATGTAACTTAAAATTTTCCTAAATATTTATTAGGTACTAAATATTTATAATTTACATTTGATTTTCTTTTACAATCACTGGGAGTGTAATTTTTAGCTTTGAATTTTTAAAAAGTATGTTTCTCATACCATACTTATGAATAGGCAGACTCAACGTTGTGAAAATGACAATTCTACCCAAAGCAATTTACAAATACAACACAATCCCGATCCAAATACCAACAACATTCTTCAAAGAGATGGAAAAACTAATCATTAACTTTATATGGAAAGGGAAGAAGCCCCAAATAAGTAAAGCACTACTGAAGAAGAAGAATAAAGTTGGAGGACTCACACTACCTGACGTCAGAACCTACTATACAGCTACAGTAGTTAAAACAGCCTGGTACTGGTACTATGACAGATATATTGACCAATGGAAGAGAACTGAGAACCCAGATGTAAATCCATCCACCTACGGTCACCTGATCTTCAACAAGGGCCCAAAGTCCATCAAATGGGGAAAAGACAGTCTTTCTAACAAATGGTGCTGGCAAAACTGGATATCCAT
>NW_004443959.1:897963-904543 GCF_000243295.1 Trichechus manatus latirostris | reverse complement strand
TGAGAAGTTAGAGGGTTGACATGTTGTGGGGTTGTTGGCCAATGTCATAAAACAATATGTGTACTACTGTTTCATGAGAAACTATTTGTTCTGTAAGCCTTCATCTGAAGTACAATAAAAAAAAATTATTAAATAAAAAATAAATAAAAAGTATATTTTTGTTTATTTGTTTACTTACCTTGTGGTCAAAGAACAAATTTTAATTTGTTCGCGAACAGTTAATTTTTAGAAATGGTTCTTGTATGTTTGAAAAGAATAATAATAATAACCCCCCCCCGAGAAAAATTGCCATTGAGTCAACTCTGACTCATGGCGACCCCATGTGTGTAGGAGTAGGGTTCTCAATGACTGATTTTTCTAAAGCCAATTGCCAGGCCTTTCTTCTGAGGCACTTCTGGGTGGACTCAAACCTCCAACATTTTGGTTAGCAGCCAGGCACGTTAACTGTTTGCACTATTCAGGGACTCCTGAAAAGAATATATAGTCTCCATATCTGGGGTGTTAAATGTTTTTTATTGACTATCCATTATACCTATTATCTGATTTTATTTGCTCATATTGACTTTTTCTTGCATTAAGGTTTCTTCTTACTTCTTTATTTCTGCAAACATTGAAAAATACTTAGTCTTTTAATACTTGTTTTGTTATCTCCAGGACTATTTGATGTTCCTTTTGTCTATTCCTCCTGGTTATTCATTTTCTAATATGGTCCATGATCTCATTGTAGTGAGGATATTTTTTATGGGAAACCCCTGTGACTTGCTTTGAGTGACAGTTTCTCATTTGCATCTTTTAGAACTTTATGGGCTCAATGGTACTGAATCAATGTGTATGTTAATTTTTTTTTCCTTCGGGTTGGGGGTGTGTGTCCTGAACTACTCGGGTGGCTTAAATTTGGACACGTTGCCATGTTCTGGTTTCTTGCGGGTGTGAGTCTATTTCCATCCACAGGCCTAGGTAGATGGGAAGCCTCACTACACCTTTTTTGTATCAGGGAGGCAGAGATTTTGTTACAAATGGCAATGCTAGTGGCTGCAGTATCTATTCAGGACACAGTTTCAGCTTCCCACCTACATGAGGCTTCTGGCTGAATTTCTCCCTCTGTGTGGGCACTAATCCCTAGCCCCAGCTGTTAAGGCCTATAACAGGTTCCAATTCCCCTGTAACATTTTTTGGTTTTAACTTACCACTTACCACTTACCACTTTTGAGTTCCCCTCTTAGGATTTTCAGTTTGGGATTTACCTTTCTTGGTGTCAAGCAAATGTATTTACGTTTGTTGGTTGACTTGTTTTTCCATTTTCAATCAGTGTTTTGAATATGAGGGGTGTTTTCCACATCAGTTGAGTTCGCCTTGCTTTCCAGAAAATGGGGGAGCATATATATCCTGAAAGGAACATACAAGACCTTAGCATAGGGGAATGACTTCCATATGGGCCGACCAGACATTCCGCAGGTACACAAGAAACACTGGCTCAAGCTGTCTGATGTTTGACACTCAAACTATTCCACGTATTTATCAAAAAGTCAGCCCTGCTGGGCAACACAACTAACCCTTCCACTACACTTTCTTTTTTTTGACGTCTGAAGTTGCTGAGGAGCTGTGCCCAACTTTCCAGGACCATTACAGCTAATGCTTGCTCTGGATGGTGCCCACTTTGATTCCCAGCTTGTATTGTGTGCTTAGTCACCTGTGTGACATTCTCTGTCCAACTCTACGGGAAAACTCAATACCTCTGCTTTGAACTGCTGCCACCGGGACATTAGTTGTCACAATTCTCATGCCTTTAGAATTGCTATCCTCTTTTTCACAATCTGGGTCAGTTTGTGGGCTTGGTTGCTTTAACTAGGACATGTGATTGAAGTTAATGATATCTGAAGATGCAAAAGCTATTTTTTTGTTTTTTTCTGTCTAAGCTTTACAAACTTCAAAAAAAAAATTGTCCCTATAGTTTGATGACTTCAGGATTTTAAGGGAATGCCTCTCTTAGTTCACATTTTAAAAATTTGTTTAAAGGAAATTATCTAAACCCCGAGGTTACTAAGTAATGAGAATAACGCTATGTAAGTTCATTAGTCTCTAATATGATTTTTTTCCCTTCATTATATTTCCCAATAAGGGAAGCTTTTTCAAATGATGTATTTCTGAGGCTGCAGAGAAGGAATTGTGATTGGTTTCTTCATGGCTATCATCAACCATCAGAGAAAAATTCAGCAAGTTTGCAATTTTCAAACAAGTTGAGGGATTACTTTTTTAATGCCTATTCAGTTCGTTTTCAATTTGGGGAATTGAAAATTTGAGTGTGGTTGCAAAGAAATGACCAGGGAAAGCTTAAATTGCAATAGAGTGGCCTAGCTCCAGCTCCAGAATTTCTTTGAAGTAGCTTGTAGTGAATGTGGGAATGTGAGTAAGAACTATAGCCTTGTCCTTTAGAGCTGCACCCTTACCCTAAATGAAGGCTTTTGGTAAAAAATCACTATCATCATCAAAAAAAGCATTTATCAAGTGATCATCTGTGCCTTGTCTTTTACAAAACCGGAGATATACAAAGATTCCATAAGAGATTGTTTGAATTTATTGATGTTGTCAAAGTCAAACAGGGGATGATTGCATTACTTAGAGGACATAAAGATATCTCAAAAGGTAAATAATTTACATAAAGAACTGATGTATTGAAATTCTATACCGACGAAGGGGATGTGATGGAAGAACGCTGGGACAAGAGTGAGGAAACCTGGTTTTCAGTCCTGGTTTTGACAGCGCTCAGCAAAGGGACCTTGGGAATCACCAGGCTTCCCTGGGCTTCACTTCTCTTAGGTGAAGTTCAACAAAATTAGAAAATCAGGAAGTTAGACAAAACTGATTGACCTTAAAGTGTTAAACATGGTTACTTAACATCTGAGTAATAAAGCAGGGAGTTCCTGCCTTCAAGAAGTTCAGTTTATTCAAAAAAGACCAAGAGCCACATGTGATATCACTAAGAACATGGCAATGGTAGAAGGATATCTGGCTTATGGTATTGAAAAGCTGCAGAATAAAGTAGAAGTTGAAGAAGGCTGGTTTATCAGGAAAGGTTTCCAGAAGGAGGCATGGGGGAATGTATCTGGAAAGAAGGGCTGTGTGCATACACACCATTAGGAAAAGTAAGATAGGCTGGTGATGACATGAATAAAGGCACAAAGGGAGAAATTATCAAGCCTGGGTGGGGATATTGTCAAGATATGGGTCAACCACAGGGTACTGAGCCTGAGGAAGAGAAGGCTCCAGGAACAGATGAGAGCAGTGTGGAAGGACTGCTAGGGAGAATAGGACACTGGGTCTCCTGTGGGGCCCCAGAAGACAGTATTATGGCTTAGGTGGAAATTATAGAAAGTCAGAGCTCAGCTAGTATAAGAGAGAATGGGGGTAGGGTGGGGTTGACAAGCTCATGACTGGGAGGCAGTGGACTATTCTAGCTTTGAAATTGCACTGACTTGCTGTGTGACTTTGTGCAGTTCTCTGTACCTTTCTGGCCCAAGTTCACACACGTGCCATCATAGATTTGTATTACAGGAATTTCATGAGGCCTTTTTTACTCTTATAAGTCTTTCATTTTGAGGAAGAACTTTGTTAGAGCTGAACAAACTGGAGAGGAGTAGTTGGTGTGATAGTGAGTCCACTGTCCCTGGACATATTCAGGCAGATTTGCTTGACCACCTTAGGGTGCTGAAGGGGGTGGTTTCTACACCAGGTCAGCTCCTTTCACTATGAAAGTTCTGTGTTTTTTAGTAAATGGCAGTGAGGGTGGGAAGCCGGAGGAGAGCCAGCATGAAGAGGAGTTGGTTCATCTTGAAGAAGACAGATCTGGAAAGACACTGCTGGCAACAACATGAGGACCCAAAGGGGAGCAAACTATCTGGGAGAAGGCTGCAGTGGCCTGAGTTAGCAAGGATGAAGGAATGGAGGAAGGGAGGAATCTGGTTAGGTCAGAGCCAACTGGCCAAGAACTCACATATAGAGGGAAGGGGAGAGGATGACTGGGCCATTCCTGGAATAAGAAGAGAGACTCCGCGTGGGCGAACTCAACACAGGGAAGACGAGCTCTTTCTTCCCTGCCAAGTGCATTGGGAGGTGGGATGGAACCTCTGGTTTATGGTTCAATTTCGTGCATTCTTGCGGAGGCTGTAAAAGCTGTTTGGGGCATCACTGAGAGGACACAGACACAGCCCACCCAGTCCTGGCACCTAAAGCCCAGCCCTACGGGAGATGCCCCTGTACACTCAAAGCCAGAACATCAGGCAGTCAGGGACCAGGCCCAAACTGAAAATTGAAGCATGGGATTTTTGCTTCAACCAATTTGGTGTGTCCCTTACATCTGGAGGAATCACAGTTTGTCCCTTGATCCAGATGCCATCCCTTAAACTATCCCTGAAGACTCAGGGGTGGGTAGTCAGCAGAGAAAGGTAAAACTGAGGGATAGGGTGAAATATCTGTTCTGTCATTATGTGGTAAGGAAAATCACTTAAAGTTCCATGGCTTTAAGAATAGCTGTGTTAAAGCAACCACATTAATATTCTAGAGAATCTCAAGAACTGCTTCCTAACCATCTTGACAATGTATGACAGACTAGTAGAGGAATAAATGCAGTTCTACAGGGTCACAGAGGGAAGAGGCAGGGTTGGGGATGGAACGGGGTGGTTTGGGCATCACACAGCAGACAGTATGAGCATGGGTAGGCCTTATTTTAACACTCATTTATAAGAGGGTCCATAGAAACTCATCACTGAGCTAGGATTTGCTGCCCCACCAGTGACACCACCAGTGACCACGCCATTGCTGTTTATTCTGATCTGTGCATATTGGTGTATACTCATCCACTATACGCATACGCATTTGCACATGTACCTTTTAATGACACCCTCCTCTCGCTAACTCTTCCAGCACAGTGCCAGGCACACCGCAGCAAATGATCAATAGAGGCATATCCAGTCGTTTTAATAATGAAACTTGCTCTTTATACCCACATTTCTCCTCCTCTTAGGCACCTGTTGCTGAGGCCCTATCTAGTGCCAGTCTGAAGCCTGACTCCTGGGAATAGAGAAAAAACAAACTAGGCCAGAGACCACTGACAGGATGTTCTGGAGGTCCTGAAAAAGGGCCCGGCTGGGATTACTTCCTCAACGCCCAGCTGACTGTCCAACACAAAGGCCATTTTTCTGTCCCTTGTAGAGACTCTCTTCCTTTTGTTTCTGCTCCATGGTTCTTATCTGATTCCCAGGTCTCTGCCAGCCTGATGCTCTGGTTTCTGCTCTCCTCCTGTTTCAATTCTCATTCTTTGTGTCCACTGAGGCTCAGCCCTTGATACTCAGAGTCGATGAACTTGGAACAAAGAAAGGAAGAAAAATGGGGTTTGGAGAGGATTAAGAGACATGAGGAGGGGGAGGCCCTGGCTTCACGTGAAAGAGCCACTTTCTGATTACGAAGCTGTGTGGTATGTGTTCAGAGACACTCTAATTTTGGAAAAAATTTTCCTTGGTAAGACATTGGGCAGATTAAAGAAAGAAAGGAGACGTAATAACTAAAGGCAGATTAAGACAAATTACAGAGTCATTCAATGTCAGGTTAAGTACTATTTTAGGATTTTATCCCCGTTTCCTCTTTTTCCTACTCATCTATCTCCTCACCACAATTATTGAAAAGCTACTGTAGGAGGAAGTCACTAAGTTGCTCTCTAATAACACCTTGGCTTTCCAGAGAGTGGTGATTATTATTCTGTTGAATTTATATGTAACTAAATGACCTTGCTCCTAAATTTCCACATGAAGTTTAGCCAGGAAAAACATGCCTGCATGCACCCACATACACATGCACACACACCCAACCCTTACAAAACAAAACAAAACAAAAATGACCAAAACTTAAATTTCACTCTGTTTTAAAGCTTAACCAGTTGCTGTGGAATTGCTTCTGGCTCATTATGACCCCATGTGCGTCAGAGTAGAAGTGTGCTCCATAGCGTTTTCAATGGCTGATTTTTTTAGAAGTAGATTGCCAGGCTTTTCTTCCTAGGTGTCTCTGGGTGAACTCAAACCTCCAACCTTTCTGTCAGCAGTCAAACATGTTAGCTGTTTGCACACCCCAGGTACTCCTATAAAGCTTCGTCTTTTTTTTTTTTTCCATTTTTTCATTTTTTTTATTGCTGTAATTAAATGAAGTTTACATTTCAAGTTAGTCTCCCATACAGAACTTTTTTTTTACATACATTGTTATGAGACCCCCAACCGCTCACCCCATTCTGCAACAGCATACTCCTCCCCACCACCCCTGATTCCCCATGAACATTCAACCAGCTCCTAACTCTCTCTGCCTTCCCATCTCACCTCTGGACAGAAGCTGCCCCTTTGGTCTCTTGTATCTACTTGTCTGAGAGGCACATTCTTCACAAGTATCACTTCAAGTCCCACAGTCTAGTCCAATCCTTGTCTGAAGAGCTGGCCTTGGAAATTGTTTTAGTTTTGGGGTGATGGAGAGACCAGGGGCCATGCTTTCCAGGGTGCCTCCAGCCTTAGTCAGATCATTAAGTCTGGTCTTCTTACTAGAA
>NW_004443959.1:852118-894719 GCF_000243295.1 Trichechus manatus latirostris | reverse complement strand
ATTTCTTCTATAACCCAGTAGTTTTTGAGCAAGGTGTTGTTCAGTTTCCATGTGTTTGATTTTTTTTCCTTGCTTTTTGTGTTGTCGATTTCCACTCTTATGGCTTTACAGTCAGAAAAGATGCTTTGTAGTATTTCGATGTTTTGGATTTTGTTAAGGCTTGCTTTATGGCCTAATATGTGGTCTGTTCTGGAAAATGTTCATGTGCGTTGGAAAAGAAAGTATACTTGGCTGCTGTTGGGTGCAGAGTTCGGTATGTGTCTATGAGATCAGGTTGGTTGATTGTAGCATTTATATCTTCTGTGTCTTTGTTGAGCTTCTTTCTAGATGTTCTGTCCTTCATCAAAAGTGGCGTGTTGAAGTCTCCTACTACTCTTGTGCAGCTGTCTGTCTCTCTCTTCAGAGATGTTAGAGTTTGTTTTATGTATTTTGGAGCCCTGTTGTCGGGTGTGTAAATATTTATTATAGTTATGTCCTTCTGGTGTATTGACCCTTTAATCGTTATATAGTGCCTTTCCTTATCTTTTGTGGTGGATTTTACTTTAAAGTCTATTTTGTCAGAGATTAATATTGCCACTCCTGCTCTTTTTTGAGTGTTGTTTGCTTGATACATTTTTTTCCATCCTTTGAGTTTTAGCCTGTTTGTGTCTTTAAGTCTAAGGTGCTTCTCTTGTAGCATATAGATGGATAATACTTTTTTATCCAATCTGCCACCCTCCGTCTCTTTATTGGTGCATTAAGTCTGTTTACATTCAGCATAATTATTCATAGGTATGCGTTTAATGCTGTCATCCTGATATCTCTTTTTGTGTGTTGTTCTCAGTTTCTTTGTTCTCCTCAATTTTCTGTGCTGAGTCATTTTGCTTTATGCAGTTTTTTTTTTTTTCCATCTTTTTCTTTGTTGCAGATTTTGTGTTTGCTGGGTCTTTATGTTTTTCTACTTCTTTATTTTGATTAGTAGGATTGTTAGATTCCTTTGTGGTTACCTTAATATTTACCCCTAATTTTCTAAGTTTATACCAGTCTTCTATTACTTTATATCACCTTAACTTCCCCTCCATATAGAAAAACAATGTCTCTATTTTTTAAGTCCCTCTTTTTTCGTTTTAACATTATCCTTTTTTTTTTTTTTTTTACATATTGATATCTCTTTCCCTATTTTTAATGTTTTAGCTTTGATGTAATTTCAATTTCCGTATCTGAGTCCATATCTGGTTGCTCTGTCCTGTATTCTAGTCTTGCGTTGTTAGCTGGTGTTATTGATTATCTAACCGTAGGACTCCCTTTAGTATTTCTTGTAATTTGGTTTGGTTTTTGCAAATTTCCTGAACTTCTGTTTATCCAGAAATGCCCTAATTTCACCTTCATATTTGAGAGACAGTTTTGCTGGATATATAACTCTTGGCTGACAGTTATTTTCCTTCAAGGCTTTAAATATGTCATCCTATTGCCTTCTAGCCTGCATGGTTTCTGCTGAGTAATTCGAGCTTATTCTAATTGACTCTCGTTTGTAGATGACTTTTCTTTTATCCCTAGCTGCTCTTAAAATTCTCTCTTTATCTTTGGTTTTGGTAAGTTTGATTATAATGTGTCTTGGTGACTTTCTTTTGGGATCTACCTTATGTGGGGTTCGATGAACATCTTAGTTAGATATCTTCTCACCTTTCATGACATCAGGGAAGTTTTCTGTCAACAAATCTTCAACAATTTTCTCTGTATTTTCTGTTCTCCCCCCATGTTCTGGTACTCCAATCACTCGTAGGTTATTTCTCTTGATAGAGTCCCACATGACTCTTAGAGTTTCTTCATTCTTTTTAATTCTTCTATCTGATTTTTCCTCAAATAAGTTGGCCTCAAGAGCTTTATCTTCAATGTCACTGATTCTAACTTCTACTGCCTCAATTCTGCTCCTATGACTTTCTATTGAGTTGTCTAATTCTGAAATTTTATTGTTAATCTTCTGGATTTCTGATTGCTGTCTCTTTATGGATTCTTGAAGCCTATTAAATTTGGTATTATGTTCTTGAATGACTTTTTTAAGTTCCGTTACTGCTGTGTCTGTATGTTCCCTGGCTTTTTCTGCATTCTGTCAAATCTCATTTCTTATTTCTAGAAGAGTTCTGTAGATTAATCTTTTGTATTCTGCCTCTGGTAATTCCAAGAAGTTCTCTTCCTCCAGAGAATTTATCGATTCTTTATTTTGGGAGCTTGCTGAAGCCATCATGGACTGCCTTTTTATGTGACTTGATATTGACTGTTGTCTCCGAGCAATCAATAATTTATTATAATTTTATTTTGTGTTTGCTTACTGAGACCTACCTTCTTATTTTGTTTTGTTTTGATATGCCCAAATAGGCTGCTCGTGTGCACTAGTTTGATTTTTGACACCTTTGGATCTCTAGTGTCCTGTCACCAGGTAGTTGGTTCTGTAACTAAGTATGTGCACACAGGAATCTGTTAAATTTTCCTATATGGCATCAGCTCGGGTGTTCAGGCAGTCGGTCACCAAGTGTGTGATGCAGGCTCTCATCCACAGTCCTAGAGAGGCATGGGTGATTGGTGCAGGCACTGGACTCTGGCTGTGGTAGAGGATCATGTGCTGAGCCAGGCAGGGGGCTGCCGGCTGCCGCTGAGAGTCTGAAAGGAAAGCGTGTCCCCATTCTCTAAGGTGAGTAGGTAGGTGAGTTTTGCAGCCAGGCTGAGAGCACCCCACTCTGTTGGCTGTAAAGACTCGAGGTCACCACTTTTTCTTGAACTCCTGTAGCAGGTGACCAGGCACTTTAGGAGGTACCACCCATCCTCAAGACCCTGCTGCAGATTGATAAATGTGCCTACTTGTGGAGTAGGGCTCTTTCGAGGGTCACAAATCTGCCCATTCGCAGCTGAAGCAGTTGAAGTTAAACTTCAGATGTTTGCTCTGTTGTACTGTGGCAGTGAGGGCTAACGCTGTTGAGATGGGTCCCCACAAGTCTATACGGGGGTGTAAGGCACTCAGAGTCTGTGGACCCCTGATTTCTGTGGCCAGTGAAGGGGCTGTGCCGACCCTGTTTTCCTGGCCTAGGGGAGCCAGCAGCTTATTTGTTCCTTCTCCAAGGCCAGGAGAATGGGTCAGGGTGCCTTTTGGGATCTACTTCCGGCCCAGCAGAATGCCGGTGCAGAGCGCGGAGGGAGGAGGTAAAAGGGAAAGAGGTTTTTCCCAAATCTGGTGCAGAGTGCAGAGGGAGGAGGTAAAAGGGAGAGAGGTCTTTCCCAAATGGGCTTTTATTTTTTTTTTTTAATTGCTGTGAAAGGGTGCACGCATATACTTATCTTAGCCTCTTGGGAGCTGCTCTTCACAGGTTCGGAGTGTCCAAGCAGAATCTCTGCTGCCGGGTCTCTCTTAATGTGGAAACTGCTTCCCCAGTGCCCGCACAGCACAGCTGTTTGCCTGCTTCACTGCGGACCAGTGTGGCTGTGGCACTGCAGTTTTGCTGCCACGGCTCTAGCCTTCCTCACCTCTTCCAAATGGTCTTCCTCTCCCATATGACTCAGATGGATTTCTTAACCTTGCCTTGTTCAGGGCTGCCAGATGTTCACATAGAATCAAATCACTTGTTTTTCCAGGTCTTTGCTGTAAGATGGATATAGGAAGCGTCTAACTTCTCTGCCATGTTGTCTGCACCTCTAAAGCTTCGTCTTGATCATATCATTTAACTTGTCCCTTGATCTTTCATTGGATAAAAACTGTTCAGTCATTAGGGGATTCCCCCTTCCCGTGCTCTTCTCTTTCAGATGGTGTCTGGGTACATGGGAGGGATAATTAAGATGGTCTCCTAGCACTGGAAGGGCAGAGGCCCCTGGCATTATGCTGATCCTCACAGCTGTACCGTGCCACACTCTTTGATATCAGAACCATGCCTAATGGGCCGCTGTGTACCGTGATGACATCCCTGTTGAATCTGTTACTGTTGGACCCTTCATACTTTGGCTTTGACACTGCTCCCAAGGGGACAGGCCACTGCCTTTTGGAATCAGCCTTCCTTCAGCTCTCAGAGGCAGCAGACTCATGAACTTCTGCTTTGTCCTCTGTCAAGGCCCTTAGGGGTGATTCCCTCTGGGTTTCAATTTTTTTCTGCCATAATGGGCCCCTGAATCTGAAGCCATGAGTCCCCAGCAACAGGGAGCAGCCTGGGAAGGTTAAGCTGCTGCGTGCCTCTGGGCTTGACCATGCTTCCCAACCAAGCTCCCTTTGGTAAGGCTGCACTGCCAGTTGGTAAAGGAAGCCTGTGAGGCTTGCTAACATGTCAATACCTGAACGTGTGTCTGTGCAGACACCAAGTCACCAGTGGTCTTCCTAATTCACCCTTGTCTCTTGCTCCTCTGGGCAGGAGTCTGATGCAGTCTAGTCAATTCTAACTCATAGCGACCCTCTAGTATAGAGTAGAACTGCCCCATAGAACAGCCAAACTCTTAACCTGTGCCACCAGGGTTCTGGGCAGGAGTCCAGGAAGGGGAAATTTAGGAAAAGATAAGAAAAGAAAAAACAGTTTGATCACTTATTTCCTCCTGCTTCTTTCTTTATTTCTCTACCAGTCCTCCTGCACAGGAAGAGTTGGGCTTACTTTCTCTTCGTCTACCATAAGCTTCTTCTTCCCGACTGAAGTTAAAACTTACAGGTGGAAAAGAGTATTTTCCTTGGCTCTTGGAGTGAAATCTATGACTTTAGATATCCAAATTTAGTTCTCAATATGGCAAAGTGAACGAAAACATATTTGGAAAATTTCTCTCAAGACAATAGTCTGGTGGGCAAGGCTACTGCCTTGCTTCAGAATTCTGTTCTCTTTGTATTCCTTCTATAACAAACATTAATCTCCAACCTGGTCTCTCTCTCTTTCACACACACAACACCACACACATGCACACAAACACACACATCCCTCAAGCATATTAGAGTAAAGGTCTAGTGCTTGGGAAGGCCAAAGAATGAGCAAATTATTAATTTTCAAAATGTCGCCTTTTTCATTTCCCTGTGCCTATGTACCCCGTCCACCATTTGTCTGTCAGTTTGTCATACTGTGGTTGCTTGTGTGTTGCTGTGATGCTTGAAGCGATGCCACCAGTATTTCAAATACCAGCAGGGTCACCCATGGTGGACAGGTTTCAGCTGAGTTTCCAGACTAAGACAGACTAGGAAGAAGGACCTGGTGATCTACTTCTGAAAACAATTAGCTGGTGAAAAGTCTATGGATAGCAGTAGAACATTATAGAACATGTACCCTGGACAATGTGAAGAGGTGTCACCTCCATCCTGCAAGGCTGAAAGTGTTAAGAGTAACACCCAGAAGCACTTAGACAAGGGAGGAAAGGGGTCAATCCTGTTGAGGGGGTTAGGCCGGGATAGTCAGAGGTTACAAGGCTGTAGGACAGCAGGTCAGGGCAGAGCCTGTGGGAAGAATTGAGGTCCCTCAGAGAGGCTCATGCCCTGGCCCAAGGCGGAGGCGGAAGGAGAGGAGAAGTTACTGGGGGTTGGGGGAAGGGGATATTACAGAGACACAATTACTGTGACTTTGTAACTGTTGCATATGAGAGGATGGGGATAGGTGAAGGGGAAAGAGGAGAGGGGAAAGAGACATTAAAGATGAGTCAGCCCTTGGCTTTGAGTCTGCATGACTAGAGAGATTTTAGAAGGCATAGTAGAAAAGGGAGCAGGACTGGGGGGAAGCAGGTGAGATTAGAACTGCAGATGTTCCTTTTAGGAGACATAGGAAGGAAAAAACAAAAACATAGACTTTGAGGACACAATATATAAACGTGAGAATTTAATAGCAATGCGTGAAAGAAATAACATTAAGTGTCGACACAAGGCAGTGCATAGTAATCAGACAAGTGCTATTCACAAACTGGCAATCATAAATATGAAAGGTGATAGGAAAAATATAATGACAGCTCTTTGATTTTTACAGCACATCCTAGTTCTTCTTTCTGGAATCCCTCCTCTCTTGGTCTGGTCAACTCTTACTTGTCCGTTAAAATTCGGATTCCATCATCACCTTTCCTGGGAGTCCCCCCATCTCCTCCTCCAACTTCCAGCCTCCCATGGACTGCTGTGTGTGGTTGTGGCCCCTGCTTACTTCATCCACCCTTTTCCCTGATTCCATGTGTCCACTTCCAGCATCAGACCATGAGCTCCTTGAGAATCCCAGTGCTAGCAACCCCAGTGCCTGCTACACCATGGATGCTCAGTAAATGCTGAGTGTGTGGGTAAACACATAACATGAGTCTACCACTAAGAGTTTCCAAATCCCTAGCACTGAATTTCTTATTCTCATTTCTTTTTTAAGAATCTGATTTTTCAAAATCTCCATTTAGCTGATAAAAAAACAGAGAACTATAGGCCAGTGCACATGATCTACTGATTTGGTCTGCAATGACACCCTTGTATTGAAAGGATAATTCATTTTGATGCAGAGCTATAGTATTTTCAAAATAATTAATGTGCCATTTAAAATGGGATGTTTCCGGGTTTTGTTTTTAATATAATTAATATCCCAGGGGAAGGAATCAAGATCAAAGGACACAACTGGGCAGCTGGGCCAGGGGGTTGTGCTAGCCCCTTACTCACACACCTAGTGTCTTAGTTACCTAGTACTGCCATAACATAAATACCACAAGTAGGTAGCTTTAAAGAACAGGCATATATTTTCTCATAATTCCAGAGATTAGAAGTCCAAATTCAGGGCATAACTCTAGGGGGAGGTCCTTCCTTGTTTATTTCAGGTTCTAGTAGCTGCCAGCAATCCTTATCTTAAGATGCATCCATCTTCAATGTCCCGTCTTCCTCTTCTCCAAGTGTATTTCTCTGTTCTATTCTGCTCTTCTTATAACTCAGAAGGGATTAGATTTAGAACCCACTCTACTTGAATGTGGCCTAATTAACATAACAAAGAAATGCCTATTTCCAAACAGGATTATATTTACAGGTAGGAGCTGGAGTTTCAATACATATTTTGGGGAACATGATTCAATCCATAACACCTAGTCACAGCCAGTGCACACTCACTGATTGGCTCTCCTGGTCACTATTCTTGATGATCTAGACATCACATTCATTGAGAGTACCTCACATTCCAGACCAATCACCAGCCCGCCAACAAGAGGCAAAGCACTGTGTGAGCAACGCACAGCTGTAGAGAGCAAAACACTTATTAAAATATGGAAGGAGGTTGTTTAAGGCATCTTAAAATGCATTGAGGTCTCTGTTTTAGTCTGAATTCAGCATCAGAAAACAGATGATATTTAATGCTCACAGGCCATTTATGATGTGGAATATATTATCAAGCAATATATAATACTTTTTCCCCTTCTCATTCAATCGCTCATGTACTGAAGTATCCTTCATTAGTTAAATAGTTTATTTTACAATAATCTATGTATTCAATAACATTTACTGAGTGACTTCTCTTTGTCAGACCAAAGTTGTAAGAATAGAACTTAAGCTGTCCCTAAGTTCTCAATGAGAACATTGTCCTCAGGGATTAGGGAGATTTCCTAAAAGGAAAGCCTGGTGGGGTAGTGGTTAAGAGCAGTGGCTGCTAACCAAAAGGATGGCAGTTCAAATCCATCAGGCACTCTTGGAAACTCTATAGGGTAGTTCTACTCTGTCCTATAGGGTCACTATGAGTTGTTATCGACTCCACAACAATGGGTTTGGTTTTTTGTTTTTTTCTAAAAGCAGAATTTAAACTGAGGCTTTTTGGGATGAATCATTGCTCACCAGGCTAACAAAGGGAAGAAAGTTAATATTACAAGAAGAAGGATAGGAATACGAAAGCAGAGAGGAATGAGAAAGCATAATGTGTCCAGGGACATGAGAATGATTTAGGTTGTGTGAAAGGCAAAACAAGATGAGTGGGAACTGTGGAGGTAAATGAGGCTGGAGGGGTGGGTCGGGGCAAGTTCATGGAAGGCATTATATGGCAGACATCAGTAGTTTGGATGCTATCATGTAGTGCAGTATGTTGGGTTAGTGAGGAAGGGGCGGAAGCTGGAATTAACTCTTTCTTAGTTGGGATGCTATTGGTATTTAGGGCAACACTGTTCTTCATCGTGTGGATTGCCCCATTAATTGTAGGAACTGTAGATTTGATTAACTGAGCACCACTTAGTTATTAGGACAATCAAAAACGCATGCTCATGCATCCAAATGTCACCCATACCCCACCACCACCCAGGATAGGGTAAAGCACAATCCTGGGTTTAGAATTAAAGGAGCAAGTCTAGATTGAGGAGCTGGTCCTTTGAGGGGAAGAGCAGAGTAGACAGAGGGATGCAGTACATGTGGCTCTAGGGTCACTGAAGGGCTTGGGAGTGATTCCTGAAGGCTTTGATACTAGGTATTCACTAGACAGTGGGAGTCAGCTGTGGAAGTCTAATCTAGTGGTCAGAGTATTCCAACAATACTAGATGCAGATCCCAAGTGAAGTGGCTGGCAGGATCCTGGCAAGTATCAGGTCCCAGTCTGGGGCTCGGAGGCTCAGCACAGTCTGCCTAGCCTTAGAACTGGAGTGTTAGATGTGAATGGGCCAATGCCCAAGTGTTTGGGAAAAGAGACAATCTTAGCTTTAAATCTTGGCTTCACCATAACTAGCTATGTAGCCCTAGGTAAATCATTTCATCTTTATGAGGTATGGTTTCCTAATTTTAAACAAGGAAATGAATATCTACCTAACAAAGTTGTTGTACATTTTAGATGAGATGCTGTATATAAAACGTAACTAACCTAAGAACAATCAATCCACTGGGGAAAGGGGCTATCCATGACATTGAATGCCAAGTATTTTATATATTTATATTTTCCTGAGAATGTAGACCATAATTTTTATCAGATTTCCAAAAGGATTAGTTACCACCTGCCTCACTACTCTCCCAAAGTATAAAACCACAGTCCAGGGAAGACTGTGAGTCAGTGAGCACACAGATCTGGGTAGCAGCCATACACACTATGTACCAGAGCAGAGACAGCCAGTCCAGTTCCCTACCCTAGTCATACGATGGGGCAGAGGCTCTAACCTAGTTTGGATCATATATGAAGATTGATAACCCTCTCCAAACTTGATAGTGGAAGGACATTTTCTTGGTAGAAAGGATTAGATGGACCTTAAAGGCATGACTTAATTATACAATGGTCACCTTCTTATTGTGAGATCTCTTATTTATCATGCTGCCACCATTTACTCAGTTTCCCTTCCTCAAAGTCCAAGGGTGTAAGACCCAGTAAGAGACAGGAATTCATTTCCCGCTTAACAAAGACTTGCCTTCTGTCTTTCTTTTCTATTGCTGCATAACAAATTACCACCAATTTAACAGCTTAAAACAACACCCATTTATTATCTCACAGAGCTATAGGTCAGAAGTTTGGGTAGGCTTGGCTGAGTTCTCTAGTTAGGGTCTCACAAGGCCAAAAGTAAGTTGTGTGCCAGCTGAGCTCTTATTGCAAGTCTCTGGGAAGAATCTGCTTCAAAGCTCTTTCAGGTTGTTGGCAGAATCCAGTTCCTTGAAACTGTAGGTCTGAGGTACCTATTTCCTTGACAACTGTCAGCCTGAGGCCGCCTTCAACTCTTGGAGGCCACTCATATTCTTTCTCATGTGGCCTCCTCATCTTCAAAGCAGCAATGGTGTGCTGAGTCTTTCTCACCCTTCAGATGTCTCCAACTTTCCCTTCTGTCTCTAGCCAGAGAAAGAACTCAGCTGTTAAGGGTTTATGAGATTAGGTCAGGCCCTCCTGAATAATCTCCCCATTTTAAGGTTAATTGTACCACATAATATGTATTAATCATGGAAGTGATAGCTCATCATATTCACAGATTCTGGGGATTAGGGTAGGACATCTTGGGATGGCCATTTTGCCTCTTTGGTCTCAATACCCTTTCAGAGAACTAACCACCTCTGCAGGTGCTTGACAGCAGGAATGTCCATCTCTTCAGAAGAGACAGTTCACATCTTAATATTTAGAAGGTGAAGAAGGGACAGAATCTTTAAACCTAAAGATCCAAAAAGTAGTATTTAGGGTGAAGTACAATAAATAAATAACGATTGACATCCAGGCACCTGCTGGTAAAAACTTAGAATAAAAGAAAAGAGAAAAATACTTAAAAGTTTCCCAAGATAGAAAGTAAATAAATAATCAGTTTACCTACAAATCTTCAAGATTAGATTAGCACCTAACTTCTCTTTGGCAATGTTGGATGCTAAAAACAATGGGACAAGTCTTTTCAAAAATTTGAGTTTAAATTATTTTGAAACTTGAATTCCATAGGAAACCAAACTAAAATTCAAGTAAAATTTTTAAAATAAATTTCTGAATAAAAGTTTTAAATAAAATAAAGATATTTTTGGCTATGCAAGGAGTCATAAATTTTATCACTGAGAGAACTTTCCAAGAGACTTATTTGAACATATATTATGGCAAAATAAATAATAAATCAAAAAAAATACAGAGGAAGGTACAGATTTTTAAAAAATACAGCTTTGAAAAACAACAACAACAAAGCAAATAAAATCATACCTCACAAAATCCGGCAACCAGTAAAACTTATGGTTGAAGTGATTATTTTTGTATAATTTAAAATATTTTATTACCAATCTGGATTTTAATATGGAAAGAGGTTAGAGTTAAAGAGAAGAAGAAAGTACAACTTCACGAAGGTTTTTAACTTGTCCAAGGATACAGATATGTACTGGTTCTAGAGATTTATGTGTGGTGCAATGATTTAGGAGATTTCACCATAAAAATTTAAATATGATGTGCAAACATTAAACTACAAGTTACACAAACTGAACAAACAAAAAAACTCAGTCAATTTAAACAAAAGCAGGGCTGGAAAATTAAAAGAAACACTGTGAAAGCATATTAAATAGAAAATGTTATATGAGTGCAAAAGTAAATCCAGCAGACATAATTACAATGAATATGAGAGAAAGAGCTCTTTCAATGGGGTAAGAGCTCTGTGCTGTTTACAAGTGACACGTCTAAAACAAAATAAAACATAAAAGGCAAAAATGAAAGTGATTCTTTTATCTATACCCGGCACATTCTTACAGCACAAAAGCCAAAGTAGCAATATTAATTTTAGATAAGAGATAATTTTAAGTGAGAATTTTTAAGGACAACAGAGAGATAAAATATTAATAAAAATTACAATCCCCAAGAAGATATAAATCCTGAATTTTTAGACATCTAGCAAGCATGCTTTAATACATGTAAAGCAAAAGCTGACAGACATTATAAGGGAAATTGACAAATCCACATGCATGTAGGATGTTTTAAAATCATTTTTCTGAAGTCAGCAGATCAAGTAAACAATAAAAAAGGATTGAGAGCCGAGCTTCCCAACCTGTCCACAGTGGTGTGCCACAGATGGGCCACCGAAATATGAAGATATTGATCCACAAGGCCATGCTGTGGCCCAGTGGGACCTGAGGCAGCCAGAGGCCCAGAGCCAATTATCTCAGGCTTCACACAGCTTTGTTCATTTTCTGAGGGTGCCATCCAAATAAATTTCTGTGTGCACTGTTGCTCTGACCTGAAGAAAGTTGGCAATGACTGTGGATAATTAGATATATCACACATGATATGATAGGATATGTGTGTATGATAGCGTATATATATTTGTATTATGTGTATTTACATATATTTTCTATGTAATTTTGTAACAATAAAGAGGGGGAATTTTTTTTTCCAAAAAAGTTAATATTTTTTAAATTGATGATACATATTAAAGAAAATGCCAAAAAAAATTTTAAAAAAACAAAATTTAGACCTTATTCTCTGGTTATAAGGTAATAAAATTAGAAAGTAAAATGAAGGAATGACTTTCACCAAAAACTTTAAAAAATTGAAAAAAATTTCATACACAATCCTGATACTCCTGGTGCACTTTTGTGTATATATGTATCTACAATAAAAACTATACAAAATCTTTTAAGTCTTTAATTCAAGATAAAGTGAAAATATTCATTTAGAAATAAACTTCAATGAGTGTACTAAATTTGAAAAATTGTATAATATAAGCTCATAGGAAAGTGTATAGTCTTACAGTCATAAAAGAGAATAAAAAAAGATAAACTAAAAGAAGTAAACATACGATTAAAGAAGGTAGAAAAATACAAGAAAATAAATCCAAATACAACAGAAAGTTCTATGGTCACTAGAAAATAGAAATATATTTTAATGAAGATAAAAGCAAAAAGTACAAAAATGGAAAACAAATAACAAAAAAATGACTGAAAAATAGAATAAAGTGATGGCTCTTTGAAAACACCAATAAAATGGAAAATCTCTGAGAAATTAATTCAAATTGAATAAATAGTAAAAACTTAGAAAATACGGAGATTAGAAAATAATCATACAATGATTAAAAATTATAAAATGATAATACATTCTTTTTTGCCAAAAGTTGAAAAACTAGACAACATGGGAAATTTTTCTAAGAACATATAATTTAGCAAAATTGAGTCAAATTAAAGGTAGCATATCTGTCCATTAATATAAACCTACCAACCAACCCGTTGCCTTTGAGTCAATTCCAACTCATAGAAGCTCTATAAGACAGAGTAGAACTGCTCCATAGGGTTTCCAAGGAGCGCCTGGTGGATTCAATCTGCCGACCTTTTGGTTAGCAGCCAAGCTCTTAACCACTACAACACCAGGGATTCTGTCCATTAATATGGAAAAATGGAAAAAAAGTAGTCAAGGTCTAGCCTAAAAAAGATTCCTGTCAAGTTGCTTTTATGGATGAAGTTAACTAACCTAAAGTAACTCATTGCTGCCGAGTCATAGAGTAGAACTGTCCTATAGGGTTTCCAAGGAGTGGCTGGTGGATTCAAACTGCCAACCTTTTGCTTAGCAGCCAAGTTCTTAACCACTGCTCCACCAGGGCTCCATAAATTGAGTTATTTCTGTTATATTAACTGCTCTGGAACACACAAAAAGGTGAACACGTGGAAGGCTTCACCTTACATGTGGCAAATGGTCTATCTCTCTTTTTCTGTCTCCACTCTAACTAGTAGCTGCAGGCATGTGAGTAGAAAATTTCACTGTTTTCTCAGGTTGATAAATAGTTGTTTTTTTGTTCCCCTGGCTAGGTAACTCCAGTGGGAAACTGGACAGGGGAATGGGGTTGGGAGAGAGTCAAATATATATCATATATATCATGATCCTGGAAGTCCTATTTGGTGCTAATGGTATACTTATTTGTGTCCTGGTATATGTTCCTTACTAGCCTGAAAGTTCCTTGAGAGGATGACTCAGCATTATATAGCACATAACATATAGCACAGGGCTTTTACTTAATAGATTCCAGTACTCTTTGTTGTACCCCGTACTCTTGGTCGCTTGGTAAAGTAGTGGGTCAGCGAAAAAGAGGAAGACCCTCAACGAGATGGATTGACACAGTGGCTTCAACAATGCAACTATTGTGAGCATGGCGCAGGACAAGGCAGTATTTCGTTCCGTGGTACATAGGGTCACTATGAGTTGGAATCAACTTGATGGCACCTAATAACAACAAGAACAACACTCTTGGTTGACTAAATACTGAGTGAACACTTTTGTATTCATATCCATTTTTATACACTTGTAAGCTTCTTTGGGGACTAGAAACTTTCTTAAATTGAGTTGCCCAGAAGTAGACTGTGAGATGAAAATTTGTGTGCAAGTGATTTACGTGGGATGTTCTGCCAGGATAAACCAGTGAGGAAGGGACTGAAGCAGAACAGGGAAGAGGAAGGAGGAAGAAACCAAGCAAGGATGAAGCTACAAGCAAAGTTCCAGTTTCAGCCTTATCCCTCACAGGAGCTCTGGAGTGTGAATTATTCTGAGTTAGTCTCCCCTTGAGTTTCATAGTCTCAAATTCCCACTTCAATAACGTAACTAAGGGCCTAGGGGATAGGGGTGATGGATTGATGAGGGAGAATGTAAATCTCCAGGTCCTTTTAGTTCTCCGTGCTCTCAGGCAAAGCGGCTCCCAAAGCCCAAAGAACAGTCTTAGATGAGGATGTTCAAAACAAAGCTAGAGGGGCAAACAGGCACTCATAAACACTACAAGGGACCTGCGGGGATCTGGGTGGAGTACCAGCAGTGTTTGCCACAGAAACCTTGTTTTATTTTATTTTTTGAACTTTCCTTACCAAATTTTTAATTTTATTTTTTTTTGATGACATATGTTTTCAGTATTGGAATGCATGCTTACTAATTGAGTGTGTTTAAATTTTCTGTTAGTAATATGAATTTTGAGAAATAAGATCTGCTAATACAAGCCACCAATAAGGCCAGTGGCATGCTGGCACCACCGATCTGTGGTATTACAATATACCCGTAAGAACTAAATAGAGAATTTATTGTGGGCACCTTTCCATTAAGTTACATGGGGAACCTCTGGTTTTGCAAATATGATACAAAAAAACCAAAACAAACCTATCAGCACTCCCTAACTATGGCACAGGAAAGCCATAATTATGCTTGCAAGCCTTATCTCACAGAAATAAAGAAAAAAAAAAGGCAAAAGTTTACAAAAGTTTATAAAACTAACACATCCAGAAGCATCACCTAATAGAATGCTCAACCTACACAACAGTGAGGCTCCAACTCTGGTCTTTTGAGATTCACACATTTTAAAAGGGACCCTCCTTGATGCTAAATGCATCAGAACCAGAATATTGTACTACCAACGAGGTCCAGAGGCATAAAAAGCGGCTGGTATACCATTAAACCCATAGTAACCAAAGAGTTTTAAATCATTGCTTCATTGGGTGTCGTTTACTCAGTCAATGTGTCCAGTTGACCACTATGAGACATTCTCCTTTCCTATAAAGCAGATAAAAGTGATCATTTCAGCAAAGGGACAGGACCCATGTTTCTGCTACTGGTGGATGCTGGACCAAGCACAGTAAATACTCACACATGGATTTTTCCTTCTGGAAAGTTATTCAGAGTCTCCAGACGGCCATCATCACTTTCTCATGGAGACTTCTGGTGGTTAAAAAAAGGCTTTACTAAGGGAAGGAGTCCGGCAGAGATATTTCTCCATTTTCCTTTTGGCTAGCTTTGTATGGATTTTCACGTCACAAATTCACTTTGAAAATGCCTGGAACACGTTGAAAGTCAATAACCACACAACCTGGTAATCAGATTTGTCTATAGAATAGCCACAGGCCTGGAAATGTTTTTAATAAGCATCCCCCATCTCTTCTATACAGAGCCATTGACATTCTTGCTTGGAATAGGACATAGAACTGGAAAATGGATGATTTAATCTGATACAACAACAACAAAAACAAAATACGCATAATGTGTGTTGCTGTTGTTAGGTGCTGTTGAGTCGGTTTCAACTCATAGCGGCCCTATGCACAACAGAATGAAACATTGCCCAGTCCTGCAACATCCTCACAGTTGTTATGCTTGAGTTCATTGTTGTAGCCACTGTGTCAATCCATCTCGTTGAGGGTCTTCCTATCTTTCTCTGACCCTCTACTTTACCAAGCACATGTCCATCTCCAGGGACTAGTCCCTCCTGATAACACATCCGAAGTATATAAGACGAAGTCTCATCATCCTTGCCTCTAAGGAGCATTCTGGCTGTTCTTCCAAGACAGATTTGTTAGTTCTTTTGGCAGTTCATGGTATATTCAATATTCTTCACCAACACCAGAACTCAAAGGTATCAATTCTTCTTCCGTCTTCCTTACTCATTGTCAGGCTTTCACGTGCTATGAGGCAATTGAAAACCCCATAGCTTGGGTCAAGCGCACCTTAATCCTCAAAGTGACGTCTTTGCTTTTTAACATTTTAAAGAGGTCTTTTGCAGCAGATTTGTCCAATGCAATATGGCATTTGATTTGTTGACTGCTACTTCCATGGCTGGTGATTGTGGATCCAAGTAAAAGGAAATCTTTGGCAACTTCAATCTTTTCTCTGTTTATCATGATGTTGCTTGTTGGTCCAGTTGTAAGATTTTTGTTTTCTTTATGTTGAGGTGTAATCCATAATGAAGGCTGTGGTCTTTGATTTTCATCAGTAAATGTTTCAAGTCCTCTTCACTTTCAGCAAGCAAGGTTGTGCCCTCTGCATAACACAGGTTGTTAATGAGTCTTCCTCCAATCCTGATGCTGAGTTCTTCTTCATATAGTCCAGGTTCTTGGGTATAACAAGTACTGCATGAAATATACCTTACAATATAATTAATAAAACGTCTGGTCATAGTCATTCAGGTTTATTCAATTCCGCAGATTGTCAATGACTCTCAGGCACAAGGCATGTAAAATAGTTGAAAAAAGATACACCTGTTTTACTTGTGAGGCTTAGAATTTGGTCAGGTAGGCTGAGGGGGAGGTTTTGTAGACGGAAGTGAAAACAGAAACCTCTGTAGATGACAGCTCTTCTCCTACCTGACTGCACATCAGATCATCTAGGGTGATTAAAAATAATAATAACTAGTGAAAGAGAAGGACACTAGATTTGTAAGGACAAATCACGGAAGTCTTGGTGAGTCATGATTAGAATCTGGATGCAAAGCACTGGGAAGTCATTAAGATTTTAAATGATGAAGTATCATGGTCAACTGCGTACTTACAAAGAAATTTTAGCAGTATTGTGGACAATGGATTGAAGAAGGGAAGCACTGTTGGCAGGGAGGTTAATAAGGAGTCTACTGCAGCAATCTAAGTAAAATGATGGGCACATTTATAGTGGTGGTGACAGTGGGAATGGCAGCAGAGCATGTACACACCTAAAAGGCATTGAGTAGGTAGAGAAAGAATACAAGACCAAAGTGGGCTGTGTAAAATGAGGAAGAGACGGAGAGGTGGAGGATTGATTATGCTCAGGTTTCTGGTTTGATTGATTTAGTGTATACACTTTTTGGTAAGGTTCCCATAAATTTTAACAATGGAAAAATCATTACTTGATGGCAAACAAATTTCAAAATGATCTTTCTCTAAATGTACTGTGAGGCAAATTAATGAAAATAACTATATTAAAGGGAATAAATCAAATAAGAAATCAAGTTAATAGAAAAATAAAACAAACCTAAGAAAAAAATAAAATAGTGAAGGTAAAAGATGAGACTCAGTATTAGAGAAAAGTAAAAATGAGGCTTGAGAAATAAGCACAAGAGATAACCTTTTAAAATGTCAATAAAATTGATAAATGGATGATGACGTAATTAAAAAGAAAGAAAGTAAACAAAAATGAAATTAGATATGAAGGTAAAATAGTACAGAAGAGATATGAGAATTAGAATGATGTTTTACTTTGTGTTAGTAATTAAAATATCAATAAGGTTATTTTTAATGAGAACATAAATGTAGAATACTGAATAAAGAAATATAAAATCTATATAGAGCAATAAACCTGAGCTATCTTAAAGATATATATACCTTTAATAAAGCTCCAAAACAGGTTGATTTCGTACATGATTTATTTCGAATTTAAAAAACATACAATTCTCACGATTGATAAACTGCTCTGGAAAACAGATGAATATAAAAGTCTATGAATTAATTTAAAAAGCTGTTACAATCCTGACTTTTTAAAAAGAAAACGTGACACAGATAATATCAAAACAGGAAACCATAGTCCTCTCACATTTAAGTTACAGATGTAAAACTAACAGATGCAATACCAGCAAGCCAAAATCAATAGGATATTAAAAAAAAGCACACTGGCCTTGACAATTTTCTTACTTAGTTTTCATAATTCAGACTTTTCTAGAAAAATTATAATTTTTATCTGAGTTCAAATTTACTGACATTGTTACCCCTATTCTCCTATAATTAAAATCTCTGCCACATCTATAATATATCTCTATTTTTTGTAATGTTATTTTTGGCCTTCAAACTTTTTTTTTTTCCTAAATGGAAGGACTAGCATGTTTTATTCGGCTTTGGAAAAGAAAACCTTTGGAAAGAATAACCACTCCTGGTATTTTATTTCTTTATTTTCTATTTCTGCATATTTGTTTGTTTATTTAAACTTCTTTTTTCTTGCACTTTCCTATGTCGTTATTTTTCTATTCTTCATTTGGACTTCATTTGTTTCGTTTTTTTTCTTGTTTTTTAACGCGGGCATTTGGCCTCAGAGTTCAAGTATTGCTTTAACTACATTCACAATTTTAACGCACAGTGTATTATGTTCATTTATAAATATTAGCCGATTTCCAGTTACATTTTCTCTTTCACTCATGAATTATTTGAAAATGAGTTAACAGTATCCAATTTCATGTACTTTTTACACCTTGCTTTAGTTTTTAATATCTACAGTCAATAAAATTAAGACTTACTAAACTATCTTATCATTTTTTTTACTCACGGTTGCTACTTCCTCTGGATTTGTCTTTTTACTCAATTATCTCCATTAGTATATGTGCCATTTGGTTTATGTTATTGTTTAGAAACTGTGTTGTTTTATTTTTATGTTTAGATGAACAATTCATCTGAAATGGTGTTTGATGTGATGTGAAGTAGAGGAGAAGATTTATGTTTTCCAGTAAGGAAATTCATTTGACCTAGAACCATTTATTGAAAAGACTACCCTTACTCCATTGCTCTGCAGAGTCACCTTGTGATTATATATATACATATGTATACACATATATATACACACACACATCACATATATCACAATATCACATATATCATATGTAATATATGTGATACAGTGATATTGTGATATATGTAATATCACATGTATCACTATATATATTATAAATATATATATATATATATGTTTCTGTCTCATTTCCATTTACCAAGGTTAATTGTTCTATATCTTCATACTAAATGTGATGCTTTCTGAAGTGTTTTAGGTAGAATAGCTTTATCAGATTAACAGTGTTTATTTATATTCCTAAATTACTCAGTTTTTTTTTTTTTAATATCATGAAAAAAATAATCAGAACATTGTCTGACTCACTTACTTAGAACAGGTCATCAGATCTTCAGGACTTGGGAAACCCTCAGTGAGGTGGATTGGCACAATAGCCGAATCTATGTTCATTCAGCATGAACTTCAACATGCTGGCAACTGTGAGGATGATGCAGGACCAGGCAGTGTATGGCTCTGTTGTACGTAAGGTAGCCATGAATTGGAGTCAATTCAACAGCAGCTGACAACAACAATCAGTATTGGATTTTTATCAAAATTCCTAATGCTTCTACTGAGATAATCAGATTAATTTTCTCCTTTATTTTGTTAATATGGTAAATATATTTTTAAATTTTAAAGGTTAAATCAAAGTTTTATTCTTGGAATAAAGTCAGTATGGTAATAATATACAATCTTTTTTTTTTTACATGTTGCTAGGTTAGTTAGACTTGCTAATTGTTATTTATTTATTTTTGACAGTTTCTACAGCTATTTTCATGAGAGAGATTGGCCTGTAATTTTCCTTCCTTTTAATATTCTTCTCAGGTTTGTTATCAAAATTCTGCTGACCTCACAAAAGTATTTAGATATATGTCCTTTATTTTCCTTTTTTCCCCCTATTATCTGTGCAATGTTGGTGTTATTTTCCATAAATATTTGGAAGAATTCACCCATCAGAGTTTATGGACTTAGAGTTTTCATAAAGGAAAATTTTAATTATCGTATCAGTTTATTTAATAGATCTAGAACTACACAGAAATCATGTTGGGTCAGTTTTATTTGATACAATATATTTTTGTGGTGTAGTGATTAAGAGTTTGTCTGCTAACCAAAAGGTCAGCAGTTTGAATCTGCTAGCCTCTCCTTGGAAACCCTATGGGGCAGTTCTACCCTGTCCTATAGCAGGGTAGCTGTGAGTCGGAACCCACTAGAAGGCAACAGAGTTTTTTTTGTTTTTTGGTTATATAACCTTAATTAGACTAAGGACGTTTTCTTTTGTTCTTAATGTATTGAAGTGTTTTATCCCAAATGGATATTTATTTCTATTAAATACTATTCCTGTTTCTAGGACAATGAATATTTGCTTTTTTCAGCTTTAATGTACTGATGTGGTGAATCATTTTTTACATTATTTTCTACTGCTGAACTATCCTGCTTTCCCTAGGATAAATTCTCCTTGATTACGTTATTTTGTTTTTAATCTACCAATGAATTATATTTGCTAATAATCTATCGAGAACTTTTGCATCTATATTCATGTCTGAGATTGCCCTCTATTTTTCTGTCTTGAACTAGTTGTGACCAATTTTGATTTCAAGGTTGTAATAGCCTCATTGACAGTGTCGGCCAGTTTTCCTATTCTCTGGAATATTTTCCATAACTTGGTTATCTTTTCCTTGACAGTTTGGTAAAATGTTTATCATTAGCAACCTGGACATGGGGGACTTGTGGAGTGCAGTTGGTGGCAGCTGGATATTTTAACTATAAATTAAAAGTATTTTGATGACTTTTTTTTTAGAGCTTTCATTTCTCCTTGAGTTAATTTTCATAATTTATATTTTCTTTGAAAATTATCCATTGCAGTCTTTGGCATAAAAGTATTTAACTCATTATTAATGATATTTATTTAAAAAATGACTGTACCTGTAGTTATAGTATTTATTTTTTGTATTTGCTCTTTTTTTTTTTATTTTCTAGAATAGAATGTTTGAATATTTTCCATCACCTATTCTTTAGCTTTCCTCTTTTTAGAGCACCTATTCAATGCATATTGGAATTTGATATTTTAGCTTCCATTTCTCTTGGATAATATTATCTATTCCCGTCTCTCTTTCTTAATGCATTCTGGGGAGTGATTTTTATTTTGGTTTTTGTTAAGCCAATTCACTGAGGTCACTCCCCCAAATTTTAAGTCCCTTAATTTTTTCCCTAGAATTTGTGCGTGTGTGGTTTCTTCTTTTAATTTGCCTGCTATGTTTTCATTCCATCCTATTCTTACATTATACTTGCACTTTCTTAATTTGTCTCAAAGAACATTTTTAACATTCTTGATTAAAGTCTTTCCTTGGGGCATAAAATTCCTTCTTTGTTGACACTGAAGCCCTGGTGGCGCAGTGGTTAAGAGCTCGGCTACTAACCAAAAGGTCAGCAGTTTGAATCCACCAGCTGCTCCTTGGGAATCCTGTGGGGCAGTTCTCCTCTGTCCTACAGAGTCATTATGAATTGCAATCAACCCCACAACAGGTTTGGTTTTTTGGTTTTGTTGCAATTGTTGGTTGTATCACATGAAAGTTTCTTCTTATGGTTTCTAATAAATATTCAGTAGAGCTTTTACACTTCTTTTTTTTTTTTTTTTGTGGGTGTCCTGCTTGTAGATTGATTTATGGAACCATCCGTATAGAAGCCTATGAGATTAACCAGAACCGTGCCACTTTTCCCAATGGTTTTAAAATTCAGGAATTTTTACATCTTATAAAAAGCACTCATTAGGGTCTGATAATGTTGCCCTTTGTAACTCTAGAGTTTTCGTTTCTCTCTGGCAATGCTGCCTTTATCTCCTCCTTGGTTAGGTTATCCTGCTTCTTGTCTGCTAGGTGGAACTCTTCTAGTCCCAGTCCATATCGGTAGTGCAGCCAGTGAAGCACTGGGCTTTATGTAAAGAGCCCAGTTCTAGATCGGCTCCAAGTATGTGGCCATGTGTCTTCTTTTTTTTCTCCACAGAAGTTAAAATATTAGCTCTGAGTCACACATTCAGTGTCAGTGCTCATAGGAATTTACTTTGACTTACATTCTTACTCACAGATGTGAAAATTTGAGTTCTCTCTTTTTCCTTTCTTATTTTGGGAGAATCATAAAGATGGGGCTGATGATCAGCCTCCCATCTTGCCTGAATGTTGGGTATATGAATTAATAAATGTTATTTTAAAATATGTTTTTGCCATTTGCCAAGGAAGTCTATTGTTTATTTTGCAAATGGGTGAATTAACTAATGGATAGTACAGTCCGTGAACAAGGTAATGAAATTGTTCTCGATTCGATTTACAGTTTATTAGACACTTAGTGCATTTAGCACATCAGATACACATATTAAAATAAGTAAAAGCAGATTCATAACCATCAGTGCTTCTTAATCCACCTGTCCCATTAGAGCTCATAAAAAAGGTGTTTAAAGTGAAAATTAATGGTTCCTTTGTTTGGTTCTGAATGTTTAAAATCCGATGCTGTAAGAAATGTTCCTTAAATTGAAGAAATTAAAGGATCTTTTCTTCACTTAGCTCCTCCTTCTAAAGTGTGTTGTACACCTGCCCTGGTTAGAGTATCCCGAGCCCAAGGTCTGTTCTCTATGGAATGCACGTATACTTCCTGCATTATTTAGGGTTAGGGGGATGCCTTACTCGTGATTAGTGGATTTGATCAGCATCTGGGGAGCCATCGGATGCTCTGCAATGCAGGAAGCGCTGTCTGGGGTCTGAAGTTCTGCTTTTAATGTGGAGAAACCAGAATCAATAAGTAAACCAGGTCCCCCTTCCTTTTTCATGCGTGTGTGCGCATGTGCGTGTGCAGCACTTTCGCACCATTAAAAGAGTTAGCATCTGCAATAAAGCTAGAGCTTCCCAGCCCAACTAGGTCTCTCATCTTAGTGTACTCAGTGCTAGACTTGGCTGTAACACATTTAGCTGGACATCATGGACTTGTCAAGCTGGAAATGACCTTAGAGATAAACTAATTCATCAATCGCATTATATAGATGGCGAAACTGAGGCACGGAGAGGGGTATAGCACTACTACAGGTCACAGGAGATCCAAATTTAAGTTTGGTTGTTCTGAAAGAAAAGGAAGCAGAAAGCCTTCCTAAGTACTAAGATTCTATTTTGGATGCATGATAAGGAAAACAGCAGCTGGAAAGATTCATTGTTGATTTCTTTCTGTGTGTCTCACTCAGTCACCTCCTCTCTTCATCACGCACAGAGAAAAAATAAAAACAAAAAACAAAAAACAAAAAACAAACCCGTTGCTGTTGAGTCGATTCCGACTCATAGCGACCCCATAAGCCAGAGTAGAACCATCCATTGGGTTTCCAAAGAGCAGCTGGTGGATTTGAACTGCCGATCTTTTGATTGGCAGCCGAACTCTTAACCACTGCGGCACCACACGCTAATTAGGATGCCCTCACTTTGAAATGAGACCAGTTTAAACACTGGAGAAATAGGCAGCTGCCTCAGGTTGCTCTTGGTTGTGCCCTTGGGTTGTGGGTTCATGACTTTCCAGATCACCTGCATGTGCTATACAGGTATTCTTGGTTTCTCGAAAGTTCGTTTTACGCCACTTCGCTTTTACGAAAGACCTACATTAGTACCCGTTTTCGCTAACTGAAAGAAATCTGAAGATGATTTTTGCTTCTATGAAAAAGGCACAAAGTGGAAATAGCGTTCAGTGCTGTTTTGCAGGGAGCCATTAAAGTGGCAGCGTACAGCCGGAGGAGCAACGAGAGGCGTCACGAAGCTCCTTCCCCAAACTGTACGCTGCATTTTAGCATCAAGCGGCCAGCGCTTTGAACTATGTCTGGGAGCATCTGTGCTTTATCTTGATTATTTTATGTATCCATTAGCAAGATGTGTTCTAAGGTATCCAAAAAGCCTAAGAGACATCATAAGGGTTTTATGTGTTATTTGGTCTGATTTGGTAGGTTATTCTTTGGGTCTAAGAACCTTCAGAATCTTTTCCCATATGAATTACTGGTAATAGCTTCTTCGCTTTACCCCATTCTGGCTTACACAAGTTTCATAGGAATGCTCTCCTTTCAGATAGCGGGAGAACCTAGACTCAGGTCTCAATGTTATCTCCCAGAGGACAAACATTTCAATGTTCCTAGGACAGTCCAGCAAGAGCAGAGAGTGAATGCTGACTTACTTTTCTCTGAAAAGTGACTGATGAAGACACTCTTCAGACAGCAATGGCTCTCTTTGGACAAAGGGAAAGGGCCCTAGAACTCTGGATGGCAAGAAGTACTGCTACACGGAAAGTGGAATAATTACAGATGATTCTCCACAGCCTCTCACTGCTCACACTGGTAAGCATCTTGATATTTATTTTCTGTGCTGACCGAACTCTCCCTTCTGACGCTGCTCCCCCACCATTCCCCTCCCCTAGCACTGATACTTTTGCTCCAGCTTCTTCTTGGTCTGAAGCAAACTGTTCTGTTTCCGATATTTGCTCCAGCTCCCTAGTTCTGTGTAAGTCGTTCTCTGGGAGGGCAGTGCTCCGCATTTCCCACTACTGACTTCCACTTGGCTCTTCTCTCTTCGGTACCAGTGCCAAGACAGGGAGGTGCCTGAACATGGTGAGGGGAAGAAATGACTCTGTAGAAGCCTTACATGGAGGAAAGAACAGGCTGGGGCCTCAAAGCCACTTCTCACTTGCTTCATCAGTCTGCACTTGGGGGAGAAGAGGGAACTGGAATAAGAAAGAAAAAGCATAAAGTAGAAAGTATTAGTTAATATCAGAGAAGATTGAGGGCGAGGGGTAACGTCTCACCTTTTCTTCTTTCACCTAGGAAAATATAGTGCGTCTTTAAAGGGTCTCAGAATTATGCCACTTAAGCAAACTATTTTAGCCCCAGATCCCTTTTTTGTAAAACTGAAGTAATAATATTGCTTTGGCATAGTGTTTGATGAGCATTAAATGGGCTTGTATATGTAGATTTTCAAGCATAGATCCAAGCCGATAGTAGGTACTTGGTAAATCATTTTTTCCCCCCAATTCATAAAATTAAACTGCCAAGAACAATCCCTCTCTTTTCTTTGGCTTGGGTGTCATCCAAGATGGAAACAACTCTTCCAGCCACCGCAGCAGCCTGACACCCGATGTTCCCAGGCAGAAGCATGGATGTTTCCAAACGTAACAGTCTTGGTCCTGGTGATTCAGTTCAGTAATGAATTTTCCATCATGTTTCTGCTGTCCCAGCGTTTTTCTCCATACCAAGGTTTACAGGAGCTAGCCTGTGTTTCCCATATAGCTGAGGGATGTTAGAGGCTGCTGGATCAGAGAGGACTCCTGGGCTTTGCAGCAATTTTGGTCTAGAATAGGCTAAGCCTGGACCATAACAAAGAACATGATAGTGAGTTAACTAAGGAATCAACTTTGTTATTACATTATTAACACAGGCATGTATAGCCACTGTTAAACTTTTAACAATATAGAAGTATACAGAATTGAAAGTAAAAAGTCAAGATGCTCATAAATATACTCATACCACTCTATTCCCTAGAGTTAATGGGTAGTATTCTTCTTGAGTTTTGTGTTATGCATTTGCATATAAGTATGTGCACATATACAGACATGTTAATATTAAAAATATAAATGTGTTATACATAATGTTTTATAACTTGCTTTTTTGATACATTGAGATAATTTTTCATGTTAGTGTATATAGATATATAATATATAAAAATATATTTATGTGTGTGTGTATATATATATATATATACCACCATGTGTCTGTCAGTTTGTCATAGTGTGGTGGCTTGCTGTTGCTGTGATGCTGGAAGCTTTGCCACCAGTATTTCAAATACCAGCAGGGTCACCCCTGGTGGACAGGTTTCAGCAGAGCTTCCAGACTAAGATAAACTAGGAAGAAGGACCTGGCATTCTACTTCTGAAAAAGTTGGCCGGTGAAAACCTTATGGATAGCAGCGGAACGTAGTCTGATTAGTGCTGGAAGATGAGCCCTTCAGGGTGGAGGGCACTCAAAATAAGTCTGGGAAAGAGCCGCCACCTCAAAGTAGAGTCAACCTTAATGATGTGGATGGCATCAAGCTTTTGGGATCTTCATTTTCTGATGCGGCACAACTCAAAATGAGAAGAAATAGCTGCAAACATCCGTCGGAGAAGGATATCAAGCTTGGTAAAGTAGAGGATCAGTGAAAAGAGGGAGACCGTCAATGAGATGGATTGATACAGTGGCTGCAACAATGGGCAGAAGCATAACAACAATTGTGAGGATGGCACAAGACCAGGCAGTGTTTTGTTCTGTTGTACATAGGGTCTCTATGAGTCGGAACCAACTCAATGGCACCTAACAACAACAACATATATAAGATAAAAGCAAAATCTGTTGCCATTGAGTTGATCCTGACTCATGTCAATCTTATAAGTTACAGAGTAGAACTGTGCCATAGGTTTTTCTTGGATGTAATGTTTATGGAAGCAGATTGCCAGGCCTTTCTTCTTTGGCACCACTGGGTGGGTTTGAACTGCTAACCTTTTGGTTAGTAGTCAAGCGCAAACCATTTGCGCCACCCAAGGACCTTATGTATAGATAAATATTTTTAAATACTGCATTTTATTCCATGATATAGAGATATTACTTACAGTTTATGTAACCAGTTTCCTTTTGAGAAGAAATTAGGTCTGTTTCCAATTGTCCCCTACTACAAAAAATGCTGCGAGGATATATATATTTCTTTGTGCAATTATGTTTTCCTCTAGGGTTCTGTTCTAGTTACCATTGCTGCTTAATGAATAATGACAACACTCAGTAGCTTAAGGCAACAGTTTTATAAACTCTCTAAGGGTCAGCAATTTGGTAAGCGCACAATAGAGACAAGTTGTTCCCACGATGTCTAGGCTTGGAGGTTGGAATATCTGAAAACTCCTGTGGTGGACATTTCCCACTTGATTTTTCAGAACCTTACCAGTCCCCATCAAGAAGCAGAATCTACATGCCTCCCTCTTGAACCTGGCCAGGACTTTGTGACTGCCTTGACAAAATAAAATATGGCCGAAGTGACACTTGTATAACTTTTCAGGCTAGCTCATAAAAGGTAATATGACTTCTACCTTTTTCTCTTGCTCTCTCTCAGGACACATATCCTTGGAATCTACTCGCCAGACTATAAGGAAGCCCAAACTAGGCCAAATGAAGAAGAGCTGAGACCCCCAACTAACAGCCATTATTAATCTCTAGACAACCCTGGTAGCATAATGATTAAGAGTTCAGCTGCTAACCAAAAGGTCGGCAGTTCAAATCCACTGGATGCTCCTTGGAAACCTTATGGGGCAGTTCTCCTCTGTCCTATAGTGTTGCTATGAGTAGGACTCAACTCAACGGCAATGGGTTTTTTTAGACATGTGAGTAAATGAGTCTTCCGATGATTCCAGCCCCCGGCTTTCAAGACTTTCAGCTGATGTCCCAGTCTCATAGAGCAGAGACAAGCTCTGCTGGGCCATGTCCACATTTCTGACCCATCAAATCTGTCAGCATAATAAAAGGTTGCTTTATGCCATTAAGTTTTGGGGTAATTTGTTACAAGTCATAGTAACTGCAACAGCTCATTTTCTCATATCTAATGTCTGGTTGAAGGACTAGAAGACTAGGACTGCTGACTATAGAGCCTGCATGTTCTTTCTCAATGTGATTTGATTGCCTCCTAGAATGGAGACCTCAAGACTTCTACAGGGAGCTTTAGGGCTTCAAGTGCAAGTTTGTCGGTGAACATGGAAGACGTTCCACTGTCTTTTAGGAATAGCCTCCGAAGTCACACAGTGCTATTTTGCTGAACTGTCTTGATTACAAGCAAATCTACAGTCAGCCTTGATTCAAGGCGAAGGGACAGAGGCCCAAATATCAATAAAAAGAGTGTCAGAAATGTTGCAGACATGTTTCAAAACTGCTACAGATCATGTAGCAGAGACTGGCTATTAACCAAACCCATTTTCCTTTTCTTGAGTTTAGTCAGACTACCAGTACCTATTGCCGTCCAGTTGATTCCGACTCATAGCGACCCTATAGGACAGAGTAAAACAGTCCCATAGGATTTCCAAGCTGTAATCTTTATGGAAAGGAGCCCTGGTGGTACAGTGGTTAAGCGCTCCGCTGCTAACCTAAACGTCAGAGGTTGGAACTCACACAGCCACTTCGTGGAAGAAAAGGCTGGTGATCCGTTCCTGTAAAAATTACAGCCTAGGAAACCCTATGGGGCAGTTCTGCTCTGTCCTATAGGGTCTCTGTGAGTCGGAATTGACTCCAAGGCACAACAACAAATCTTTACAGGAGCAGTCAGCCACACCTTTATCAGGAGGAACGGCTGGTTAGTGGCCCAGCGCTTAACCACTGCGCCACCAGGGCTCCTTTTAGCCAGACTATATTTTTTTATTTTTTCTTTCTGAACTAAGGCATTTTCTCAACTTAATCTTGCATGTCACTAATTTGGTTATCGTCCTTGTTCAGTCTTGTGGCAAAAAGAACTTGTTTGGCCCTCGGTTTCTGGTTTCTCAAAATAGCCCTTGGGATAGCCGAAGCAATTAAGGGTGCTCTTTGTTTTCCCAAATAGCCAGGCAACACTTAAAGATGTAAATAAGTAAGAGGCTATACAGTCCCCACCCTGCAATAGGCCCCACCTTGGCAACAGTCCTCAAGAAGGAAGAGGGCATGATGCAGTCATGTATATTCATTGCTTGGATTGATCATTCTTATGCATGAGGTCTCAATGACTAACAGACCCTGGGCCTTGGAGCACTCTCATTCGGGCTTCCAGGGTTGGTGAGAACATCCCTGGAGAGGGTGTGGCATGTCCCTGGAGACAGTGGAAGCCTCCTGCTGCCAGGACCTTTCCCAGACTTGTCCTGATGTTTCTCTTTGCTTGTATCCTTTCTGGTTAAAATAAATGAGTAACTGTAAATGTAAGTAATGTTGTTAGTAAATGCCATGCAGTTGGTTCCAACTCATAGCGACCCTACGTACAACAGAACGAGACAGTGCCTGGTCCTGAGCCATCCTCACAATCCTTGCTTTGCTTCAGCCCATTGTTGCAGCCACTGTGTCAGTCCATCTAGTAGAGAGTCTTCCTCTTTTTTGCTGACCCTGTACTTTAACAAGCATGATGTTCTTCTTCAGGGATTTGTCCTTCCTGATAACATGTCTGAAGTAAGTGAGAGGAGGTCTCACCATCCTCCCTTCTAAGGAGCATTCTGGCTATACTTCTTCCAAGACTGATCTGTTTGTTGTTCGGCAGTCTATGGTATATTCAGCATTCTTCGCCACCATCATAATTCAAACGCATCAATTCTTCTTCGGTCTTCTTTATTCATTGTCCAGCTTTCACATGCATATGAGACAATTGAAAATATCATGACTTGGGGCAGGTGCACCTGAGTCTTCAAAGTGACACCTTTGCTTTTGAACACTTTAAAGAGGTCTTTTGCAGGAGATTTGCCCCAGTGTAATACATTATTTATTGACTGCGGCTTCCATGGGCGTTGATTGTGGGTCCAAGTAAAATGAAATCTTTGACAACTTTAATCTTTCTCCACTTATCATGATGTTGCTTATTGGTCCAGTTGTGAGGATTTTTCTTTTCTTTATGTTAATGTGTAATCCATACTGAAGGCTGTAGTCTTTTATCTTCATCAGTGAGTACTACAAGTCCTCTTCACTTTTAGCAGGCAAGCTTGTGTCATCTGCATATTGCAGGTTGTTAAGGTCTTCCTACAATCCTGATACCACATTTGTCTTCATACAGTCCAGCTTCTGAGATTATTTGATTAGCATACAGATTGAATAAGTATGGTGAAAGGATTCAAACCTGACACATACCTTTCCTGATTTTAAACCATGCAGTATCCCCTTACTCTGTTCAAACAAACACCTCTTGGTCTGTGTACAGGTTCTGCATGAGCACAATTAAATGTTCTAGAATTCTCATTCTTGTCAGTAGTATCCATAATCTATGATCTACACAGTCAAATGCTTTGCATAGTCAATAAAATACAGGTAAACATCTTGCTTTCAGCCAATATTCTTCTGACATCAGCAATGATATCCCTCCTTCCATGTCTCCTCTTCTGAATTCGGCTTGAATTTCTTGCAGTTCTCTTTCCATGTACTGCTGCAACCATTTTTGAATTATCTTCAACATAATTTTACTTGCATGTAATATTAATGATATTGTTCAATAATTTCTGCGTTCCATTGGATCCCCAGTCGGTTGTCCAGGAAGCTGTCTTCCAAATTTCTTGGCAGAGACGAGTCTCCATAAATTTGTCAGCCATTGTAGAAAATTAATGAACCCACAGGGGGCAATGCATCAGCAGGGGCTAGCAGGACAGAGTTTTAACTTGTGAAGACACCAGGTCTGGATGGATGGTGATCAGGGAAAGGCTGCATAGGCAGTCATTGAAGGACACCATCCTTCTAGCTTGTGACCTGGCCCCAAGGAGCTGGGGAGAAAGGGAGAGAGTGGGTGGCTGGTCTGTAGTGCAGGGAGTTGTGCAGACTCTTGAGCCTATGGCTGGTGCCAGATGTCCTAGCTCCAGGTGGTGAGGAATGAGGTCTGACCTACTCTGTGTGGTTATGGTCAGAGAGGGGAGGTCCCACAGAAGTGGCTGGCTATGAAGAAGTAATAAAGGTGGGGTTTGCTCATCTCACCCCTTTAATAGTGTTACAAGTTCTCTTCATTTTTCCACCCATATATTGAATTTTTATCTGCTTCTAAACTACAGTGCTGGTTTCTCAAGTGGGGGGAAATAGAAGGAAGAAAAGAATGACTCTTCCCAAGCTGTTTTGAAATCCAGGGGTCAGACGACATTAAGCTTCAAGACCTGAGAATAATCCTCTGTGGCCCAAGGCTCCGTCCTCTGGACCCATAACCACTTTTTTTTTTTTTTAAATTGTACTTTAGGTGAAGGTTTACAGAACAAATAGTTTCTCATTAAACAGTTAGTGCACATATTGTTTTATGACATTGGTTAACAACCCCACGACATGTCAACACTCTCCCTTGTAGACCTTTTTTTTTTTTTGGTGAAAATATACATAGCCAAAGATACACCGTTTCGAAAGTTTCTACATGCACAATTTATTGACATCAATTACGTTCTTCCAGTTGTGCTGCTATTCTCACTTTAGATGAAGGTTTACAGAACAAAATAGTTTCTCATTAAACAGTTAGTACACATGTTGCCCTATGACAATGGTTAACAACCCCTCTACATGTCAACACTGTCCTTACTCAATCTTGGGTTCCCTATCACCAGCTTTCTTGTCCCCTTCTGCCTTCTAGTCTTTGTCCCTGGACTGCTGTGCCTCATTAGTCCCGTTTTGTTTTATGGGGCTGTCTAATCCCTGGCTGAACGGTGAACCCTGGAAGCGACTTCACCACTGAGCCAAGAGGGTGTCTGGGAGCCATACTCTTGGGGTTTCTCCAGGGTCTTTCAGGCCAGTAAATCTGATCTTTTTCTGTGTGTGTTAGAATTTTGTTCTACGTCCTTCTCCAGCTCTGTTCTGAACCCTCTGTTGTGATCCCAGTCAGAGTAGTCAGTGGTGGTAGCCGGACACCATCTACCATAACTACTTTTTATAGACTTTTCTGGAGCAGATATTGGAGCAAATGACAAATATTTTCTTATTCTAATTTTCTAGTGTGAAGATATACATTATGTTGGATTGTGAACTAGAATTGACAGATTAATAGACTCATAGAGTCATATAATGCAGGAGCCCCCTCTGCTCAATGCTTTTAAAGTTTTCATTCAGCATCTGTAGAAAAATTATGGAGATGCCATGCTCATCACTCATTCATTAAACAAATATTTATTGAGCAAGTTCTGTGTGCCATACAGTGGGGATATTACATGCCAGAACTTGAGACGCTGTGGCACAGAAGACAGCAAGGTGCCTAATTGTATTGAGCCTTCATTCTAGACGAGATGGACAATGAACAGTAAAAAAAATGTAATTTTAGTTATTGTTATATATTATGAAAAAATAGGGTAAATAGTACAGAGGGTGCTATAGGGGATACTCCTTTAGATTGTGTGTTCAAGAAATGCTTATCTGGTGAGGGAACATGAGACTCAAGACTTGAGAGATAAGAAAAAAACATCCTTGTGAAAATAAGGGGAAAGAGCATTGCAGAAGGGACAGCAAGTAATGACACCTTGGGGTGTTCCACAAAGAGAGAGAGGACTAAGGACTGGTGAGGGACAGAAAAAATAGTACAAAATGAGGTTAAAGGGAAAAACAGGTGAGAAATCCTGAGACAAAGTAAGAAGTTTGGATTTTATTCTAAAATTCAGTTGGAAGCCACTGGTGTTTTTCAGAGTGCAGTGACATTATTTGATTTACAACAACTTTCTTGGTCTGAAGAGCAAGAGTAGAAGGAGAGAGAACAATTTGGGGATTTCAAAGTTATATAGGCAACTCATGGTCCTGGCTTGGGCTAAAGTGATAGTAATGTAAATGGAGCAAATTAGAGAGATTCAAGATATGTTTCAAGGATGGAACTATTAGGACTTCCATATAAGTCAGACATGGGAACCAAGGGGAAGAGTGGAATCCAGGGGGATGTGTCTGTTTTGGCTTTGAGCGGCCGGGTGCATTGGGTTGTCATTGACTGGAGTGGAAGGAGTGGTGTTTTGGATGACTGAGATGGAATGACAGGATGTTTTGAGGGTAGATAAGATTCCCAGGGCTTATTTATTTGTTATATTTTAAATGTCTGTTTGCAATCGACTGCTACCCAAAAGGCTGGCATTTGGAACCCATCCAGCTGCTCCACAGAAGAAAGGCCTGGTGATCTGCTTCCGTAAAATTGGCAGCCAAGAAAACCCTATGGAGCAGTTCTACTCGTAACACATAGCACCAGCTCAATGACATCTAACAACAGCAACAAATGTCTGTTAGACATTTAAGTGAAGATGTTGAATAGACAGTCGGATAAGTAAGCCCAGAGGTTAGGGCTAGCAACATAAATTTGCAAGTCAACAATATTAAGCTATTAGAAAAACAAAACCATGAAATTAGAAGAGATATCTAGGGAAAATGTGTGACTGTGGCACTTTAACACTTGGAGTGCATACAAAGTAGGAAAAAGGACTAAGAAAGAAGACCGAGAAAGAAACACCCAGTAAGTAAGAGAAAACTGAGCATGGTGGTCACATAGGAAGAAAGTGTTTCCAAAAGGAGGTTATAACTGTAGATATTTTCACAACTAAAATTAAATATGACTGCATATTGCTTCTACATGCTGGTTTGAGCTCTGAATTCTGGAAAACATATTAAAAAAAGTAAAAGGAAATGAAAAAAGTTTCATAGTGGGAAGAGAATACGTTTAGTAGCTATGCTGTTCCCAGTTTGAATCTTGAGTCCACCACTTGGTAGCTGTGTGACTTGACCTCTGTGAGCTTCATTTTTCTCATTTCTGAAATGAAGGCAAGATTGTTTTTGCAAGATTGTTGTGAAGCTTAATAAAGATGTACATCTCATAAAGATATGTTGGGCCTACATGTGCTCAGTAAATTTAAGTAATTATTAGGTTGCTTCCCTTCCCTCTATGATAACACTAGAAAGAGCTGAAGGTTACATCCATAGTCCCTTTGAAGCCAAGATTTTCTAGACTACCATTTTGCAACTACCCTCTTGTTTTCTCCCTCCTCCAACTTCCTCTTCCTACACCAGGCCAGTTTTTCAGATCTCAGAGAATTCTAAAGCAAGTAAGAGATACCATTCACGTAAGTGATAACTTTTCTATGAACACAATAGCGTGGGCTATTTTATAAAGTAGGAGGTTACTTCAAGGAAGTAAAGTGCAGTGGTTAAGATCTCAGGTTCATGAGTCTTACTATATGGGATTTAATTCAGCTTCTACCATGTGGCACTATGGTACACTGGTGGCACAGTGGTTAAGAGCTTGGCTGCTAATCAGATGGTCAGCCGTTTGAATTTACCAGTTGCTCCTCGACTCAACGGCAATGGGTTTTTTGTTTCTACCATGTAGTAGTTACATGAACTTGGGCAAGTTATTCAAACTTTCTATGCCTCAATTTCCTCATGTGTAAAATGGGGATAATCGTACCTATCTCATAGGGTTGTTATAAGGATTGTTGTTAGCTGCCATCATGTAAACCCCCAACTGACGCCAACCCCATGCACAATGGAACAAAATGCTGCCTGGACAGTCCCCATGATCCCTTTGAATCAGACTGTTGTGATCTATAGGGTTTTCACTGGCTGATTTTCGACAGTAAATGACCAAGCCTTTCTTCTTAGTCCATCTTAGTCTGGAAGCTCTGCTGAAACCTGTTTAGCGTCATAGAAACACACAAACCTCCACTGACTGACAGGTGGTGGCTGCGCATCAAGTGCATTGGCTGGGAATCAAACCCTGGTCTCCCTCCTGGAAGGCAAGAATTCTACCGTTGAACCACCAATGCCTTCATTATAAGGACTAAAAAAACAAAAAACAAAAAACCAAACCTGTTGCCATGGAGTCGATTCTCACTCATAGCGACCCTACAGGACAGATTAGAACTGCCCCATGGAGTTTTCAAGGAGTGCCTGGTGGGTTTGAACGGTTGATCTTTTGGTTAGCAGCTGTAGCACTTAACCACTACATCACCAGGGTTTCCATTACAGGAATTAAAATGGGTAAAGTACTCAGGAGGGTGCCATTTGCTCAATATTGAATAAGAATTCAGTAACTGTTAACCACTGTCTATAGTCAGGATTTAAGCAGATGGCTGGATGGCCTCCTTTCAGGATGTGGTACTGGGGATTCTTGCCTCAAGAAGAGAGCGGTGAGATGGCTTGTGAGGTTCCTTCTGGATCTGACATCTGATCACTAGTGAGACTCAATGATTTTTGGAGCACGCTATCTCCAGAGGTGGAGAGGGAGCAAGAAGCATTTGTCCTGGACTCAAAGGAAGTTGAGATACCTCCAGAAAGAGGTATGAAATTGGGCTAAAAAGTCAAACCCACTTCAATGTTGAATAACATCTCTTTTCAATGTCAAAACTTCAACTGCTTTTCTTTGCTTATATTTCTGATTTGGGTTTTTAAAATTTCGTTGGTAATTTATCTTCAGTTATAGACGCAGCCTGATAGAAAAAAGCATGAGTTTGGGTTAATCCTAAATTTAACCTTTGGCCATTCTACATACTATGGAGCTGTGGAACGTGTCTGAGCCTCAGTTCCTTCAATTTAAAAAGAAAAATAATAATGCCTGCCTAGTGGGGTTATTGTGAGAATTAAGTAGCGTGCATTAAAGGACTCAGCACAGTGAAAACTATGCTTTCCTTCTCCACCCATCCCATTGGATTGTAACCCCTTATCCCTGCTTGTTCTCACTTCCTCCCAGACTCCAAAAATAGCAATGCAGATGGTTTTTTCCGAACCTGGGGAAAGCATATTGATATGTTTTCCGTAGTAGATCCTGTTATTGGATGATATTGATATAAAAATAACCCTACTGAAGTTAGATTTATTATTTGAGTTAATAAAAAAAGTTGTTTCTGCAAGTTCTAAAAATATTATTTGAAAATAATGCTCTTTCCAGACCCCTAATGCTGAGTAAGCTAAACCTAACCTCTCAGTTTAATAGGCCACTGATAATTCCCTTCATGCCAATAGGAAAATGAGCTAGTGCCAAGATATTTTTAACTGGTCTGAACAAACACATCTTCATCTGCATCTAGCAAGATGTAACCTTAGCAACAGTGTGTATTTTTGGACTCCTTTTCATTTAATGCAAATGAAACGCCACTGATACACCCAGGACCAGACGACAGAATTCAACGTGACCAATTCGTATGCCTGAATCCTCCAAGTCTCTTGCTGGCCCAATAGGATTCTGACTTCCTGTCATCAACATGAATCAGTATGGCACAAACTGAAATTTTTTTAGACTATTGATTTTTTTATGTTTACTTGCTTTTTAAGTCACGTTTAACTGTCACTCCTGTTATAAAAGTCCCCAAAAGTATGGGAAGCATTACACTGTGGTGTAAAGAGCTTAGGTGTCATATTTTGACATGGAGTTTAAGACGTGGCTGTGCTTCTTCCAGACTATCACCTGAAGCCCCTGAGCCACAGAGTCTTTTATAAAATGGAGGCAATCATTAATTTGACAATTTTCTTCCCTCATAAAATTAACAATGTTAAATTTTTGACTATAATATTTAAAACTAATTTTTAAAGAGTTAAAGGGCTACATAAATTTGAGGGAGTGCTTTTACAATTTATAGTACCCGACCAGGTGCCTGTGACATCAAATGGGTTGTACTGAATTGAACCAATGTTTATTTTCCTGGGCTGGGAATGGAGATGGAGGAGATCGGTCTCCAAGAAGACTTGTCTCCAAGAAGACTCCACCCTCTGTAGTTAACACTTGGTTCTGTTGTTGTGCTTGAGCAGTTTACAGATGGACACATCTAGAGTTGTCTGGTGAATATTCTCATTTTTCACCAAAAGTAGAGCAAAAAAAAAAAAAACCCACTTCTAAGTAACAGAGGGCTTTGTTAGTCCTATTTAAATAGTTGAAGCTCCCTTGGCACTGATTTCTCAGCCTTTTGCTTATAGCTGCCGTGGCCAGCTCTTTTTCAACTCTGTTTGCCTACAGTGTGCTGAAATAGTGACTGTATAAGTGTAGGGTCAGCAATTTGTCATTATAACTCCCTGGTCATAGGATCACCCTTGGCTAAAATATCCTATAAACCATGGATTGGGAGAGAAGGCTAAAGGGTAGAAATTTATGTATATATGAGTGTGTGTATAAGTGTGTGTGTGTAAGTGTGAGTATGGATGTGAGTGGGCCTGTGTGTGTGTGTGCATGTGTTCATGAGTCTGTGCCTGTGACCTTGCAGACTACGGTTTGTGGGCATGTATGAAAGTCTGAGAGTTCATATGAGTGTGTCTGTACATGTGTGCATGTGTGTGCTTCTGTATGCTTGTGTAGGAGGAAGAGGGCAGCTGAGGATTGGGAGACCATTTACACATATATTCCAGAAATATTCACTTAGCTCAGAGAATGGAGGTGAGCAGGCCAGACTTTGAGTCTATGAGGTCACTGGTTCAGGCAATCAGGGACCATGCCAAACAGAGATGGAGAGATGCTAGCCCCATGTGTGAGCTTTGAGGAGGGCTGTGCCAAAATCATCTGACCATGGGGGCCCAGGGGTAGCTCTGGGGCTCAGTGAAGCCCTTTAACAATGATCTCCAAGGTCATGTACATTGAGTTGTAGAGACTTCTGTCTTTTCCTTCTTGTCTTCTATACTCTTCCTCTTCTTTCATGTCCACGTTCCTTCTGGTAGGACCTACTCTAAGTAGAAGGTGTGCTGGTATGCTCCTTCTGGTGCAGTTCAATGGGGCATATCCTTGTCCACAATATAGACCCTAGAACATTCACAGGGGCTTAGGACACAGCCTAACCCTTTTCACACAGGAGGCTACCACATCCCACAAAGGAGATATCACCTGGCAGGGGTGAACTCTGATGGAAATTCCAGGTATCCCAGTTCAAGACCTTTCAGAATTTCTCCTCCTCAGTGAAGCCTCCCTGACCTCTCTTTTCCCCAAGAGACCAAGCTGAGTGACTGCCTCTGATCTGTTCTGTGTGATCCTGGAGCAGTTTAGAACCTCTGCAACACATCCATGCCTCTCTGTACAGTTTGCCAAATACTTTAATGGGTGCATTCTCTGTTATGTGATTTCCGTGTGGCCCACTTGAGGCAGATTATTATACCAGTTTGAAAGATACAGTAAGTGAGGCTTCGAAAGGTAGATAATAAATAGAAAAACCCAACCTGAAGGCTCAAACCCAGAAATTTCCTGAATTGACTGTAGTTAATTTTTCACATGCCTGGCTTCCCCAAGGACTTAAAGGCAGAAGCTACATCTTGTTGGTTTGTGTATCTTCATCACTGAGCTCAGAGCTTGGCTTAGTGTCTTAGGTTGGGTTCCCGAGGAAATGTACCGTCAAACTAAGATTAGTGTGCAGGAAATTTATCAAGGATAACCCTCAGAGTCAATGCCAGTAGGGGAAAATGAGGGAAGTGGGATTGGGCAGAGGGAGAAGTTAAACTGCAGTGTAGTTGCAAGGAAGGCCTCAGCTGATCCCACGGGTAGCTCAGGAGCTGGGATGGCCCTTCAGAGTTGTTTTAAATAGAGGAGAGGGGGCCAGGCCTTTTCACCCTGTGATTGACTGGTTCTTGGATGTGGGCTCTCTCCAGGGAAGGGGTGTGAACTTGGGTGAAGCAGTTCTCTTTGGGGAAGTGCAATTCAGAGAGAGGAAGTCAGCTGAGGGCCATCTGCTATCAAAACTCCCAGCAGCTGGAGGAACAAGTGACTCAGTCTTATAGGAGGGTCTGGGTGATAAAGCATAGCACAGTCACTAAGTGATTGCAAAAGCGACTTTTCTCCTCTGAACAGCGAACTCTCCTACCACGTTTGGTTTTTCCTGCACTGACGCCCCCGGGTTTTTGAACGTTTCTGCTTTCTATGCTGTAGTTATGTCCTGAATGTTGCCTCTGTGTATATATGTGTGTGTGTGTTCATGCAGGCATGCATGTGTGTGCATATGTGTATGTGATTCTCATCAACGTCTATCAAGGGTCATTTTTGTGTGTGTTTCTCAGGCCAGGAACTCGGCATTTCCTGGTTACCGCTGGCTGCCGTCTCATGTTGGGATCATAATAGCCGCCTCGGGGTTTTGCTCTGTTTCTGTGCTCAGTGCATCTCTGGGCACCGAAGTTGTAGCCTGGGGAAACTCCACTGACGTTTACTAGAGAGAAAACAGCCGCCCAAGGGGGGTACGACTCTAGGTTTAGCAGGGGCTGTGGCCCCCTACACCCTTCTGGAACCTCTAACAGAGGAGGGCCTCATCTGGGGGTGTGGGCACTGAGGCTTGGATGGTGAAGTTTTCAGCAGACAGATGTGCAGAGGCAGAGGCCTGCTCAGAAACACTGGCTCCATTCTCCACAGAGGGGCCAGCAGTCACACTATGGCGAGTTTACCAGGACTCCCTCTGAGCCCCTGAATTCAGACCCTGTGGAGCTTGCTAAACTAGGCCACGGGGTGGGAGACACCCTTTGCATAGTTCTTCCATGTTCAGAGGGTCTGGCATGAAATCTCTTTCCTTCCCCGAAGAGTTAGTCTTGTCCCTTGCCTGCACTTCACATTTCCAATCAGGGAGTCGGGCTCTATGATCTACCAACTGCAAGTCTTTCTGAGGTTGCATCCCAGGCTGACAGGCTGTGGGGAGGAATAGGCTGCTGCTTACTCGGGCAATTTCAGGGCCTCCAGAAAGACATTCTGGGTCCCCCATGCTCAACTCCTGCTTTGTAACGTTTCCCGTGTGATCCCAAATCTAAGATATCTTTGAAAAGATATTCAAAGATATCTTAGACACAGAAAACTTTATTGAGGATAGATGGGGGCACAGTGTTTGACCTTCCTTTTGGGGGCCTCATGTCAGAGATTTGGCTCTTCCTGGGAGCTTCTGTTAGGGGGAGGAGATAAAACAAGAGTGGAAGCCTCAGATGAGAGAACTGTGACATGGGGTACAACCCAGAAGCTGGGAGGGGCATAAAGACAAATGATACTGAGTTGCAAAGATGTCAACACCACCTGAGTCTAGCTGGCATGTGACCTTGAGAATGTTGATTAGAGCAAATATTGACATACTTTCTGGGCCTTGAGTATGGAACTTACATTTCCCATGGGCTGATTTGTCATATGTTGCCTGGTCTTCACAGCAATGCTGGAAGAGGATGTGTCTCGCATTTTGTTTTATGAGGCCCCTGGCTCTGCAATACAATTTACATGCTCATTTGTAAAATGGATCATCTCTACTGGAGCCAAACAAAGCTTTCCAGAGCAAGGTGACATCTGAGATGGGCTTTAGAGATATGTTACAAGTTCAACCAACAGGCATTTATTCCAGTGTCACCATGGGCTGGGAAGTTCTCAGAGGGAGATGCCAACACCCTTAATTGTTAGGGTTTCCTGGGTACCGAGTTTTAAGACATAGTTCTCATCAATGGGTAGATTAATAATTAGGAACTTCCAGGCACGAGAGCAGTCAGAAAAATAAAGCTGCTTTGAATGTTATATAGAAGAGGAAGAGTCAGGAAAAGACAGTCTAGACAAAGACAAACACAAAGATGTGTTCTTTGAAAATAAAAGATATATCTATATATATTTATAGAATTCATTTTTTTTTCCCTGTCTGGAGTCAGAAATGTCATACGAAGGGATGCAGGGAGGAGACAGCCTGGAGTGGCTGCTATTCCTAGACATAGCTCTTAATTGGCAAAGAAAACTGAAAGGTGGCTGGAGGCTAGCTGGATAGAGCCCTGGGCTGGGGGCCAATGAACTGTATCTACCTCTCAGCAGTTCCATGAGCTCCCTGTGTGTCTTTGGACAATCCCCTTGCCCTCTCTGGGTCTCCCTCTGCAAAATCATGAACTGAAAGGCGCGTTTAAATTCTGACACTGCGTTGATCTATTTTTAACAAAAATCACACTGACTCCCACACTGGGAGTTTGCCATAATGACATGTGTACCTACACAAACTTCCCAGAATCAGAAAGAAGTAGCATTTGTGAAGTGTCAGCTCATCAGAAATGACTGGCATCCAGTGGCTTCCAAGCCCATCCCCAAAACCTGCTCCATGATGTGCGCACAGGCCGGGCTGAGCCGGCAGCCTTCCCCAGCTCTGCTGCCTCTCAGGGCTCTGTTCTTGCTGACTGCACCGTGTGTTCTTGGGAACAGAAAGCAACAGAAATAGAATCCGTCTGTCACACAGCAAGTGTGCTCCTGGGAGGGTGGGGTGTGTGTGTGTTTTATTTAATTTTTTTTTTTTTCGGTCAGATGATTCCCTGTCAAATAAGATAATTTTTGAAGTTGGAGGTTGGGAAGCCCTGAGAAGCTTTCAGCTCCCTGCTAGCCAAGTCGCTTTTATCACATCTTGGCATCACTAGCTAGAGATCATGCCAAGAATGCTCAGCACACATCCTGCAGGGATGTCATGGGGTTGCATGTAGGGACTTGTAGGCCTTTGGGGTGTAAAATTCCACTGCAGAGCAAAGCACAGACAGATTATTAGGATGCATAAACAGCTTTCTTCACACTCTAGATTCAAAATCCCTGGGAGCTAAACTAATGTGGTAGCTCTGATCTCATGAGATCCTTAAGTCAGAGACCATTATGTTCTGAGCTCATCTTTGCTACTTGGTGCAATGCTCTCCTCCTCTGCCCTCTGAAAAGGGCCATCCAGCTGCCTAATGTACCATCTGATATCTGGACATTGGCAGTGGCTTTTCTTGTGTCTTAATCTGATCTCAGGTCCCTGAGTGGCACAAATAGTTTCCATTTGTCTACTAACCAAAAGGTTGGCAATTTGAACTCACCTAGCAGTGCCACAAAATAAAGACTGACTAATCTGCTTCTGTCAGATCATGGCCATTAAAAATCCTATGGAGCAAACAATAAACTGGGGGGAAGAAGTTGTCACATATATACGTGACAAAAGGTCAATTGCTGCAGTATGTAAAGAGCTCTGACAAATCAGTAAGAAAAAGACAATAAACCTAGTAGAAAAAAAAAATGCAGAGACACACTTTCTGTGAGGAAGCTATTCATAGGAAAAGGAATAAAATTGAACTTTAAAAATATGAAAATAGATCTTGTAAATAAAGCTGTGCTAATTAAAAAAAAATTCCTGTGGAACAATTGTACTGTAAAACACGTGGGGTTCCCATGAGTCATAATTGACTCGATGGCAACAAGTTTAATCTGATCTCACTACTGAAACTACAAGTGACTTGAGAACTCCTGATAGGAGATAGAATCAGGAAATTGAGTTCAAATCCAAACCTACAACATATAAGCTGTATAAACTTGGGTGGACTTTTTAGATCTTTCTATGTGTCAGTATCATCTATGAATTGGAGATAATGAAAACATTTGTCTTACATATCTTGAGTGTTATTGTAAATATCTCATATAATATCGGGCATCAAAATGTTTTAATCACTGTCTCGGCTGAGCAAGGGACCACCAGTGCTCTGTATGCAGTTCAGTGTCAAACACGGTTAGCTGAGAAGGAGGGATAAGAGTGGTACTCAGATGACAATGGACAGGTAGAGTTAGAGTTCGGAGGAAAGAATTTTGGGGATGTGAGAGCAGAGTAGGCAAAAGTCATTTGTAAGCTTTCCTTGTAAAAGATCCAAATCTAGGCGTGCCTCCTCCAGGAAGTTCTCTTTGATATCCCTCAGCCCAAGAGATCACTGGTTTTCTCACCTGTATGAGCCTTGTCCCAGTTACATTGTAAGTCTTTGAGAAAAAGGCCAGAGGTGCCTGTTTTCATGTTTGCTCTTCAGAACGATCACAGGCCTGGGCTCAGGCCTGGGCTCATCACAGGTGCTCACAATCCCTTTCAGAGCTGCTTCTCAGTCTCTCACCCTTTCTGGGTGCCCCTAGGCTGCCTTTCATAGGATGCCTTGTGATCCAGGTCTGGACTCAAGATGCCTCCTTCTACTCTTCTCTTCTAATGCCTAATGATAGAGCCAGAGCCTCACCTTGTTGCCAGGCCCCTTCACACATCCATTCAGACCCCATCTTCCTTGTTCATTCAAGTATTGGCATATCTTAGTCCTTGGGTGGGCACTGTGGGGAATTCAGAAATGAGCAAGTATGGTTCCTGCTCTCGAGTATTTTGGAAAGCCCCTTAATGAATGAGCCCCCTCCCAGCTCAGGTTGCCGAGCTGAGGACGTGGATGGACACATTGCAAGTGGGTTCATGCTAGCAATGAGCATCCAGGAAAACTAGCTACTTCATTGCATCCACATAGCAGCCTCTGTGTGCATTTTCATCCCCATTTTCTTTTTTTTTTTTTTTTTTTAATATTTTATTGTACTTCAGGTGAAG
>NW_004443959.1:828804-844346 GCF_000243295.1 Trichechus manatus latirostris | reverse complement strand
TAGGGTTTCAGGATTGTTGATTCTCTGTTTGGCTTAGTTTTTCGGATCTTTGTTGTGGAGGGACGGCGTGGTGCTTCTGCCTAGACCGCCATCTTGCCGGAGTCCTCCTCATCCCCATTTTCTTGATAAGAAAACTGAGTCTCAGAGAAGGCTAATAAGAGGCAGAGCTGGGACTAGAAGTAAAGTCTTCTAACCTTAGGTTCTATATGTTTCCAATGCACAAATCTGCTTTAAATAGCATGCTCTGTGGGAGGCCCAAGATACATTTTTATAATGGGAATAGTGGAAAGAGTTCTAACGTGGTTCTTATTCTGCCTGGGATAAAAAGTAATTCAGTAAATGAACATGGGTCAATAGGGAGGCAGCATTTTCTCTTTGGAAAATGTGTGTGTAATTCTGCAATTAGAGGTTCCAGTAAAAGTGGGTGGGCAGCACTGTGGAAATATAAATCACAACCAATACACAAAGATGAACAGCTATAGCTACACAGGCTGGAGGCCAGAGAGGTTCAGGAACTTTATACTTTCAGTTATGACCACCTTGAAAACACTCCCTCCCAGCCCCTCCACATACCTACACACACACTTTGGCCATATATCCCTGTTTGGGAGCCTTTCTTCTAGTTTTCAACCACCCATCTGTCAGTCTGTCATACTATAGTGGCTTGTGTGTTGCTGTGATGCTGGAAGCTATGCCACTGGTATTTCAAATACCAGCAGGGTCACCCATGGTAAACAGGTTCCAGTGGAGCTTACAAACTAAGGAAGACTAGGAATAAAGGCCTGGTGATATATTTCCAAAAGTTAGTCGATGAAAACCGTATGCATCCCGACAGAAAATGGTCCAACTCATTTGCTTTGGACATGTCATCAGGAGGGACCAGTAGCTGGAGAAAGACATCATCTTTAGTGAATTAGAGGCCCACTGATGGTGAAACTCCTAGTGAATTGAATTGACATAATGACCGCATGATGGACTCAGACATGCTGTGATCATGAGGCTGATGTAGAACCGGGCAGTGTTTTATTCTTTTGTACGTAGGGTCGCCATGAGTCAGAGTCGGTTCAACAGCAATCTGTCGCTATCTCTCTCTTCTAGTTTTACTTCTACATTTGTTCCTCCTCCCATCCACCTCAGTGATAATTATCAAAAAAAGAAAAATATGTATTTATGTAAAATCATGCATTTCCCTGATTAAAATCCTCCCTTGGTTTCCCAGATCTACAAGTTCGAATCAAACTCTTACATAGGGCTTATGGATTTGTATAGTTTTGGGAATTGGAGCACAAGACACTGGGAACGTGAGAAAGCAGAATAAGCAAAAGTCGTCTATAAGTGCTGACTCCCCAAAAGCAGATCCTGAGACAAGGATTGAACTCAAGAATTATCCCAATGAGAGGTATTTATTCACCATTACTGCCCCTCATTGGTTAAGGCTCGCTTCTGGGGGTATTAACTTTCCAACCCTTCTATTCTGTTCCTCACACAGCCAGCACATTTCTGGAAGGAGAGAAATCTCTCAGATGGTAGGAATCCTTGGTGTGTAAGGAAATTGTCCACTGAAGCTACTGGCAGCCTTCCAGGGTGGGCCAAAGAGATGTGAGTGGGGCAGTGTGGCGTCTCCTATGAGGACTTTGCATGAGTTTCCTTCTCCAGCCTCACCTTCTGCTCCTGCATATGACACATGACCCCCAGACTTCACAGAGGTGTTACTCCATAAGTAAGAAAAATATGTACATAACACCCACTAATGAAGGTATTTTAATAAGAACAAGTTTATCTGAAAAAGATGGCAATTAAGCTTACTGTAGTGGGTTGGCCAGGTTGTAAATTTTAGACTTTTTTTTTTTTAAACCTAAGGTTCCATACCCTCAATTAATAGGTACAAGAAAACACCAAATGACAATGAGAAAAACTCATAGCAATCAAACACAGAACTCTCTGTGTGGGTGGCTGAGGTTAAGGTTATACTCAGTTCTCTCCCTGGACCTGGGCAGCCAATCTTAGGAAACCGTTCAAGTCTTGTCGGATTCTAAATTACAAAGGAGTGATTCAGATGTGTTCCTTAGACTCCCTTAATAAAGCAGAATATAGGACACAAGCAGGTGAATGGAAATTTAACTTGAGTTTCTGATTACGTGAAGTCTAAAAGCTGTTCCCAAATATGCACAATTTTGTCAGACACCCATATTTTGCACATTCTGGAGCTCTGCCTAGGCTATCCTTCTCATGTTTTCCATCACTATCTCTATGAAGTGTTCTTTGAGTAGTGCATGCAGATTTAATCACTCCCAACATTACATCTTCCTTATACATTAAACATACTTTATTATAATCCCTGAGGTCATTAGAGGCCCTTGGGTGGTGCAAATGATTTATGATCGGCTGTTAAGCTGAAAGTTGGCAGTTCAAACCCACCCAGTGGTGCCACAAAGAAAGGCTTGAGGATCTGCTTCTGTAAAGATTTTAGCCAAGAAAACCCTATGGATCAGTTCTACTCTGTAACACATGGGGTTGCCATGAGTTGGAATCAATTTGATGACAATAGGTTTTTGGTTTTGGTTTTGAGGTCATTAACCACTTTCTGGACCTCCTTTTCTTTATCTGTAAAATGAAGTGTTCACAATAATGAGCTTTGAAGTGTAAAATTTTTGAAACTGTTATAAATTCTAAATATGATTTTAATAGCAAAATGACATAATTTGTAGGTGAATATTCAAGTTTTCCTTTAAAAAAAAAGTCTGTTTCAGGTTGGTTGTAATAAAAATTCCATGATTCAAAAACATTTACTAAATGTCTTTTATGTGCCAGGCCTAGTGGAACACACCTAGAATTTATTATCCTTGCCCTTGAGAAATTTATTATCCTGCTAAGAAGTTGATGTATAAGCCCAGGAAGTAACTAAGAAATAATTCCAGTTACTTGGCAAACCAGCAGGAATTCACACCATGGGGAAGTTCACTATGAGTTGGGGCAATACTTCAAGGATATGAGACTCAAGCTGAGTCCTGGAGGAAGAATAAGATTTGATATTTCTGGTGATAGGAGGAGAACACCCTAAGTTAGTATAGTAAGGAGTACACAAAGCCATAATGGGAGTAGGCAAGGCATGAGATTAAGGCAGATGGAGAGGACAGTGACAAATCTTCCTGGAAAAGCCAATTCATGCTGTAGTAGAATAGGAGATACATTTGAAAAAGTCCATATTGGGGAGAATTTAGTTGCCAGTCAATGGAATTTGACGTTCAGCCAACCCGAACCTTTTTTAAGAAAGAGAGGGATATTAACATATTTGTGTTTGAGGAAGGTTGATGTGGCAGCTGCATGGAGGATGGGTTGGGTGAGGATGGTCATCAGATCAGGAGGAGACAAGAGGGAGGATGACTAATCAGGAGGCTGTCCCACCGAAGCATGCAGGAGAACAAGGCTTGAAGCGGGGAAAGGAGAATGAGATGCACGTTTGATGGGACATTGCATCTGGACAGCAAGAAAGAAGAAGGTTGCAATATGAGGATTGCAAGCTTTAACTCTTGGCCAAATGAATGATGAGGTAGGAGAAACTGACCCAAAGAGGGAAGAACCAGTTAAAGCCACATGACTGAGGTATGTGTGTGTGTGTGTAGGTGGCACAGTGTTTTGATGTGAGAAGAAGAAACTAAAGCAGGAAAAGAGACAGAGGCAGAGGACGGAGTTAAAGCCCATGTCTTTGAACACAGCTTGGTTTCAGACATACTATTTGAACCATTCTTTAACGCACACGGGGGCCCTGACTTCCCAGAGCATCAATAATGCAACATGGAAATTGCAGGTCTGTCCCTGAATAAAGACACCAGGATTAGAAACATAAGCTTTTCAAGAAGCTCTTTCTTTATCACTGTAATTACAAACCCAGCCGGTGTTTGGGCCCTAGCCTTGAATTTAATGCTTGATTTTAGACACGTGACCACACAGTTTCCGTGTGCTTTCTTTTTGGTTGATGACACTGCTTAGTTTTGTACGTACATAAACATGCAGCCATTCACAGCATACACAGAAACACATTTGTAGATGTTTTGCACAGGACTCACTTAAGCTCAGTGGTTCTCAATTTTTTTTTTTTTTCCCAACATCCCAATACTCCTGAGGAGTATAGTACACTTAGATCAATAACAGAGTTAGTTCATGTCACCAAATCTCAGTGTGAGAATGGAGGACATCTATCCTCCCAGTGCGTGAGGCAAAATTTGGGAAAGGAAGAGGCAGAGACCCTCCAGGTGGTGCTGATATAGCCCCCCAGGAGGCAGGCCTGCCACTGGGACTCACAGTCTTCTAGTTCAAGCACAGCCTGACCTGCCTTTCTAATCCTAAACCTAACCTCAACCCTTACACATCCTGTAAGACCCAGTTTATTTATTTATTTATTTTTTCCCCATACAAAAATTTATACATACATTGTTATGTGACTCTAATTGCTCTCCACATACTGTGACAGCACACTTCTTTCCATCCCTGATTCCCCATGTCCATTCAACAAGCTCCTAACCTCTCTGCCTTCCCATCTCACCTCCGGACAGAAGCTGCCCCTTTGGTCTCTTGTATCTACTTGAGCTAAGAGGCACACTCCTCACGAGTATCACTTTATGTCCCACAGTCCAGTCCAATCCCTGTCTGAAGAGTTGGCCTTGGAAATTGTTTTAGTTCTGGGCTGATAGAGAATCCAGGGGCCATACTTTCCGGGGTACCTCCAGTCTCAGCCAGACCATTAAGTCTGGTTAAGACCCAGTTTAGTTTTTTCTTCATTGAGAAATCACCCCTGCCTCTCATAACTGAGATAGTCTCTTCAGTGTGCTATCCTTACCTTCCACACAATATTTGATTGTCTGTTTGAGTGTCTGTTCCCGTATTAGACTGGGAGCTCTTCCAGAGTGGGTAAACCAAAAACAAACCAGCAAACATGCTCCCACAGAGTCAATTCTGACTCATGGCAACCCTGTGGGTTACAGAGTAGAACTGCTCCATAGGGTTTTCTTGGCAGTGATCATTAAGGAAGAAGATTGCCAGGCCTTTCTTCCATGGCATCTCTGGGTGGGTTCGAACCATCAACTTTTTAAGTTAGTAGTCAAGTGTAAACTGTGCCACCAGGGACCTTTGATGGCAGATGCTATGTTTTATTCATCTCTGAAATCCTGCATCTAGTATAATGCTTGACACAAGTTAAAAGCTTGACATATAGTAAAAGTTAACGGATCAAATGAATGAACAGATGAATGAAGTGATTGGATAAAGCAATCTTTCCAGCTCTGGTTTATGATTATATGATACATGAGTTGTTGCATGCTATTGCAGTCATTTTTTATTAATCCATCACATGTTTGAAGCATTTCAAAATTCCTGGCATTCATATTTTTTAGCTTACGTATGCCTCACTGCCATTCTGGGAGGTTAGCAGAAAAGGTATTGCCATTTTTGTTCTATACACAAGAAAACTGAGTGACTTGAGAGTTATGTGATAAGGTCAAGGTCACAAACTAGCAGTCGGACGAGCTGAACTACTGCCAGGTGTTCTGTTCTGACTCAAAGTTTGTTTTTTGTTTTGTTTTTTTTTTCTTTTTTCACCTCAACACCTCAACATCTTTTCAGTTTGCATTCCTTTTCTGCCTTTGGGGATTTGTCAAATATTTCTTCTGTCAGAGCCAAAAGGGGGACTCAGTAATGAATGCCTGATTCCTGCTTCTTCTGACACTGGTAGGAGCCCACTTTACTGAAATCCAAGAGGAGCTCTGTTCTTTTGAAGATGCTCAATGTGTGGCCTCTCATGCCTGCATTTCCAAGTTCTCTTCCGGAGGTCATGCTGACCCAGGGGACTTTGGAGCTCCTTCAGAGCTTGCAGCAAGATTGACTGGCAAGTGCTCTTTGGTAATCATCTCCTTAAAATAGAATTCTAGAATAGACGTTGTTCTATTTTTTTTTTTATTTTTCCCCTTCCTTGTTCCCCTCTTCTGCCTCCTCTCTTCCTCTTCCTCCTCCTTTTTCTTCTTCCTCTTGCCTATTCCTTGAAGCATTTTAAAGCTCCCCATCAATATGGGCAATTAAATTTATTAACTAAGTCATTCCGGTCTTTACCATAATGAAAGCTTTTTTTGCTGTAAAGTTTGCTAAAGACCTTGGCCTGGGTAGGAGAGTAGTCATCTTCCGTTAGTAACCGGCTCTGTGACTTCAGATACATTATGTAATTGTTCAGTTCTCCTGTTGATTCTCTTGCATTTTCAATGATTTATTTAATAATTGCCTCTCCTACTGGATTGTGAACAACTAGAAGGTGGGTGTAGTATTTTGTTCAAACTTGTATTCTCAACACTTAGTACAGTGTGCTGCAAATATTGGTTGGATGGAATGGAGTATTGAATACCAAAGAGAGGATGGGGATCAAGTAACTGCAGAAAGGGGACACCAGGGAGTGCCACTGACCTGCCCAATGCTTCCCCTGATGTTTGAGAAGGAAACCAGCAGTGTCAAAGAGGAGTAGAAGGTGTGGGGTGTGTGTGTGGGGGGCGGGGGGTTGGTACGCATGTGCACAGTCCCATGCACACGTGACATTTGATTAGAACAGAAGACAAAGAGTTGCTGCTGGTAACATGGGAGGGGAAGGAGTCATGAGTGACAAAATCCTAAGACCAGAGCAAGGGTCACTTACTGTTAGGATCTGGCATGAGCAGAACAAATGAGTCAAAATTTCGTAGTCAAATACCCATAACCTTAGCACCACTGTGTGGCAATTGCTGGTAAACAAGAGCTCTCCTAACTCATCAGGTGGCCTTTAAAAAGTTATTCACCCTCCCTGCACTTCAGCTTCTTGATCTGTCAAATGAAGGGGTTGAAACAGATGATGTATAAGGATCACCTGGCTGACTTTCTAAATTTCCAAGAGGGCAGAGGACAATGAAAGTTGTCAATTAGACTTTGGAGGACACAAAAAGTGCACACAGGTTGTTACTATGTCATGCCACTTTCTAGGGAAATTAAAGCATACTAAAATTTGCTTCTTTGGGGAATTACTTCTTATCAGTACACATGACATTGCGGAGAGAGGGGCTATAAACTGAGAGTAAACCAAAAGCTTAGTACATAGGATTGTTGGCCTGGGGACAAAGTACACTCAGAAAATGGAAATCTTGTTTAGAGAAAGGCTGTGAAATGTATATGAAGGTAGGGAATGGGATAGAACATTCACATGTGATAAGTATAATTGGGACCAAGACCTCATGGAAAAGGCAATCCTGCAGAATTATTTAAAAGCATGAGAGATACCACAGATGAATCCTAGGAGAGCACTCAACTCAGGAGGTTGGTAAGGGTACTAGGAGGGTAAGAAAGTAATTTTACCAAGGGGAAGAAGAGAGGGGAGTGTGTTTTATAAAAAATAAGAAAGCTTTACACATCATACTCTTTTTTGGAAATAAGTTTGAACCTCAGATTGATTGTCAAGATACTACAAATAATGACATTTAAAGAGAAAATATTTAGTGTGAAAAGACAAACATTCTCAGCGATCTTTGAAATCCTTATGTATTCTGCTGCTGTCCTAGGAACAATTTTCTTGTGATTTAGTGGATGTCTGTTCACTGACTCTCAAATTTTTTTCCCTTTATTCCAAGGGCTAGCGTGAGACTCTAAAATGTACATCTCCATCCTTACCCAGGGATTTGGGGGCATTTCAACAGCTTGGCTAACTGTGTTTCATCCTCTGCAAGTACTTCTGTTTTGATCATCTTTCCTTCGGGAACAGAGAAAACCCAACAAAAACAAATAGCACACAATTCCTGCAAGCTTTCTGCCTTATGAAAGTATGTAAGAAAATGGAAAAGGCTTTCTCTGAACTTCAAGTTAACTTTTTCATAAAACCTCAAGTTTTGGTTGTTTTTCTTAACCTTCAGAAGCAGGTTCTTCCCTGTCATGATCTGGAGACGTTATAAGTGATAGAGAGGTGGCAGAGAGGTCCATTTGCAGTGAGTTTCCTCACGCTGTTCTGCATCTGGTGCTCTGACAGTGTCTCGGACTCATCCCATCCTTGACTGTGTCTCAACAGGATTTTACTCGGAGTGGTTGCTCTATTTTAAGGGTCATTATTGGACTCGGTCACATCTGAGGACCCATGAAAGAATGATGCAATGCTAAATTCTAGTTCTGCGTCATCTCAAGAGGTGTCTCTTTTGTACATGTAGCCACTTGTCTTATACCGTAAAAGACCAGTAAACTTCAAAGTTAGAATAGGGCTGAGACCAGCCTGTGGCCCAGGCCAGTTACCAGTTGCTGTCTAGTAGATTCTGACTCATGGCGACCCCATGTGTGCAGAGTAGAACTGTTCCCTAGGGTTTCAAGGCTGTGACCTTTCAGAAGCAGTTTGTCAAGCACCTCTGGGTGGGTTTGAACCACAAACTGTTCAGTTAGTAGTTGAGCACTTGACAGACAGCTCGTGGAATTCTTAGTTTGAATGCGAGTGAAAGTGATTCCTGGGCAGAATATCTAGAAGATAGCTAAATGGACACTGCATTTTTATTTGCCTATGGCATAAGGGAGCATCCAGCATTGAAATCCACTCACTCATTACTAAGCTAAACTGTCAGGTGAGAGCTGACCATGGGGTGGCTAAACTGGTAAGTTGGAGGAATTTGTTTTCATAGACGTTGGACGCCATATTCCTACACAGTGATCCCAGATTCTCTTTAAGGCAGTTGATGGCCTAGACCCTTTAGCGATTGATCTTCAGGCATTTTCCAGTTAGAAAGACTTTGAGCCATGGCATCCTCTCCCCTAATTTTCCCTTCTCATTGGAGCCCTATCTCCATTCTCCTCTAGAGTCACAGCGTCATGTAGACTCCACATCTGACAAGGTCCAGTGATCCCAGAATGCAAGTTCTGCCTGTTTCTGCCTGAGCCTCAACCTGTGCTGAGGGCTGAACCAAATGCTCACACCTACCATTCCTTGACTTTAGTTTTCCATGTTTATAAACTCTTCTTGGAATTTTCAGGAGTCCTGAGTTCTAATCACAGCTCTGGCAATCGCTTACTCTGTGTGACCTTCTACTCCATTGATCACAAGTCCTCTATCTGAATTTTAAGATGGCAAATAAGATACTACTCTTAAAACCAGTAAAAATATTCTAGTAAAAAGATTTCTAGTAAAAAGATTTAATATTACCATGATGATTTTCAAATCACAGGGGAAAATGGTTAATGTGTTTATTTACATATTTATTTATTTTTGATGAAATACCTAGTCTGTGTCTACTGAGACATTAGTCTCCTTCCTACTCTAGAGACCCTCCCTGTCCTCTCTGCTTTGAGATTCGAATCTATTCTCCAGCAAGAGAATGTAGAAAGTCTTTTCAGTATAAGGATTTATTTGTGCTTCACTTAGTATGAATCTCATCCCTGTCATTCATGTAAAATATTACATTTTGGGCCACCACCAAGAGGAAATTCCAAGTTTGCTAAATGCCTTCCTGTTCATGACACAAGGAGCAAGAGCAAGAATCCCAACAAACTCTGGTGCCTGCCTTGCTTGCTAGCCTTACTTCCCCCAGCTCCCCCACATGCACCCCATACTTCAGGAACACACAATCATTTGTACTTTTCCATTGTCCCAGGTTCTGAATTTCTTCTAATCTTACATATGCTGGTCTCCACTTCATCTGAAGATCTTTCATTCATCCTCCCATAAAAGGCATCGCTTCCTCTGAGAAACCTAGACATCACTTTGTTGTTTTTAGGGAAAGAGCCCATCTTTTGCCCCCTCAACACTCTCGACATTCATTTTTTTTTTCATTTCCTTTATTTCATTATTTTAAAATGTTTTAAAACTGACAAGTAAGTATGTATGATATATATGTAAAATTGAAAGAATAATAATAAAATGAACATTCAGATACTCATCAGCTGGCTTAACAACTGAGCATTATTAAATTAAACTTTTATATGCCTTTTCCTAATTACATTTTCCTCTCCTCTCCGCCCTAGAGATCATCACTTTCCTAAATTTCTAAACTATCTTTTTTATTTCTTTAACATCTTACCACATTTGGATGTATTTGCATATTTTTGCCTATATTTAAACTTTATATAAATTGAATTACATCATTTGGATTCTTCCATAACTTGTATTTTTCACTCAATGTTATAAATTTGAAATTCATTTGTGTTGATTCATGAGACTAAAATTCATTAGTTCTTGTATTTATTTAATATTCTGTTGTATAAATCAACACAATTTGTGTGTCCTTTCTACTATGGTAGAATATTTTTTGGTTGTTCTTTTTGATATTCTTATAAGAAATGATTCTATGAATACTATTGAATGTTTCCCCTGGTATAGATTGCAAATATTTTTAGTATATATATCTAGGAATTGTAGTATTGTGTAAAAGTGTATGAACATTTAAAGTCACTAGTTTATGTAAAACTGTTTTCCAAAGTAATTATGCTGTATACCTATGTATACTGACTTCAATATCATTTGTAGTACCAAAGTTTCTTGATTTTTTTTTTTTCATTTCTTGTTTTTTTTTGGATTGATTGACATCCTTCCACCATTCTTTTTTTCCTACTAATTTTGAAGTTTTAAACACATATATGTATTTATACACTGTTAATATTTAAATTATAAACTTAGTTAATATCTTTAGCTTCCTACCAAACAATGAAGGAATTTTAAAACATATTAACTCTGATCATTCCAATTCTGATTAACATGTATTGTCCTAAATTTTAGTTCTTTCCTGTTATTTAACCCTACAAATTGTGCATCATTGAAACAGTTTCATGCAGTAAATGTTTTTATATTTATTCATGTATTTAACATTTTCTTTGTTTACTAGTCCATCTTTCTTCTTCAACTTTACTTCTGAAATTATAGTCCTTCTTGAATGTAGAATTCTAGACTGGCAGTTATTTTTTTCCCAGAACTTTGAAGACATTATTCTCATTTTCATTACTAGTGTCAAAAGGCCAGATTCAATGTACTTGAATTTCTTTATAAGTAACCTGGTTTTCCTTCATGACTCCTTTTAAAGTTTTCTCTTTGTTTTGTCGTTCTATAATTTGATTAAACATTATCTGGGTGTGAATTTTTCTGTATTTATCTTGCTTTAGATTTATTAGGTTTCTTGAATCTGAAAAATATTGTGTCTCATCAGTTCTGGAAAATTCTCTGTCATTGTTTTCTTTATTTTATTGCTTCTGCCTCATTATTCTTTTTTCTCCATGGGAGAATTTACTAGACATATATTATGCCTTCTCTGTCTGTTGTCCATGTCTCTTAACTTTTTGTGTGTTTTACTGCTGTCTGTCTCTTAGGGGTGCATTCTGGATAATTTCTTCAGATAAATCTTCCAGCTCACAAATCCTCTCTTCAGTTCAATTTGCAGTTAAATGCAGCCATTTTGGTTTTATCACACATGCATATCTATTTCATTTTAGTTTAATAAGTTATTTTTTTTTCTATTTTACCTTTGCCTTATCATTTTGATAATATCTTATTTCTTAACATACTTTCAATTATCTTTTATTATTTTTTTTTTAAATTAAAGATACTTGTTTTATATTCTCTTTCTGATAACTGAAATACCTGCAGCCTTTACTGGACTGATCTAATAATTGATCATTTATGTCAACTCTGATGGTGATATTTCTTCTTTTCTGTTAAGTGAGTTTTGATTGTGAGCTCATGTTCTTTGGATCTTTATTTGTGACGATTCTTTGAGGCCTTGGTTTACAGTGTATTTCTCTAGAGAAAATTTGACCTTTCTTCTACAGAGCAGCAACAAATATGTGTTCATGCAAGACCATTAAAAAAAATAGCCTAGAGCTTTTGTTGCCACAGAGAGAAGTTGAATTTTGATCACAAACTTATAGGAGGACAGGTTCAAGTTTAGGAACTCTAAGAGAAAGCTTTATTTTCTTCCTTTTTCCTGCTCTACCAGAAATGGCCTCAGTGTATACCCTTGTAGGGTGGGGTTTCCCCTTTGTTCTCCCACTTTAAATGTTGTTCCTCAAAGGGTTCTGGTTTTCATGGGTATCTTTGATTTAGTTAATCTGCTAAGAACCTCCTCCTCCTCCAAAAAAAAAAAATACCCAAACCCATTGCCAGGAGCCGATTCCGACTCATAGAGACCCTGTAGGACAGAGTCGAACTGCCCTATAGGGTTTCCAAGGCTGTAAATCTTCACGGAAGCAGACTGCCACATATTTTTCCCTAAGAGTAGCTTCTGGATTTGAACTACCAACCTTTAGGTTAGCAGCCGAGTGCTTAACCATTGTGCCACCAAGGTTTTGTCTGCTATCTCATTTGTTGTTCATCAAAACCAAGGCCCTAAAAACAAAGCAAAACAAAAAACAAACCCAAGGCCATCGAGTCAATTTCGACTCATAGTGAACCTATAGGACAGAGTAGAACTGCTCTATGGGGTTTCCAAGGCTATAAATCTTTATGGAAGCAGATTACCACGTCTTTCTCCCGCAGAGTGGCTGGTGGGTTCGAACCGCCAACCTTTCAGTTAGCAGCCCAGCTCTTTAACCACTATGCCCACCTGGGCTCCTATATCCAGGCCCTAGGATCCCAGACATCAGCACACACCCCTCCCCACCTGCCCCAGCACTCTGGTCCAGGGTTGATTTACCCTGCGCACGCTTGCTTTATGCTTCCTTGTCATTTCTGGCTTCTGAGGAATTCCCTTTCCTTCCATTTCAGCCATGTGTGAAAATATGTTTTCAATATTTTAGCTACATTTAATCTGTTCAGTACTGCAGATTTCTTTGTAAATATCTAGTCTACCACATTATTGGAGCCCTGGTGGTACAGTGGTTAATCATTTGACAGCTAACCAAAACTTGGTAGTTGAAATCCACCAGCCACTCCATAGAAACTCTATTGGGCAGTTCTACTCTGTCATGTAGGGTCACTATGAGTTGGAATCCACTGGATGGCAATGGGTTTGGTGTTTTTTTGGTTACCGTATTATCAGAAATAGAATCCCCACCCTGAAAATTCTTCCATCTTAACACTTATCACAACATTTCTCATGGCTGGTTTACTTGCCTGACTCTTTCTGAGAGATTCTTAAAGACAAGGACTGTGATCTCTTCATCTTTTAATTCTAGTGTCTGAGACAAAGTAGGGACTTAATCAAAATTGGTTACATGAATGAAGTAATGTATTTTAAAAAGCGATAATGCTATAACCAGCCATTTTTGTTATACCAAACAGAATCGGTTTATTAAACCTGGTTACCCTGATAACCCAGATTGATTCACTGTAAATTGAACGTTTAAAACAATGGAAGTCTTCCTTTCTCAGATTTTCTGAAACCACTAGCAGCTTAGTGGGGTCTGAAACTGTGCTGAAAGTTAATTAGTTTGAATATTGCATGCTCTGACAGACTATGGCATAGAGTGTGAGAAGGAGTGAGCCCAAGAGACAGCAAGATCCCGAAGCAGGAAGGTCCTGCTAAGCAGGTGCCTTTAATCTGCTGAAGAGGTATCAACAGGGGCCTGGAGCCTCTCCTGTGATGGCATTGAGGGTGGGCCCTGAGAAAGGAGAGAGCTCGTGCAGGATCCCGCCCACACTGTCAGTCCTGTACTGAGATGAGGAGTGTAACTGCTTCTGCTGCTAGTACCTTCACCTTCTCCTAAGCAGTCCCGGGAGAGGACTCAGAGCTAACAGCAGCATTGATTTCTCAGTGGTAGAGTGGTTCTGGCTGAGACTCTCCTGGCAGCACTGATCCAAGAAAAGTTGAACATAAAAAGACCCCAATGGAACAACAAGCCCCCTTTGTCTCATTTCACAGTTGTAATAACCAAAAACAGCTTCCTATACTCCATCAGCTACCCCTTGCCATTAAGCAAAGAATGTTAACTAGCTTAAAACTTCAAAAAACAAAACAAACAGACAAATAAAAACCCAAGCCGTTGCCATCAAGTCCGTTCTGACTCAGAGAGACCCTATAGGACAGAATAGAACTGCCCCATTGGATTTCCAAGGAGCGGTTGGTGGATTCGAATTGCTAACCTTTTGGTTAGCAGCCAAACAATTAAGCACTACACCACCAGGGCTTCCAAGGGGCAGCTGAATATTTACATGATCCCTTGTCTTCTCTGGAGCCCTGGTGATGCAGTGGCTAAGAGCTCTCTGGTAACCAAAAGGTCAGCAGTTCGAATCTACCACTTGCTCCTTAGAAACTCTGTGGAGCAGTTCTACTCTGTCCTATAGGGTCACTATGAGTTAGAATCAATTCAACAGCAGTGAGTTTTTCCCTTCTCTTATTCTAGTTGTACGGAGTGTGCAGAATGGCTAATGATTGCTGGACTGGAACCCAGGGATTCAAGCCACAGTCCCTCTCAGCTCTATCATTGTTGGGCAACCTGCTAGGTAATCTTGGGTCTGTCATGCCACGACTGGGGACCTCAGTTTACTTAACTATACAATGAGGGAGGGCATAGAAAGTTCTCTAAGGAGCTTGCTAGCTTAATGAGTTTAAGATTCTGTGGTTTAGAACTTGGTACTTACTGATTTTACTATTGTTGTTGTGTGCCACTGAGTAGACTCTGATTCATAATGACCCTATAGGAGAGGGTAGAACTGCCCCACAGGATTGCCTAGGCTGTAATCTTTACAGGAGCAGATTGCCAGGTCTTTTCTCCCTTGGAGCTACTGGTGGGTTAGAGCTGCAGACATTTCAGTCAGCAGAAGAGTGGTTAAGCATTTTGCCACCAGCTCTCCTTGATTTTACTATGCTGTTGTTGTTAGAAGCCGTTGTGTCAGTTCTGACTCACAGCGACCCTATGTATAACAGAACGAAACACCACTCGGCCCTGTGCCATCCTCACAATTGTTATTGTTGAATCCATTGTTGCAGCCACTGTGTCAATCCATCTCGGTGAGGGTTTTCCTTTTTTTGCTGACCCTCTACTTTACCAAGCATGATGTCCTTCTCCAGGGACTGGTACTTCCTGATAACATGTCCAAAGTACTTGAGATGAAGAGCCACCATCCTCTCAGCCAACGAACATTCTGGCTGTACTTCTTCCACGTCAGATTTGTTCATTCTTCTGGAAGGCCATGGTATATAATATATTCCTCACCAACACCATAATTCAAAGGCGTCAATCCTTCTTCAGTCTTCCTTATTCATTGTCCAGCTTTTGCACACATATGAGGTGATTGAAAATACCATGGCTTGGATCAGGTGCACCTTAGTCCTCAACATGACATCTTTGCTTTTTAACACTTTAAAGAGATCTTTTGCAGCAGATTTGCCCAATGCAATATGTCATTTGATTTCTTAACTGCTGCTTCCATGGACATTGATTGTGGATCCAAGTAAAATGAAATCCTTGACAACTTCAATCTTTTCTCCATTTATCATGATGTTGCTTACTAGTCTAATTGTGAGGATTTTTGTTTTCTTCATGTTGAGGTGTAATCCATACTGACTGCTGTGGTCTTTGATCTTCATCAGTAAGTGCTTCAAGTCCTCTTTGCTTTCAGCAAGCAAGGTTATGTCATCTGT
>NW_004443959.1:801144-828704 GCF_000243295.1 Trichechus manatus latirostris | reverse complement strand
CCAAGTAAAATGAAATCCTTGACAACTTCAATCTTTTCTCCATTTATCATGATGTTGCTTATTGGTCCAGTTGTGAGGATTTTTGTTTTCTTTATGTTGACAGGTACTCCATACTGAAGGCTCTAGACTGATCTTCATCAGTAAGTGCTGCAAGTCCTCTTCACTTTGAGCAAGGAAGGTTGTGTCATCTGCATAACGCAGGTTGTTAATGAGTCTTCCTCCAATCCTGATGCCCCGTTATTCTTCATATAGTCCAGTTTCTTGGATTATTTGCTCAGCATACAGATTGAATAAGTATGGTGAAAGGATACAACCCTGACACACAACTTTCCTGACTTTAAATCAGGCAGTATCCCCTTGTTCTGTTCGAATGACTGCCTCTTGGTCTACATACAGGTTCCACATGAACACAATTAAGTGTTCTGGAATTCCCATTCTTTGCGATGTTATGCATAATTTGTTATGATCCACACAGTCAAACGCTTTTGCATAGTCAATAAGACACAGATAAACCTCTTTCTGGTATTGTCTGCTTTCAGCCATGATCCATCTGACATCAGCAATTATATCCTTCATTCCAAGTCCTTTTCTGAATCTGGCTTGAATTTCTGGCAGTTCCCTGTAGATGTACTGCTGCAACCACTTTTGAATAATTTTCAGCATAATTTTACTTGCATGTGATATTAATGATATTGTTCTGTTGGATCACCTTTCTTTGGAATGGGCACAAATATGGATCTTTTCCAGGTAGCTGTCCTCCAAATTTCTTGACATAGAAGAGTGAGCACCTCCAGTGCTGCTCTATTTATTGAAACATCTCTATTGGTATTCCATCAATTCCAGGCGCCTTGTTTTTCGCCAGTGCCTTCAGTACAGCTTGGATTCTTCCTCCATTGGTTCTTGATCATACGTTACTTCCTGAAATGGTTAAACGTTGACCAATTCCTTTTGGTACAGTGACTCAGTGTATTCCTTCCATTTTCTTTTGATGCTTCCTGCATCGTTCACTATTTTCCCTGTAGAATCCTTCAATATTGCAACTCAAGGCTTGAATTTTTTTCTTCAGTTCTTTCAGTTTGAGAAATGCCAAGCATGTTTTACCCTTTTGGTTTTCTAAGTCCAAGTCTTTGCGCATTTCATTATCATACTTTATTTTGTATTCTCAGCCACCCTTTGAAATCTTCTGTTCTGCTCTTTTACTTCAGCATTTCTTCCTTTCAGTTTAGCTACTCTGCATTCAAAAGCAAGTTTCTTAGTCTCTTCTGACATCTATTTTGGTCTTTTCTTTCTTTCCTGTCTTTTTAATGACCCCTTGCTTTCTTCATGTATGATGTCCTTGATGTCATTTCACAACTTGTCTGGTCTTTGGTGAATAGTGTTCAATGCATCAAATCTATTCCTGAGACTGTCTCTAAATTCAGATGGGATATACTCAAGGTCGTATTTTGGCTTTAGTGAAATTTGCTCTAATTTTCTTCAGCTTCAACTTGAATTTGCTTATGAGCGTTGATGGTCTGTTCTGCAGTCTGTCCCTGGCCTTGTTCTGACTGTTGATATTAAGCTTCTCCTCAAATGTAGTCAATTTGATTCCTGTGTATTCCATCCAGCTAGGTTCACGTGTATAGTCACTATTTATGTTGTTGAAAAAAAGGTGTTTTCAGTGAAGAAGTCGTTGGTCTTGCAAAATTTTATCATGCAATCTCCAGCGCCATTTCTATCACCGAGATCATATTCTCCAACTACTGATACTTATTTTTGTTTCCAACTTTCACATTCTAATCATAATTAATTATCAGCCTGTCTTGATTGAAGTTGGTAAAAATCTTCAGTTTCTTCATCTTTGGCCTTAGTGGTTGGTGCATAAATTTGAATAATAGTCATATTAATTGGTCTTCCTTGAAGGCGTAGGGATATTATCCTATCACTGACAGCATTGTACTTCAGGATAGATCTTGAAATGTTCTTTTTGACAGTGAATGCCACACCATTCTTTTTCAGTTTATCATTCCCAGCATAGATTACTATACGATTGTCAGATTCAAAATGGCCGATACCAGTCCATTTCAGCTCACTAATACCTAGGATATCGATGTTTATGTGTTCCATTTCATCTTTGACAACTTCCAATTTTCCTAGTTTCATACTTCATATATTCCATGTTCCTATTATTAATGGATGTTTGTAGCTGTTTCTTCTCATTTTGAGTCATGCTGCATCAGCAAATGAAAGTCACGAAAGCTTAACTCTATCCACACCATTAAGGTCAACTCTACTTTGAGGAGGCAGCTCTTCCCCAGTTGTATTTTGAGTGTTTTCCAGCCTGAGGGGCTCATTTTCAGGCACTATATCAGACAGTGTTCTGCTTCTATTCATAAGGATTTTGCTGGCCAATTGTTTCAGAATTAGACTGCCAGATCCTTCTTCCTCATCTCTCTTAGTCTGGAAGCTCCGTTGAAACCTGTCCACCATGGGTGATCCTGCTGGTATTTGAAATACTGGTGGTAAAGCTTCCAGCATCACAGCAACATGCAAGCCTCCATACTATGACAAACTGACAGAGGAGTGGTGGTGATTTTACTCTAGGCCATGATTCATCTCCTACTTTAAAAACTGACAGAATAATTTCTAGTGAGACATTCACAATCCCATTCTCTCACCAAAAAATAATGTAGGTGCATCTTCTGAGTCTGTCATTAAGTAGTTTGTTTGCCTAGAGACATAAGGATGACTTCCATTACTGGAGATTATTATTCCATGAGCCATAAATTTGAAAAATCACATCAAATTTAAAACATATTACCCATTACTCATTCTTCCTGTGGATTTATCAAACTTGCCTAGTTCCCTAATGTGCCAAGTTTGCCTCAGGAATTCTGCATTTTCACATAATTATTTCTGGAGACTCAGGAAGAACTAATTCTTCTGTATAAGCACACTATAACCCCGCTGCCTTTGAGTTGATTCCAACTCGTATTCATCCCATAGGGTTTCCAAGGCTGTAAATCTCTATGGAAGCAGACTGCCACATCTTTCTCCCGCTGAGCCGCTGGTCGTTTCAAACTGGCGACCTTGTTTAGCAGGCAGTCACTTTAACCACTGTACCACCAGGATTCCTAATCACGCTATAAAACCATTTAATTGATTCTAAGAGGAAGAGACTAGTCACGGATGTCTGTTGAGTTTAAACTTCCCCCTAGCTTTCAGATTTTCCTCAGTTCCCCTCCTTCAGCTCTTAAAAATAGAGTTTGACTGTCACACGGATTGATTTCTGAGGACTCAGGGCCCCAGTTCTCTCACAGAGACCTGAAGGCAGCCTCCATTTCTACCCCTTCCCTGGACACCCCAGTTTCTTCAACACACCTTTAATGAACATGCTCCCAGGTGCTGAGTTGGGCATTAGGAGAAACGGAACTGCAAAAACAGGGTCTGGAGGACCTCAAAGTCTGATTGGGGTGGGGGTGGGGTGGGGGAGGCAGAGGGCAGGAAGCAAGGCTGCATTATGACTTTCAAGGGTCCAAGGCACTTTTGCCTTCATGGGCCCCTTCCTCATGTTTTTAATTAAAAAAGTATATTTTATGATTGTATTAGTATAAAGATAAATACAATCTAGGCTGGATTCATTATTACACAGCCAGTATTATTATATTGATTTGTTTTCCTTTGATTTTAGAAGAAATTAAAACATTTTCTTACATCCCTAAGAGTGTTGGGTCCTTGGTGCTGTGCGTGTTGTGCTTAATGGACAAGTCAGCCCTCATTTGGGGATGGGGTGGGGGTGATGTATCAACAGAGGCTTTCAAGAAAGCAGACAATGGCAGCACAGTGGGAAACAGGGAAGCACAGTGTTTGTGAGAGTCCAGAGCAGGTTCTCGTAATACAACAAGGAGTGGAGTCTGTGGGAAGTCCCATGCCTAGGGAGAAACAGTTAAAAGTAAAACTTAAGCCAAGGCTTGAAGGTTGAACAGGAACCGACCAGGCACAGAGAAGGGAAAGTCCTTTTGGGCAGAGGAGACAACATGAGAAATGAAGAGATTAGAAATGGGAGCCTGCCAGTTTGTTGTACTGTGGTGGGTTACATGTTGCTGTGATGCGGAAAGCTATGCCACAGGTATTTCAAATACCAGCAGGGTCACCCATGGTGAACAGATTTCAGTAGAGCTTCCAGACAAAGACAGACTAGGAAGAAACATTTGGCAATCTACTTCCAGAAATTAGCCAATGAAAACCTATGGATCACAACAAAATATTGTCCAATATAGTGCTGGAAGATGAGTTTGAACATATCAACAATGATGAAGATGGTGTAAGACCAGGCAACATTTTGTTCTGTTATACATTAGGTCACCGTGAATCAGAGCTGACTCCATGGCAACTAACAACAGCAACACACGGGAACTAGAAGATATTTGATGTTGGAGCAGAAAGTACTAAACAGAAGAGGTCAAAAATGGGGCTGGAGTGGTCAGTGGGTCCAGATGGTAAAGAATATCATGGGTCAGTTTAATAGCATGGACTTTGTCCTCAATGAACAGTAGGGAGCTGTTTTGAAGAGCCTCAAAACAAGAGAAAAACATCATCATATTTTCACATTAGAAAGATTGGAAAATACATGTATGAATCAAACTAGACAAGGAAGCAAGGTGAATGTGTCTGTATGTGTGTTCATTCCAGGAGAAGCTAGAGGACATATTGTCCTCCACTGAGGTCTCTTGGAAATCCAGTAGACTTTCTTCCATGGAAGTGCCACTGATTTGAAAGGCTCTGACAAGCTCAGGTTTAGAAGAGCATCATAAACTCCTGTAAAAAGAAATAAAGGTTAAAAAAATTTATCCTATGAAATCATATGTAACAATATGAGGTACTGTTCTGGAAAGAGACAGAGAGAGAACAATGTCATATAGATAGAAGCCCCATCTTTTCCCACCCTTCACGGTTCCCTGAGCTGGCTCTGCTCCTTCTGGCCGCACATGTCTTCGACCATGCCCTTTCCTTTGCCCAGAATACCCTTCCCTTTTTGACTAGCTTGGTGAACACCTGCTTGTCTTGTAAGGTGCAGCTCAAGAGCCTCCTTCTCTATGACATTTTCCCAATCTATCCCTCTGGCTGAACTATTCACTTCCACTTTTTGGGTCATAGTTGTGGCAAGGTGCTGTTCTTCCTTATCAGAGCTCCCATCACTGGGTTCCGCTCTTGTGAACATAACTGGGCCTCTCCCAGAGGGTGGGTCCTTGAGGGCAGGGACTCTGATTAGGGTCTCTCCGGAACTAGGCCAGTGCTTAGCACAAAGGAGCCAGGTTAAGCTTGAATCAAGAGACCATTTATTCAGGAACCTTTGAATCTCACTTCATTTAAATAAGGTGTAATCATTACTCTGGGCTTTTAAGAAGAGGTCTCCAAATCTTAAAAATGCTAACAAAGTGGTTTTTTTTTTTTGAGATTTAAGCCATATTGAAATTCCTTTTACAGAACTGTCTAGGCTCTGATCTGTCATTTTTACAGCATTATCTCACTTCTCACAGAGGTTATGTAAGTCTCATGCTATAGTGGCCAGAGTCATCATGGGTGACTGTTTTTTTTTTGGCATATTAAATAGTTTCAGGCTCACAGTTCATGTCAATACATTCTGCTATAGAGACTTTTCTAATAGAACAGAATGGAATCATGCATGTGTCTAATTAGAGTTCAGCTTTCCGGGTTTATTTTCCAGTCTTACACAGAGGAAGGCATTTAAGAATGAGCTGAATGCCTGTGATTCACATGGTGAGTCTGGGTAAGTGATATGTCCAGGCTCTCAGAGGAAAGAAAGATGATGGAATACACTCGGGGCTCCCTCAAGATCAAGGCTCTTTTGTTTGCTAAGGATCAAGGGACAGTGAAACAGCTTGAACATTCTTAAATATGTGCCTGATTCTGTACGTGGACAGGTACCTCAGAGGCTCAGTGCTGTCCTCTGCTTAATTGTGTCCTCTGGACTCAAAGTAGAAGAAAGACGTAGGCTGTACTCAGAGTGGGGACAGGATAGAAGAGGTCACCCAGATATAACTGCTCCCATTTGTTGAATGTGGACTGTGTGCCAGGCACTGTGCTAGGACTCAATAGGTGTGATCTCATTCAATCCTCATATTTCGTTCATTCAATCAATATTTGATAAACAGCTTCCAGGATTTCACTGAAGGCAATGGAGAGACAAGGATTATTAAAACAGAACAACAAAGTCCCAGTTCTCCATGGAGTCCACATTATGTTTGGGAAGGTACACAGGCAATAATTAAGCATATACACAAACAGACAAATAATAAATCTGTAGTGTTGACAAGTCAATGAAAGAAAGTAAACAGGGCAAGGCAATAGAGCATAATAGTGGGGTGTGTGCTATTTTGTATAAAACGATCAGGGAAGACGTCTCTGATAAGATAGTATTTTAGCAGAGACTTGATGGAAACAAGGGAGTAAACCACGTAGGTAAAATGAGGAATCAGCAGGTGCAAAGGTCTTGAGGTGGGATTGCGTGTAGAATGTTGCTCGAAAAATAATAATTATCCTGCAAAGTAATTTTTGTTATTCCCTTTTTACATATAAGAAGCCTGAGGTACTGTAAGTCAAAGCAACTTGTTCAAGTTCGCAGAACTGGTAAATAGCAGAGTTGTCATCTTAACCTGAGTCTCTCTGGCTCCAAAGACTTTGTCTTTTCCATCACATTGCTGTGTTCAAAGGCAGCTCTTGGAGATGTAAGGAAAGAGAGAGTGATGCTCCCTGAACATATCATCCTGCTTCACCATTCCAGGAAAGTTTCCTGGGTCCTTCCTCCATCCATACATCAAGCAGCATATATTAACTGAGTGACTACTATGTGCCCACATGAGCTAGGCACCAAGGGAAACCCAATGTATTTGAACACCCAATGATCTCTTTCAGGAGACAGATAACAGAGGAGAAGAGTCAAACCTGGAGAAAGTCAGAGAATCAGAGCTCCCTTTCAACCTAGGCAGTCAGAGAAGACTTCCTGGAGGAGGTAGAATATGCGCTGGGCCTTGAAGGATGTGTAGAGTCGGTAAGCTTCCTGACTGGTGCCGGCTCATCTTTCCCATTGTCCTACTCTGGTCAGTAGTATCATTTGTCCACAAGTCTTCCTTGCCCTCCTTCCCCTTCTAAGGCTATCCTGTGTGCAGAATGTTTTCTGTTCCACAGGATATACTTTGGTTAACGGAATGTGGGTGGAAGTGACAGGTGGTTGTTTTTATTTGAAGCATTAGGAATCATGATAAGGCTACACCAGACCTCTTTAGCTCTTGTACTTCACAGTAAGAAGAAAACTCCCAGGGAGCTGCTGTCCCAGAACGAGCAGACATGTGGAGCTGACCATTCCAGCCAAGCCCAGCAGATCCCCGCAGATTCCTAGCTGACCTATAGATCTGTAAACGTGAAACAAATACTTGCTTTCATAAACCGGTGAGATTTGGGGATTGTGAGTTACCCAGCATTACTACAGCAATAGCTGAATAATGCACCTTTGCCCTCAGTCATAGACAAGCCTCTTAACTGCTCCAGGGGAAGAAACCACATAATGGAAACTGCATGACAATATACCAACTGCTCAGGTTCAAAGACTCTACAGTTCCAGATCTGTCTCTGATTTATAGGGATCTCAAGGATTGTGTTTTTGTTCCCATCCTCCCCATCCTACAGATTGTGCATAACACAGTGCGTGGAGAATGCAAAAAATACCAGTTTCCAATAATTCTCTGTTCCTTGCTGTGGCAGCTTTTAAACTGTCATCCACAGAATTTTGGAGCACTGGAGGGATTGCTTAGGGATCAGCCCTGGGGAGAGGATGACAGTGAGACCAGGGATTCTGGGTCCCCATGCTGCCTAAAGTTCAAGAACTACTCCTTTGATGTGTTGTAGACAACCTAATTCCTTAAGGATTTAGTTTGACATAAGATCCACCAGTCAAAAATATTTAGCATCACTAGTTGCATGAAAAGCCCAAATTCCATACCCTGATACTGAAGGCCTCCATAACCTGTTCCTGCTCTTTCAACCAACGTTGAATCCCATTTGGCCCTTGGGTGTAGTCCCTGTTCCAAGAGTCTGTTCTGTGCACCCCATTTATTATTCATATTTATGCTCAGGTTTCCCAGCTTCTTTAGCCTCTGTTCTCCCTGCCTACAACATCCCTCCCCTCTCTATCTGCCAAAATCACGTCTGTTCCTTGGTGTCCAGCACCAGTGACAGAGAAAGGCCCTAGAGAGCGTCAGGTCAAACCATTCTAATTGTTGGTTTGTAAATTCCAACATCTACTGAGTACTTACAAAGACAGGGCCTGTTTAACATTTTACAGGTGTGAGCTCAATGAATCTCTCAACTTTGTTTTGAACTGCTTACTCTTACTCTTCCCATTTTACAGGGGAGGAGGCTGAAGCTCAGAAAGGTTAAATAACTGCTCAAGTTCCCACTGTTAGTACATTCCCAGGGTCTGAATTCACACAGGCTCCAGAACTGGTATTTTAACCCTTTCAAAATATTGCCTCCCTCCTTTTATAGATGAAGCAACTGTGGCCATGAGTAGAGGACATTTTTAAGGCCATGCAGCTGCTTCATAGCTAAGCAGGTCAGCACTCAGGGCTCCTGGCAGCAGCCTCACAGGCTGATGGCAGAACAGTGCTTCTGGACTCCCTTCAGTGCTGGCTGTGCCCATGTTGCAGTGCGGGCTGGCGGTAGAGCTAAGGCACCCCTGCAGCAGCGTCTTCTGCCAGTTGGCCACACCTATGTTTGGTCCATCCGGGCATTTCCTCCTGCTCCCAAGGTCCATATAATTTCCTCACTGAGTTATAGCTCAGAGCTGGAAGGCAGCTTGGGGTGCTTTTGGATCAGTGGCTTTCAACCTGACGAGCCATTTAAATCATCTGAGAAACTTTTAAAAACACTGTTAAGCTCCACTCTCTGGAATTCTGATTTAATGGTACTGGGGTTTGATTAGAGCATGAATTTTTTTAATAAACTTCCTAGTGGTTGCAATGTGCAGCAAACCTAGGAATGGACTGCAATGTTGGGGACAAACAATAAGGCTGTTTCTTGTTGCTCTAATTCAACATCTAATTCATCGCACTTCAAAGTAGGAGAAATGACCTATGCAAGCCCTCCAAATGATCAAAAGCAAAGCCTAGCCTGGAAGTCAAGCCTTTCTGACTCTCAAGCTCATACTCTTTTCCACTAAGTGGGAAATCTTTTCTAACCTCTACAGGCATCAACGTCCTCCTTCTTCCTATAGCATATGAGCTCAGGGCACGCAGAGTGACCTGAGCTACAAAAATCCCACCTGGTTGGGAAAAAAATAAAAGTTGGGCACAGAGCCTATGGTGTCATTAAGGGGGCTGCAATCCAATTCTTGGGGATCAGGAATTTTAAGCATGATCAGCTTTTTCCATTGTCCTTTGTGTTAGATTTAGCGACTCATCCCACACTGCCCACTCCTCACTCTCTCCCCCACCCAGACCTGAGTTGTCACAGCTCTACCCCCTTCCATGAGTGTGAGCTGAGAGGGGCTGAGGTCACCACTCACCCCAGCATTTCAGTGCAGCACATTCTGAATGTTGAATTTTTAAATATAGTTTTAGGGAATTATGCCAGCACTTCTCATTTTATTTTTTAATCTAGACCTAAGGCCTTTAAAATCTGACATGACACTTCAAAAAAAAAAAATCATCATATGGTAGGGGCATGCCAACTTAACTGAGGGTTAAATAAAACCCTCCCTTTCACCATCTCTTGCTACATAGTTGTCCGTGGTTACTGTTCTGCCTCTGTCTCCACAGAGGCTACTCTGGGCCTAGTAACCATGGTGATAGGAAAGACGTGAGCAGATGGGAGCTCTACTTCCGGGATTTAAACCTCCTCGTGTGAGGGGGAGATATGCTGGGGGCTGAGGGAAGAAGAGGAAAGAATGCTAAGAGGGAAAAGTTACAACATTCTTAACCGAGGAATGGATTGCCACGTTGGGGACAAATGATAAGGCCTGTTTTCTGTTGCTGAGCCAAGCTCTTCTCCTTGACCTCAATAATGATTTATTCCCCATCTCTTCCCCTTGTAATCAGATTCTTCCAGACAATAGCATTCCTAGGGAAATGGAGACAAAAGCTTTCTGTAAAAAATGCAGAATTGGAAGCATTTTTAAAGCATATTGAAGTGTACTGGATTTATATATATATACACACATATATATGTATATACATGTACATTTTTATTGTTATAAAATTATAGATAATACAATTAAATATTTTTGACGTATACAATTCAGTGAGCTCAATTACATCAATCATGTTGTACAACCATCACCAATATCCTTTGACAAATTTTTCTTCCCCCTAAACAAAAACTCAGAGCTTCCTAAACAATCGTTTCCCCCATTCCCCCTCCCTCCTGCCACTGGTAACCGCTATTAGACTCTGATCTCTATGTATTTGCTTATTCTAGGTACTTCCTATTTAATGAGATCATACAATATTTTGTGATTGACTTATTTCATTAAACGTAATGTTTTCAAAGTTTATGCATGTTGTTGCATGCCTCAGGACTTCCTTTCTCTTTACGGCAGACTAATATTCCATTGTATGTATATACCATGTGTTGTTTATCCATTTATCTCTTGATGAGTATTTGGGGATTCCTATATTTTTAATGATGTATTATTCAACTCAGAAAATCAGGATCTAAAACTGTTTCAATTTAGGTACAGTATAGATGTGGCATTGGGAAGACCACAAACCCCAGAAGTCTGACATCCAGGATGTAAGCCCCATTCATTTACTCACCTCCTGGGCAGCCTGAGGCAAGTCCTTTTCACCAGAGACTCGGTTTACACTTATAAAATTCTCTAAGATATCTACTGGCTCTGAAATTATGTGGGAAAAAAAAAAATCTTACCAGAATGTTAAATGGAGACTTTCTGTATTCATTTCTGCAGAGGCCCCAAAGGACGAAAATGATAAAATAGGTGGCAGAAGACTATGCAGGGCATACGAAGAAATAGGAAAATCAGTTTTGCAGCCATTAGCCTAAAAGAAGCTAGAAGTGCAGACACAGAAGTTGTTTTTGGAGAAAGTTTCAGTTTACTTATTGGAGAGAAAGGAGTGGGCCATTCTCCCCACCTTATGCCAGGGAAGGAGGCATCAAGGGAACCACTTAGAGAGCTTGATATGTGACCTTCTAGAATTTGGGGAAATAAACGAACTTGTACTTGACTCAGAATGGGGGTCAGGATGGGATGGAGCAATCTGTGGTAGAAGGGTGAGAAGAATTCTGAGTTGGGGAATACTGGAAGGAGAAAAAAAGCGAAGAGGAAGAAAGAAGTTTTAATTGAACAAAGGCTTTGAAGTTTTGATTTTAGACTGATTTTGTTATTAAGGGAGACTTGGTCAGCTGCTCTGCGGGAGAAAGATGTGGCAGTCTACTTCCGTAAAGATTTAACCAGAAAAAGAAAAAACCAAACCCACTGTCGTCGAGTTGATTCCAACTCATAACAACCCTGTAGGACATAATTGCTCCATAGGGTTTCCAAGGCTGTAATCTTTATGGAAGCAGACTGCCACATCTTTCTCCCACAAAGAGACTGGTAGGTTCCAACCGCCAACTTTTCAGTTAGCAGCCAAGTGCTTAACTATTGCACCACCAGGGCTCCATAAAGATTTACAGCCTTAGAAATCGTATGGGGCAGTTCTACCCTGTCCTACAGGGTCGCTGTGAGTTGGAATCAACTCAATGGCAATGGTATTTTTAATTTTTATTTTTTGGTGGTGTGGGGAGGAAGCTATGAGAACAGCGTGGCACTTTATCCAGGGTTGGTGGTGGGAAAGAACATCCATAGTGAACATTTAATGAGGAATGATTAAAAAGAGTGAAGTGGCTTTCTGCTTGCACTGCTGTGTCAGCTCACGCAATACACTGGTTGCTGGGTCTGACTTTTTTGAGACTCCAGCTGCTTATATCATTGGCCTGGAGAGAGGAGAGAGGCCCCCTAAGAGTTTCTGCAGACATTGTTTCTCAGGTCTGAAAAGGAACTTGAGGTTTTGCTGATTCTCTAAGTCATTCCCAACTCACTCCTCATCATCCACTCAAATCAGTGCTAGTGACAGCCATCTCTCATTTATCTGTTTCATGGATTCTGGAATCCTGGCTGTTTCATTACAACTACCTTGGATTCAGATATGTAAGAATTAATAGTATTTTTTCTGGCTCTCAGCATTGGAAGTCAATATCAGGGCAGATCATGCCTGTTGATGAAATAGGTGGTTTCCTGTGCTGTGGTCGTTCAGAGCAGACAAGTAAGCAGGCCGCCACTAAGCCTGACCAAAACCAAAACCAAAATAAAACCAAAAGCCTTTTCCCACTCGCTCACTAAAAAAGCTTTTTTTTTTTCTTATTCAAAAATTTATACACAAATTGTTTTGTGACATTGGTTGCAGTCCCCACAATGTGTCAGCACTCTCCCCCTTTCCCTTTACACCCTGAGTTCCCCGTGTCCATTCCTCCAGTTTTTCTGTCCCTTCCTGCTTTCTTGTCTTTGCTTTTGGGCAAGTGTCGCCATTTGGTCTTGTATACTTGATTGAACTAAGAAGCACATTCCTTGAGTGTGTTATTGTTTGTTTTATAGGCCTGTCTAATCTTTGGATTAAAGGTGGACTTTGGAAGTGGTTTCAGTTCTGAGTTAGTCGTGTATCCAGGGGCCATAGTCTCAGGGATTCCCCCAGTCTCTGTCAGACCAGTACGTCTGGTCTTTTTTGTGAATTTGAATTTTGTTTTACATTTTTCTCCCACTCTGTCTGGGAGCCTCTATTGTGATCCCTGTCAGAGCAGTGGGTGGTGGTAGCTGGGCACCATCTAGTTCTTCTGGACTCAGGTTGGTGGAGGCTGTGGTTCATGTGGTCCATTAGTCCTTTGGACTAATATTTTCCTTGTGTCTTTGATTTTCTTCATTCTCCTTTGCTCTGGACAGAATAGGACCAATAGATGTATTCTAGATAGCCAACTGCAGGATTTTTAGACCCCAGAGCCCTCTTCATGCTTCTTATCGATGTCCAGAGTGTGGAAGTTGTTGCAGAGACTGCTCTAGCCATCATATACATCTAGTCCAAAATTACCATTCCCTCATCTACTCATTCGTCTAACGGCCTGGAATGGACCAATAGAAAGGGGACAGAGATATGCAAATAAATGGGATTTCTATTTTTCCATGAAGTCTCCCAAACCATTTTTTCCTGTTTCCAAAGAGAAAGTAGCCTCCAGGAAAAAAAAAAAAAAAAATCTGTATTGCCAACTGGCTGATGGTGAGACTTGCCTTGGGTGATTTCTGTGGTGATTCTCAAGCCTGTTCTGTTTAGAGACCAGGCCAAGCTGGGCCCAGCATTGGGAAGTCCATTGAGGACCAACTCCACAGCCACAGTGCAGCAGGAGAGCAGGAGTCTCCCTCTCCCTGGAGCCACTGCAGGTGGACTGCCTCCAGCCATGATGCTTTGCAATGCAAAGCTGTGCAGATCTCTACGACCAGTCCTCCCTGGCCACAGTCATGATCAGGAAACACTGTTGGAACACCTGCTATTGTTAGGACAGTGCTAGCTAGTTTCCTTACTGGAGCTACTCTAATGCAAGAGCCTAGAAGGTTGGCAGTACTACCTTACATGTGGATGAGGACAGTGGTATTTAGCAAAGGTAAGACATTTGCCCAAAGCCACCTCGTGAGTTTCAAATAGCACAGATCCCTGAATGTTCTGATGCCAAGAACGGTGCCTTTTCCTTAGCTCAACACTGAGGGATGAGGAGCTATTTAATGATTTAGAAATTTGCTCACCCACAAATCCTTGAGACAAGTTCACGCACTGAGAAGAGCAAAATTATAACGAACCTCCAGACACTTCCACTTTATCCACTTTTGTGCCTTTCCACATGCCTGGCTGGTCTCCAAGGGCATAAATTTCCCTGGATTGGCACATCCAAAGACACTCTTGTCATTTGATGCACTGTGGGTCAACTTCCTGCCACTTCTGATTCCCAGGTACAGAACACCAATACCAGTTGTTTCAACTGACCCCAGGAAGGCAGACCCTACATGAGCTTAGCTGGAAATGGAGAAATAGTTTCCTTTCTGTGGTCTGAACCATCTGTGGATCCCTCCACAGGACCTGTCTCCTGGCATAAAAATCAATGTTGATACAAGTTGAGGCTGTATGCATTACATTTTCGGACTCTGTACTGGTTCTTAGGAATGTGAAATCATGGACAAAAGTTCTGGGACCAGGCAATGATCTTGCTGCTCTGCTGACAAGGAGGAGGGCTTTCTCATGGCAGAGATGATCCATGGTGGAGCCCATCTTCACAGAACTAGTCCTCTTCATGACCAGGCTTGGCTGGGAAGAATTCATCAGCTAAACCCACAAGGCCTTCTACCTCTATGTGCCTTACCTAGGCTTAGAGTCTCTGAGTTACCTGTTCTCTCCCTGACACATCAGCTACTCTGTGTTTCCCTTATCCAGACCGAACATCCTACCATTCCTTCTCCTATTAGACTGTCATTTTGCCTCTGGAACAACTTCCCCTTCCCTTTCAGACTCTTCTTTGAATATTCTATCTCCTGTGGTAGCTGAAGCCTGATTGCCTCCAAGGATACAACCACCCCAGCTGCTTTCTTTTGTGACAGCTGCTGGTTCTCGCTGAGCCCACATATAGGACTGGGAAGTAAGATTACATCTGCAGGAGATGTTGGTGCCTTGTCCAGCTCCCCTTCACCAGGCTGGTGCAACAGCCCCCTATCTGTGGTAGTATGGGCTACCAACTGCTCACATCTGCCCTTTTCTCTGGAGAATTACCCTCTTCACAAGGGAGCCGGTTTGTGCCAGAGGCCAACAGCGGAGTGGCATGGGAGTACAAAAGGCTGCCCTTTGTCTCAAGGTGGGACCAATTCTGTGCTACAGTTTGTGCTCCAGAGCTCCATTAGTTCAGGCCAAAGCTAGTCTCCAAGTGGGACCACATCTTTGCCTAGCTTTCTTCTCCTGCCCTATCCTGCTTCTTGTCCTCCCTGTCTCCTGAAAGGACTCCCTTAATACACCACTTCCACAAGAATTCCTATCTCAGGCTCTGCTTCTAGGGAACCTGACCTCAGATAGCATCTTCCCTGTTCTTTGGGGCCACAGTCAGTCACACTGGGACACTGCCATCATCTGGAGCTGCTCTCCCTCAAATTCTTACATGTAAACACACATATAATTCTACATCCACATATAATTCAGCCTCCTGTTCTTCTGGCTACCGATTTTCTCTCCCTACCCCTAACCCTTGTGTACATCAAAACTCCTAGTGCCATAACCTCTCTACTCTCTCCTGGTAAACCCATCCTGCCCTTCCTTCCTTATTGAATCTGGGCTTTAGTTTCCAATCCTTCATCTTTCCTTGCTGATGTCTTAAATCTCTGCCCTATTGTTATTTTGCTGCATTTCCATGAGAAGCCCCAATTTCACATTGTTGTCACTGTCTCTGAGCCTCACAGTGCTCTTGGGACCACTGGAGAAATTGACACAACCGTGCAGACTTCACAGCTGATGACAAAAAGTTGACCCAAGAACATTCATGGCCCCTAATCCTGCCAAGAAATCCTCTGTTTCCCAAGTCAACTTATCCATAGTAACTATTTAAAACCTTGTTGATTCTTGAACTTCCCACCCACCACTTCCCACTCCTTCCCAGCAGATAACCTTATCTTCTACTTCATAGAGAAAATAGATGGCATTAGAGAACATCTTCCTCTGCTTCCTGCTTTCACACCTACAGACTATTTACATTCATCCCTACCCTTTCAAAACTGCTTCCCTACAGTCAAAAAAGAGAGAAAAAAAAAAGGAAAGTCTTTTTTGTTCTGTGATCTAAATCTAAAATCTCTGTCTAAACTCAGATTCCCTTACTCTTGCACTTTCTCAAAGACGTTGCCCCATCGATTACACTCTCTTTTGCTTGCCTCTTAATCCTTTTCCTCCTTGGACCTTTTCCCTTTAGCTCAGATTTCTTCCTTCTTTTGTCCAGCCCCATCTCTCTCTTCCTCTTCAAAATTAAACTTGATGAAAACATTATACCATCTGAATTTCACCCTCAACGCTCATCTGAAAATGTGCACATTAGACCCCAGAACATTTCGGTGAAGCTAAATCCTGCAGACATGTCTCAGGACTTCTCCCATCTGGCTGCTCTGTGGCTTTAACCATCATGCCCACTCCCTCTTTCTTGCCTCCCTCTTTTCCTTTGTGTTACTCCCCTGGTTAGTCTCAGGCCACTTGGGTCATTTCTTCTCGGTCACTTTTATGGGCTCCTCTTTCTCCTCCTGTCCTTATAGTTTCATGTCTTTGCTACTAATCTTCTCTTTGTCCCAACATGTGTTCCCTGGGCATTTCCTCCTCCCCATTACTGAAAATTTCTAATTCCACAGCATTGGTGGTTCACATAAAGCTTTAGTTTCATATGTCCACCACCTACCGGATATCTCTACTCAGAAATCTCACAAGCACTGCAATCCCAGCATATTAAAAATGGAACTCCTCGTTGTTTAACCGAGATATCTTTCTCCTGTATTCCCACCCAGAGTTCCCTCTGTCAGGAGTCCACCAAGTCTTACTGATTCTTTTTGATTTTTCACAACTTCATCCATTTCTCTCCATTCCCACTGCCTGGATACCTCTGTCAGAGCTTTCATCACATCATACTGTAATCACCCATTTACTAATCTGGGTTTTCAACTTCGTTGAAGACATGGGATGCTTCTTGTTCAGAGATCTTTTCTAACAATTAGTTCATTGCCTGGCATATACTTGGACAATCAATGACTATTTGTTAAATGAATTCATCTATAGAATACTTTCTACATGGCAAGCACAGTGCTAAGTCCTCAAACACTGTATTGGTTAAGGTAACCTTAAGTGCTATGACAGATAAATATAAAATATTATTGACTTATATAGGAGGAGTGTATTTCTTACTCATAAGAAGGTCAGTTGATGGGAAGTGGGGTGGAGGGAGCTCTGTTCCATGAAGTTGTTCAGGGAATCAGGCTGATGGACTTGCTGTCATCTTTGGACATGACTTCCAAATCACTCTGGCCACCAACCTCCAGTTGGCAGAGAGAGGAAGAGAGAGGATGTAGGATTTTATAGACCAGACTTCAAGGCAGTTCACATTGCTCCCACCCTTATTCTGATGACTGGGACTAGGCCAGGTGTCCCCACCATAGTGTAAAAGCAGATGGAAAATGTAACCACTGGCTGGGCTTGCACTTCTCTGCAGGGTACATCTTGGGGGGGCTGTCAGCCGTCTGCTACACACCCGTTGTCTCATTTAATTCTTATTGAAACTGTGCAAGTAATGTAGTATTGACCCACTTTTCAGAGGAGGAAACTGAGGCTCAGCTCCAAAACCTCTCTGTACTACATGGTGGAGCCTGCATTGTAGCCCAGGTGTGTATAGATAGGGCCTTTGTGTTTCTTCTAAGCCCTAGTGTCTCCACTAAGGACACAGCTTGCCGAAGGTTGCATGCCATGTCCTCCTGCTTTGGTCTCCTGGCCTGTCCCTTAGAGTGTCTGTAACCGTTTTCCTTTGAGTTTCAGTCCCTGGCCACCAGTGAGAGACTTGGAAATTGGACAGGATGAGCACCGAGGGTTCTGCCTCCTGCTGGAACTTATCCCAGGGTTCTGGATTTCAGTTGCATGCCCCTCAGTTTCCCTGAAAGAGCATGGGAATGACTGCTGATCCAGAGCCTTGGAAGGAAGTTCACTGACATACTGAATCAGTACCTAACCTGGAGCTATGGCTGCTTATTTTTATAAAAATGAATTTCTGAGCTGGAATAAAGCCTTAGCTTATTTACTTACTCTGTTTTCTCCTGCAGGCGAAGGTACATTCTTATGTGCAGGCCCTTGGGGATTCAGGTCATCTGCTTGCTTCTGGAAGAATTGGTAGGTGATGCCAAATGTCTTAGTACGGCATTCAAGTTCCTTCATGATGTGGACTCTGCCTAAAATTTCAGGCTTGATTTCCACCTCACCTTTCCTGACATAGTCATGGCTTTTGTGAATAAGTCATCCATGTGCAAACTCGAGTTTCTTCTAGGGGTCCCTGTGCTGGTGCCTGTTGTTTGCCTGCAGCGTCTTACCCAGTGTCTTAGTTTCCTAGTGCTGTTATAACAGAAATACCACAAGTTGGTGGTTTTAAAGACCAGAAATCCATTTCTTCACCGTTTAGGAGGCTAGGAGTCCAAATCCAGGGCCCCAGCTCTAGGGGAAGGCTTTCTGTCTGTTGACTATGGAGGAAGATCTTCTCAGTTTCTGACACTTTCTGCAGACCCAGCATTCCTTGATTCCTTGGCAGACTCCACAGGGCAAGTGTCTTCCTCCATCTGAGCTTGCTTCTCTGTGCCTCATCTGATCTTTTTATACCTCAAAAACACCCTCGCACTGCTTTGGCCTCATTAACATAACAAAGAAGATCCTATTTCCAAGTGGGATTTCATCCACAGGTATAGACAGGGGTTGGGCTTCCAACATATATTTTTGTGGGACACAATTCAGTGTCCAAGGGTTTGTCAGAAACCTCCTAAATCTTCAAAACTGTGTCTACAGGCCACCTTTTCCGTGGTGCCTTCTCTGACCCTCTACAGAAGAGTCAGCCCTTCCCTTTTCTGCAGGCTAGCATTCCGCACAATAGCTTCATCTTTTACTTGTACACCTCCCCCCTGGGCTGTGAGCACTTTATGAGTAGGGGCTGATTTTTTTTCTGGTTTGAATCCTCTCCTCAGCCTCACAATCACACTGAATCCATAAGTGAAAATACTGTTAATGGAATCAGAGAATTCTACAGCTAGAAGGAACTTACCCAAAAAAGGAACTTAGCAACCATTTAATCAGACGCTTTCAGTTGTTACTTGGTGGGGAAAACAATGCTGAAGCTCAGAAAATTTATGTAAATGATTGAAGTTTGCATAGCTGGTTGGTAGTATATTCAGGACTATCAGCTGACAGTCTTGACTTCTAATCCATAACAGGGAAAATCATTAGGTCTCAAAATCGGTTGCTACTGAATTGATTCTGACTCATGGCGACCTCATGTGTGTCAGAGTAGAACTGTGCTCCACAGGGTTTTCAATGACTGATTATTCAGAAGTAGATTGCCAGATCTTTCTTCTGAAATGCCTCTGGGTGAACTTGAACTTCCAGCCTTTCCGTTAGCAGTGAAGCACATTAACCATTTGCACTGGGTCTCAGACTAGCTCCTTAATTAGGTCTTTTAAGGACTATATTCTTTTCTTGCTACCTAGTGTTCTGGGGGACTTTTCTCAGTGGTATGTTGCTCGCGAACACTGGCAGGATCCTGCCAAAAACAGAGCCCCCATGAGGAGGCCAGGCTGGGTGCTTTCCCCTTCTCTTGCTGCAGATACGGCCACATATGAGGGAGCCGCGAAGGGAGGTGGCCACTGCAAATCCATGCTTCAGGACAGGCGCTGCATTCAGGGACCATGTGGACACAGCAGACACAGCGCATGGGACTCAGAAGAGACTTTCTCAAGTGTCCAGAGTTGATTTGTCTGCAGTCCAAGCTGCCTCTGGCCAGGGTGTGTGTGGGCGGGGAGAGAGGTGGTTTGCACTGCTGCTTGGATAATTGATTCAAACAGTAAGCAGAAACAACTGTGAAGGGAAACTGGCGCTCTGACCCACACAGCCTCATAATCACATTGTTTCTGCCTTTTTATCCTGGCTTCCTCTCATCGGTTTATTGTTGATGCTTCATTGAGGCCATCTACTGAAAAATCAGAGATGATGCTGTGCATGCAGCCTAGGTCAGGACAAACCCAAGTCATAGTAAACGTGGGATTTTCAAAAATGATTTCATCAGTGAACAAAGAACGAGGATGGCAAGATCCTCAATTATCCTCCATGGTTAGTGAAAACACATGTTGATTTACTTAAATTGCATCTTAAGGATTTCTTTACTGTGGCTTTATCAAAAAGATCATTTCTGACCCCAAATTAAAACCTCCCCATAAAAACCAAACCCACTGCTGCCGAGTCGATTCCAACTCATAGTGACCCTATATGACAGAGTTGAACTGCCCCCTATGGTTTCCAAGGAGTAGCTGGTAGATCTGAACTGCTGACCTTTTGATTAACACCCATAGTCTTAACAACGGCACCACCAGGGCTCTGACTCCAAATTAGGGAGCTTCTATTTCTTTGGCTGATATTGCTGCCAGAAAGAAGTCCCTCTTCCTCTAAGCAATGCTTTTCTGTCTGGGTGGCACAGCCTTGAGTCCAGCTTTATCATCTCGCTGCAGTGATACCGCACTACCTGGTACCTCCTACCTGGGACCCTGGCTGTTGTTGTGCCCCAGGAAGTGAGGCAATCAATCACGCCGCAGTCTGTCTGACCACAGTCAATCTCTGGCTTAAAGCCCTTTGATGACATTCTATTGCTTACCATGGCAAACACAATCCTCCTGGTTTTATTCACTGCCTAGCACCCCTGCCTCTGTTCCTTATGGGAAAAGAGAGAGGATGGAGGATCATGGGAGAGGATTTATTGGACCAGGCTTCAAGGTGGTGCACATTGCTCCTGGCTTATTCTGATGATAGAACTCAGCCACGTGGCCCTACCACAACGTGTAAAGGGAATAAAAAATGTGGCCCCTGGCTAAGCTCCCACTTCTCAGCTGCGTGCATCTTTGGGGGGCAGTCAGTCATCTCTGCCTCATCTCTTAAAATTGAAGTCCCAGTTATACCAAAACACTCGCAGTCCTCCCATCCCAAACTGCAGATTCTGTTTCATGGCCCACGTCTTTGCTCCCACCACTCCTCTGCCTGGAGCCCTTAGCCCCCTAGTGTCATCCTTTGAGATTCAGCTCAGCTGTCTCTTCCTCTGTGCACCATTCCTGACCACTCCGTCTCACTATCAGAATTAGAATGAGCCACCCTCCCCTTGGTGAACCAGTTGCCCCTCTCCTGTCCCACTGCCTGGAATGCTCTCTCACCCTTGTCCATGTACTTGTTGGTCTGTTCACTGGTTGGTGAGCTCGTGGAGGCCAGCTTCTGGAGGTCAGCTGTGTCTTGGAATGCTTGGCCCAGATGAAAGGCTCAGAGACTGAGAACAAACCTTGGGGGAAGTGGTCTCCATTCAGTCCCCCCTCTAGCCCCTGCTTGTCTTTGCCCGATGCAGAAACAGCTGCAGGGCTCACGGCCAAAGCCTCTGGGTCAGAGAAACAACTGTGTCATGTGTGTGTCCTCTCCAAAAATGAAGATTACAACATCCTCATGGCCTTAAGTTCATGGCTGTGGGAGGAGGCTGCACATGGTAATGGTGGGGTGAGGAGGGGGGACATGGTTGGGACGTGGGACAGAGTGAGAACTGAGGAAAAGCACCAGGCCCAGCCCCCAGGATGCTGCTCTCCTCAGCCCTTCTTCCCACGTTTCACTTTTCCCTGCATCGGGTTATGTGTCAGCTACTTCTTATCCCTTGGGAGTCAGTGCCCGAATGTATTTACTAAACATCAGTCTGAGTTATTGTGTGTGTGTGTGTATGTGTGTATCATCAAACTTCCAAGGGCATTCAAATGACTTCTGTGGCTAGTATGCCCAGTACCTTGGAGAGCGGCGCCCCCTGGTGGCCACGGGGTGTCATCAGTAGCTGCATTCTCAGTCTGGAGCTAGCTGAGGGCACAAAGCTGGAGGGGAATACACTGGCTGTGTGACAGGGTCTCTGTGGTCCTGGTGGAGGCTCATAATAGGCCCTGCTGTCCTATAAATTGGAACCAACTCGACGGCAACGGGTTTGGTTTTTGTTTTGATCCCTGAGACATCTGTTCAATGGTGACAGGGCTGAATGTGATGTGTATCTCCACAGCTACAGGAAGCCGACCAACTCCGCACGTGGGGAGTGACTGGGCAAGGATGCTGAAAATTTATCCTTCTAGAATCTGAGAGCGAGCTGAAGGGTGGCTTAGATACCAATCGAGTCCAACTTATTTGTTTCCCAAATGGGCACCCAAGGTCACCCAGAGTCATGAGATGAATTAATTGAAGGGTCATGATAAGAACTCAGGTTTCCAATTCCTTGTCTGATATTCCTCCATTCCAACACTTTAGGATACCTCACTGTTATGTCCTATTTTTTATTTGAATTGTTACCTTACAGAAAAGGAGGGTCAACCTCTACTCCTGTATGAATCTCCTCCCTCTTTTCTCAATTTCTGTCCATCAGAGTTCAACTTCAGCCTCCCTTTCTCCAGGAAGTTCTCCCTGAGTGGTAGGAAAGCTCTCTTCTGAAGCCCCAGAGTCAGCCAATTATTCCCCCAGTGTTTATAGAGGGCCTGGCCTAGATACTGGGGATACAGCATGCATATGACAGACGGAATCCTGTCCTCAAGGGACTTGCATGCTAGTGTGGGGAGACAAGTACTAGGTAGGTACATAGATAGGCAGGCCAGTAGGTACATAGGTAGGTAGGCGGGTGGGTGGGTGTATGTATGTATGGATGGATGGATGGATGGGTGGGTGGGTGGATGAGTGGATGGATGGATGTATAGGTAGCTAGGTAGATAGATAGATAGACAGGTAGGTAGATAGTAGACAAATAGATACATGAACAGATGATAGATAAATAATTTCAGATACTAAAATGCTTTGAAGATGATAAATAAGGCCAAATGATAAAGAACAGAGCTACTTTAGATAGAGTGATTAGAGAAGGTCTCTCTGAAGAGGGTTTAGCTTCAAAGGAGGATGAGAAGAAGGCAAACACAAGGCAAGAGCATTCCAAGCAGAAGGAACAGTAAGTGCAAAGGCCCTGAGTCTGGAATAAGACTGGCAGATCCAGGGCACAGAGAAGGTCAGGGAGGTGGTAGAGTAGTAAACCAGGCAAAGAGTAGAGGCCAATGAGAAGTAGTGGAGACCAAATCTGGTCTGGTGGGATGAGTTTTCTTTGTTTGCTTGTTTAGTTGGTTATATATGTATGTATTTATCTGCTTGCAATGGGGAGCTATTAGAGGGTTTAAGGAGTGACACAATCTTATTTATATTCTCCAGGTGATTCATATGGATGTGAACACTTGAGAACTACTGCTTTAACACACCCTCGTTTCCTCCAGAAAGTCTTTCCTCACCCAACAAGCTGTGTTAGGTGCCACTCCACTGAGCCCCGGTGTTAACATCTATCACTGTGCCAACCACCTTGTTTCCTAATTAACTGTTTATGAGTCTTTCTACTTTACTAGACAGCACATTCCATATTTAGAGAGACAATGGTAAACAGGCCAGATCCTGAACAAACTTCTAGGTGCAAAGACTCGCTCTACCACTTAGTAATAGTGTGGTTTCGGGCAATTTATTCAATGTTTGTATGAGTCAGTTTCCTTATCTGCAAAATGGGAATAACATTACTTACTGCATAGAACTGTTGTTATGGTTCATTAATCTGTGTAAAAACCTCATGACAATAGCAGGCTGAAAGTAACCATTTAATAAATAGTAAATATTTTTCCTGAGTATTTTCTCAGTCTTGCCACTAATAAGGTTGTTCCCACCATCTCTTAGGAGCCCTGATGGTGGTGTGTGTTGCTCATTGAATGACGAGAATCTGGTGGGAGAAGGTGTAGTTAGAGGCTCAAGGTAAGGAGGTTGGAGGGCTAATTTGGAGGAAGTAAGAATGAAGAAGAAAGGATGACTTGTTTATTTGTCTATGGCTGTAGTCAACACGAGGTTCCTTCTCGATACCCAGTGTCTCGGAGACAGAGCTGAATAAGACAAATGTCTTATCTTTCAGGACCTCAGGCTTCCCATATTCAAAATGGAAACAGTGGCATCTGCATTAACTAACTCAGAACTGCTGATGGACCCGATACTGTAATAGAGAGAAATCTTCTGTGACCTACCAGGTGCCTCTGCCTGTTCATCCCTGAGCTCACACCGAGCAACGTTACAGTGCTGCCTTTTGTCTGTCTGTGGTTCGCTTGGTCGTTGGATACGACATAACTAGCTCAGGTCGCAGGCCCGTGCTTATACACACATCACACTTGTACCCATCTAATTCTAACCCCTCCAGAGAAGAAATAAATTATTTTTTGTATAGCCTGGATCCTGAATTCTGTACTGGAAAAGTTTGCTTTATGCTTGGAGTTTAGGTGTGGTGTATGTTTGGTCTCTTTCTCCCTTTCTGCCTCTATTGCTGCCTTCCTCATTTGAAGAGCCCGTAAATCTTTCCTTTGCTCTCAGCTGCTAACTGAAAGATTGGCAGTTCGAACCCACCCAGTGGCACTGTGGAAGGAAGGCCTGGCCATCTGCTTCTGCACTTATTACAGCCAAGAAAACCCTATAGAGCAGTTCTACTTTGTTATTATTTCTGGATACCAACCACTTCCTACATATATCATCAGTTGAACCTCATGTGTCAGTCTGATTTTGGTAAGGAGAAGAGCCACTGAAAATTTGATAGGAATAAGAGCTTACATGAATGTGAGAGGAGCTGAGTGAGTGAGATCTGCCAGGTTATGGGCAGAGGATTGGAGAAACAGTCACCAAAGACTTCAGCCTGAAGTAGTGAAGCAGGTGGAGAAACCAGAGCTCACTGAGAAGTCTGAGAAGCCACTATATCTCATTACCTAACTGAGAGCTTGTGGAGAAGTTTATAAAGCCATCACGTCTGACCATCATGACTCCCTCAAATGATGGTTCACTTCACCTCCACATTACAAATCTTGTGTGTGTTCCTGTTGTTGGCAGATTCTCACATGAATCATACAGGTAAGGTGATTCTGGGATACATATTTCCAGCCTTAGAAGAAAGAGGTGGTAGAGCTGAGTTCTGGCACACCTGTCAACAAGCACAGCAGGCGGGGATTGGTATTATTTTTATTTTACGGGTAAGCTCAGAAAAGTTAATATGAAGGTGATCCAGGTAGCAAAAATGAAATCCAGGATTTAAGCACACACCTGATTTACTCTAAAATCCTGGGTTGTTCTTTCTAGTTTTGTTTGCTCGTTTGTTTGGTTTTTATTCTAACCCTACAGCACCAAGCATGGGCAGTAGCTGGCCTTATCCATAAGCAATTTATTGCCCTAAGTGGTCATGCTGGTGTCAGAAGTCCTACACTGATACTGTCTCCCTTATCCATGTGAGTTTTTCCTTCCTGTTGTGGGACTGATCTCCTGGGTGCACAGTGGTGAGTTCTCTGCTCTAGGTAGCAACACAAATCAGAATTGTAATGTCTTCCTTTGGGCCCTGACCTCAAAATGGAGTTAGCATTCCCCACTTCCCAAGGGCCAAACTCACAGAAGCTGTTAACTGGTAATCAAGTGGATTCTGCTGGATGCTGTAGAGCAGAAAAGGACATGGGCATCCTTGAATCTTTTAATCTTAGAATGTGATAAGGATTAACAATAAATTATGAAAGTGGCATTTGGAAATAAAATCTTTTCAGAAACAGTTTGAAAACTGGAGTTCACATGTAGCTTTGTCTAGCAAGTTCTTTCTTATTATGCCCAAATTAGAGTTTGTTTACATATTCGAATTTATAATTTTCCCCCTTTCAAAATTACAAACATGTAAACATAGTCAGGTTGGTTTTAGGGAGGTAGCAAGGCTTGGTGGCTGAGAGCATGGGCCCTTGACGCTCAAGGATTGGCTTGGATACCTAGCTCCCAACTTAATAGCTCTGTTATCTTACTGAAGTTATTTAACTCTCTGTGCCCAATTTCCTTATCTGTAAGATGGGGGTTATAAAAGTACCTACCTCTTGGTTTGTGGGGTTGCGTAGAAGGATGCTTAGCCCACAATTATGTTAGTGGTAGTTTTTACTACTCCAAAGAAAGATTTGAAACCTTCTTAGGAAAAAAGAAACAGGAGGATAGGGACAAAAAAAAAATATTGAAATAGAGTCCCATATTTTACTTTAAGTTAAAACAAAATATAAAAAACTATATATATGTGTGTGTGTATGTAGAGGGTCAGTGAAAGAGAGGAAGACCCTGAAAGAGATGGATTGACACAGTGGCTGCAACGATGGGCTCAAGCATAGCAACGATTGTGAGGATGGCTCAGGACCAGGCAGTGTTTTATTCTGTTGTACATGGGGTTGCTATGAGTTGGAACTTATATATACACGTAGATAGATAGATACAGATATAGATATAAATAAGCAAAGAACAATGAGATATCACTACACATCTATTGTTATTGTCAGATGCCAACTCATGACTACCCTGGGTCCTGGGCCATTCCTATGATCAGTTGGGTATCAGATGGTTGTGATGCAAAGAACAAATAACCCTAACCCGAACCTGAACCCTAACCCGAACCCTATCCCTAACATATTGCCTGATTTTTGCAAGTAGATCACAAGGCTTTTCTTCTTCATCAGTCTTAGTCTGGAAGCTCTGCTGAAATTTATTCAGCATCGTAGCAACATGCAAGCCTCCACCGACAGATAGGTGGTATCTGTGATGAGGTTCATTGGCCAGGAATCAAATCCAAGTCTTCTGCACAGAAGGTAAGAATTCTACCACTGAATCGCCACTGCCTCCACACATCTATTAGTATGGCTATAATCCCAAACACTAACAACACCAAATACTGGCAAGGATTCAAACAACAGAAACTCTCATTCATTGCTTGTGACAATGTAAAATGGCACATACACTTTGGAAGACAGTTTGGCAGTTTCTTACAAAGTTAAACATAGGCTTATTCTGTGTTTTGGTTCAGCAGTTGTGGTCCTATGTAATTACTCAAATGAGTTGAAAATACTTATCCACACAAAAACCTGCTCAGGAATGTTTATAGCAGGTTTTATCATGTTATTGTTGTTGTTAGGTGCCACCGAGTAGATTCTGACTCATAGTGACCCTGTGTACAACAAAATGAAACACTGCCCAGTCCTGCACCATCCTTACAATCATTGCTATGTTTGAGCCCATTGTTGCAGCCACTGTGTCAACCCATCTTGTTGAGGGTCTTACTCTTTTTCTCTGACCATCTACTTTACCAAGCATGATGTCCTTCTCCAGGGACTGGTTCCTCCCGATAACATCTCCAAGTATTTGAGATGAAGTATCACCATCTTCTCTTCTAAGTAGCATTATGGCTGTACTTCTTCTAAGATAGATTTATTTTAAGTCCATGGTATATTCAATATTCTTCACTAACACCGTAATTCAAATGCATCAGTTCTTCTTTGGTCTTCCTTACTTATTGTCCAGCTTTTTCATGCATATGAAGCAACTGAAAATACCATGGCTTGGGTCAGGTGGTTTGCAGATTTGACCAATGCACTATGTCATTTGATTTCTTGACTGCTGCTTCCATGGGCGTTGACTGTGGATCCAAGTAAAATGAAATCCTTGACAACTTCAGTCTTTTCTCCATTTAACATGATGTTGCTTATTGGTCCAGCTGTGAGGATTTTTGTTTTCTTTATGTTGAGGTGTAATCCATACTGAAGGCTGTAGTCTTTGATCTTCATCAGTAAGTGCTTCAAGTCCTCTTCACTTTCA
>NW_004443959.1:778351-801044 GCF_000243295.1 Trichechus manatus latirostris | reverse complement strand
AAAAAAAAAAAAAAAAAAAAAAAACTGCCTCTTGTTCTGTGTATGGGTTCCAGATAAGCACAATTAAATGATCTGGAATTTCTATTCTTTGCAATGTTATCCATAATTTATGATCCCCACAGTCAAAAATGCCTTTTCATAGTTAATAAAACATGGGTAAACATCTTTCTGGTATTCTCTACTTTCAGCCAAGATCCGTCTGATATCAGCATTAATATCCTTCATTCCATGTTCTCTTCTGAATCTGCATTCCATGTGATCACCTTATTTTAGAATGAGCAGGAATATGGATTCTTCCAGTCAGTTGGCCAGGTAGCTGTCTTCCAAATTTCTTGGCATAGAAGAATGAGAGCTTCCAGCATTGCATCTGTTTGTTAATACATCTCAGTTGGTATTCTGTCAATTCCTGGAGTCTTGTTTTTCACCAATGCCTTCAGTGCAGCTTGGGTTCTTTCTTTAGTCCCATCAGTTCTTGATCATATGCTACCTTCTGAAATGGTTGAACGTCAACCATTTCTTTTTGGTACAGCGACTCTGTGTATTGTTTCCATCTTTTTTTGGTGCTTTCTGCGTCCCTCAGTATTGTCTCCATAGAATCCTTCAATATTACAACTCAAGGCTTGAATTTTTTCCTTCAGCTTGAGAAATGCTGAGGCCGTTCTTCTCTTTTGGTGTTCTCACTCCAGGTCTTTGCACATTTAATTGTAATACTTTACTTTGTCTTTTCAAGCCAGCCTTTGAAATCTTCTGTTCAGATCTTATACTTCATCATGTCTTCCTTTTGCTTTAGCTGCTGTATGTTCAAGAGCAAGTTTCAGAGTCTCTTCTGACATCCATTTTGGTCTTTTTTTTTTTTCTGTCTTTTTAATGACCTCTTGCTTTCTTCTTGTATGATGTCCTTCATGTCATCCCACAACTCTTCCAGTCTTTGGTGAATAGTGTTCAATGGGTCAAATCTATTCTTGAGATGGTCTCTAAATTTGGGTGGAATATACTAATCATCATATTTTGGCTCTCATGGACTTGCTTTAATTTTCTTCATCTCCAGCTTGAACTTGTATATGAGCAATTGATGGTCTCTTCTTCAGTTTACTTCTAGTCTTGTTCCAACTTATGATATTGAGTTTTTCCATCGTCCCTTTCCACAGATGTAATCTATTTGATTCCCGTGTATTCCTTCCAGCGAGGTCCACATGTATAGTCACCACTTTGTTATTGAAAAAAAGGTATTCGCAATGAAGACGTCATTGGTCTTGCAAAATTCTATCATGAGATCTCTGGAGCTCTTACTATCACCAAGGTCATATTTTCCAACTACTGATCCTTCTTTGTTTCCAACTTTCTAATTCCAATCACCAGTAATTATCAGTGCATCTTGATTGCATGTTTGATCAATTTCGGACCTCAGAAGTTGGTAAAAGTCTTCAATTTCTTCATCTTTGACATTAATGGTTGGTGTGTAAATTTGAATAATTGTCACATTAACTGGTCTTCTTTGCAGGCATATGGATATTATCCTATCACTGGCAGTACAGTACTTCAGGATAGATCTTGAAATGTTCTTTTTGATAACGAATGTGATGTTGTTCCTCTTCAATTTGTCATTCCCAGCATAGCAGGCCATATGCTTATCTGATTCAAAATGGCCAATACCAGTCCATTTCAGCTCAGTAATGCCTAGAATAGATCTTCAAGATCTATATTCATTTCATTTCATTTCTGACAAAATCCTATTTTCTTTGATTCATACTTTGTACATTCTACATTCTGATTATTAATGGATTTTTGTAGCTGTTTCTTCTTGTTTTGAGTCATGCTACATCATCAGATGAAAGTCTCAGAAGCTTTACTCCATCCACGTTATTAAGGTTGGTTCTACTTTGAGGAGGCAGCTATTCCCAAGTTGTACTTTTAGAACTTTCCAACTTGAGGGGCTCATCTTCTGGCACTATATCAGACAATGTTCTGCTCCTATTCATAAGGTTTTCACTGGCCAATTTTTTCAGAAATAGATTGCCAGGTCCTTCTTCCCAGTCTGTCTTTGCCTAGAAGGTCTGCTGAAACCTGTCCACCATGGGGACCCTGCTGGTATTTGAAATACCAATGACATAGCTTCCAGCATCACAGCAACACACAAGCCACCACAGTACAACAAACTGACAGACAAATGGTGGGATTTAATCATAATGGACCCAAATGGAAGCAACAAAGATGTTCTTCAATAGGTAAATTGATAAACAGTCTGTGGTACATCCATACAATGGAATATTATTCAGCATTAAGAAGAAATAAGCTATAAATCCATGAAAAGACATAGAGGCATCTTGAATGCATACTGCTAAGTGAAAAATAAATAAAGCCAGTCTAAACAGCCTTCCTACTATATGACATTCTGGAAAAGGCAAAACTATAGATGCAGTGAAAAGATCAGTGGTTGCCAGGGATTCAACAGGAGGAGGAAGGGAGGATTGAATAAGTGGAGCATAGAGGATTTTTAGGGAGATGAAACTATTCTGCATAATACTTTAATGGTGAATACATGACATGAAGCATTTTTCAAAACTCATAAAAGTGTACATCATAAACAGTGAGCCCTAACGTAAACTATGGACTTTGGTTGATAATAATGTGTCAATATTGGTTCATCAATTATAACAAATACACCACACTAATGCAAGATGCTAATAATAGCAGAAACTGTATGCAAACTGGTGGTGGGGGGAGCATATATGGGAGCTCTCTGTACTTTTGACACAAATTTTGTAAACTAAAACCACTATAAAAAATAAAATCCATTAAAACACATACACAAAACAAGCAAAGCAAAGAGGAAGCCTAGCAATTTACATGGTTCTTTATAGTCAAGTTAGAGCACTGCAATAGTTAATTTTATGTGTCAACTTCCCTAGGCTATTGTACCCAGCTGTTTGGTAAAATGCTAGTCTAGATGCTGTTATGGAGTAGTTACATGTGATTAAATTGACCTTAAGTAAATCAGATTACTCTCCATAATGTGGGTGGCCTAATTCAATCATTTGAAGGCCTTAAGAGCAAAAAGAGAGTTTTCCCTGAGGTGTATTCTTCCTCCAGGCTATAAATAGCCATTTTTTCCAGAATTCCTTCACTCGTGCCATCTCCTGACCTATGGATTTTGGGACACAAGACTACAGCAGTCTCCAGCTTGTTGCCTGATCCACATATTTGGGACTTAGCAACCCTCTGTAATTGCGTGAGCCAATTTCTTATAATAAGTCTATCTCTCTTTCTCTCTAGATAGATACAGATAGAGATGATATATATATAGAGAGAGTAAGATACATATAAAATTACATATATATGTGTGTGTATGTATATATATAACAGATTTTACAATGGCGTTCCATTCTGACAACCACTCTGTGATAAGCTGGTCCTGATGTAAGATGAATACCTCCTCTTTTTTTTTTTAGTTTTTCTTATGATTGCCATTTATTATCAGTATCTTTATAAATCAGATCTTTATTTGTCTTTGGGAGTTGCAAACATTACATCTGGGAATGATATCATCAGCAAATTACGTGCTGCAACATTGTAGGTAGCACATATTACTAATGATAAGATATACCAAAAAAAAAAAAAAAAAAAAAAAGCCCAAGACAGTTGTAAGTGCAGTTCATTGTAACTTGAATATGTTGTAAATTGAGGACTACCTGTACATATATAAGGAGCCCTGGTGGCGCAGTGGCTAAAGCAACTGAAGGCTAACTGAAAGGTCAGCTGTTCAAAACCACCAGTGGTTCTGCGGGAGAAGGATGTGGTAGTCTGCTTCCATAGACATTTACAGCCTTGGAAACCTTATGGGATCGCTATGAGTTGGAATCGACTCAAAGGCAGTGGGTTTGGATTTTTGGTTTTGTACATGTATATTAGCTTTAGCCTCCTTACTGGCCTGCCTGCATCTACACTTGCCTCCTTACAGTTTTTTCTCCACCTGTGCCTGAGTGATTCACCTAAAACCTAAGTCAGACCCTGTCACTCTTCTGCTCTAAACCCTCCAGTGATTCTCATCTCATGTACAATAAAAGTCCAGGTCTTTACAGGGGCTTAGACGGTCCTTTGTGATTTGACTCCAAAAACTTCTCTGATTTCTTACTGCTTTCCTCCTTGCTCATTCTATTCCTGCTATATTGGCCTCCTTTACTTTTCCTGGAACATTCCAGGCATGCTTCTTCCTCAGACCCTTTGCACAGGCTGTTCCCTCTGCCAGGGATGCTCTCTCTCCAGATCCTCTCAGCAACCTCCTTCACCTCCTTTAAGCTTTTGTGATCACCTTCTCAGTAGGGTCTCTTTGGCCATACTACTGAAGATTATCAGTTTCTTTTTTTGCTCTTGCCTTCTATCCACGACCCCTGTCACCCCCAAACACCATTCCTTATTCTACTTTGGTTTTATTTTCCAGAGCTCTTGTCACCATTTGAAGTACAACATAATTCACTTATATATTAAGTTAATTGTTCATTTTTCTGTCTCCCCCTGCTAGAATGTAAGCACCAGGAGGTAGTTTTGGCTTTTCTGTTTGGTTTCTCTGATGTATCCCAGATGCTTAGAACAGTGCCTGACATGTAAATATAAATGGAATTCTTCCAAGTCTTCATCTTCAACCCAGCCCTCTTCCCCAAACTTCAGATCCAGGGCCAGGACTAGAGTTTTGCGAACCAGGCACCTAAGGTTCAAAATTTAAGAGGGCACACACTCTCAGGGTAAGCAAGTGCCTGACAGTGAAGGCCTCCTGAAATTTTGCATCCTACGTCCTTTACTCCCTTCACCATAGTTCTGGCCCTATCCAGAACAATATAGAGCTACCAACGGATATCCCCACTTGGATGTCCTACATGTACCTGTAACTCAACAGAGCAAATTTCATCATCTTATCTCCCTAAAACTTCTCTTCTCCCAATTTTTTTTTTCTTGTGATGGATGTCACCATTCGCCTAGTTTTCCAATCCAGAAAACTAAGGTTCACATTTAACCACATATATTCTTTATGATGAATTACATCAAATTCGGAAGAATTCTACCTCCTAAAGGTAAGTGCTATGATTATAATTTTGATGTATCAACTTTGACTAGGATACAGTCCCCAGCTGTTGAGTCAAACATTAATCAGTTTCCAGATTTGAGCCACTTTAAAAGGTCCAGAACACCCTGAATGAAGAAAAGACTGAATTCCCTTTAAAAAGTACCTGCCACAAGTGCCAAAAATGTATACTGTTAACTGTTCTTTCAGCTTTACCCCAAAGGAACCTACAACCATTTTCCAGGGAGACTGTGCCTTGGTGAAAGGGAAATAATCAGACTTTTTGGGGATTACTGGACACTAGCTCTGAACGGACGCTAATTCCTGGAGACACAAAATATCGCTGTGTTTCACCAGTTAGAAAAAGGGCTTATTGAGGTTAGGTGATCAATGGAGTTTTAGCTTAGGTTCAGCTCCAGTAAGGCCTAGTGGGTAACTGAAGCCATCCTATGATTATTTCCTGTTATGGGTTGAACTGTGCCCCTCCCTCCCAGAAAAGATTCTAGAATCCTAACCCCTATACCTGTGAATGTAATCTCATTTGGGAATAAGGTCTTTTCTTATGTTAATAAAGCCATATCAGCATAGAGTATGTCTTTAGACTTAATCACTTCTGGGTTATAAGAAGCAACATAAACACAGAGACAGGGATAACCAAGGATCTGAGGAACACCAAGGCTACAAACAATGAGAGAGACAAAGATCTTCCCTGAGAGCTGACAGAGACGGAAAGGCTTCCCCCAGAGCTGGTGCTCTGAATTTGAATTTCTATCCTCTTGAAACATGAGAAAATACATTTCTATCCTTTAAAACCACCCACTTGTGGTATTTCTGCTACAGCAGCACCAAGAAACTAAGATATTTCCCTAGTTCCAGAATGTATAATTGGAATGGACATACTTAGAAAATGTCAGAATCCCCACATTGCTCCCTGGCCGATGGAGTGGGGGCTATTATGGTAGGAAAGGTGAAAAGGAAGCCATTAGAACTGCTTCTACCTACAAACATAGTAAACCAAAAGCAGTACTGCATTGTGGGAGGGATTCCAGAGATTAGTGCAGAGATTAGCTGTTAGGATAACCCATTCTGTGGATATCAGTCAGCTTCTTTCCCCAGCCATTCCTGTTATTGTCCAATGGGCTCATGAACAAAGTGGCCATGGTGGCAGGAATGGAGGTTATGCCTGGACTCAGCAACATGGACTTCCACTCACCAAGCTAGACTTGGCTACAGCTATTGTTGAGTGCCCTCTCTGACAGCAGCAGAGAATTAAAAAAAACACTGCGTCCTTGATATGACATCAGCTAGTTGCCTGATGGCAGGCTTATTACACTGGACTGCCTCCAACATGGCGGGGGCAGTGCTTTGTTCTTACTGGAATAGATACTTTGGATATGGATTTGCCTTCCTTGCATGCAATGATTCTGCCAAAATTACTATCCATGGCCTTAAAGAGTGCTTTATGCACTGTCATGATATTCTACACAGCATTGCCTCAGATCAAGGACTCACTTCACAGCAAATGAAGTTTGGCAGTGGGCCCAGGCTTATGGAATTCACATGCTCCCTATAATCCTGAAACATATGGCTTGACAGAATAGTGGGATGACATTTTGAAGACTTACCTGCAGTACCAGCTATAAGCAGTTATAACCAGCCGCACTGTGGAATTGGAGAAATGCCACCAGGGTGCTGTGTGTGCTCTATATCCGTATCCAATATATATAGTGTTGTTTCTCCCATTGCCAAGATCCAGGGGTCCAGAAATCAAAGGGCCCCATAGATGGGAAATGGGAGCAGCTCCACTCACTATTACCCCTAGTGACTCGCTATCAAAACTTTTGCTTCCTGTCTCTGTGTCCTTAGGCTTTTCTGGTCTAGAGTTCTTAGTTCCAAAGGAAGGAACGCTTCTACTAGGAGACACAACAATAATTTCATTGAACTGGAAGTTGATACTGCCTCCTGGTCACTTTGGGATTCTCATGCCTTTGAATAAACAGGCAAAAAAGGGGTTAATTATATTGACTGGGTTGATAACGTCCTGGTTATCAAGGGTAAATTGTGTTGCTACTACACAATGGAAGAAAAGAAGATCTGTTAGGGAGTCTCTTAGTACTACCATATCCTGTGATTAGTCAATGAAAACCTACAAGAACTGAACTCAGGCATGACAGTTAATGAATGAAGATTTGGGTTCCCCTACCAGACAAAGAGCTACAACAAGCTGAGATGCGTGCTGTAGGCAAAGATAATATTGAATTGATAATGAATTAAAGCAATTATAAATACCAGCTATAGCCACGTGACCATTTGTATAAATGAGGATGGTAATAGTTATGACTATTTTTCCTGGATATATTTGTATATATAATAACCAAATATGTTTTTCTTTCCTCTCTTATCCCCTTAACATTTAACTTGAGATGTAGTAATAATAAGTAACTTTATATCATAGTAGGTCAGTTACAAGATACTGAAGATAAGTGAATATTATACAAGGACTTTGCATCATCTTCTAGGGAAATGGTTAATGTGTATTTAGTTGTATGTAGGATAACTTCATCATGCTAGGTGGAAGTATGATTTTGTTAATGTCTTTATTTTGAGACTAAATATGATTTAAGAAGATGTGTGAGGGTGCTAAATTTACAAGAGATAAACAGTGATAGTTTTTTTAATGGGTCAGCTTGACTAGGTTAGTCATCAGTTATTCAATCAAGCAGGAATTGAGGTGTTGCTGTGCAGGCGTTATGTAGATGTGATTGAAGTTCATAATCAATTGACTTTGCATAAGGGAATTATTCTACAATAATCTGGATGGGTCTGATTTAATTAGTTGAAAGGCCTAAGGCAGAGCTGAAGCTTTCTGAATAAGCCGTCTATGAACGTCAGCTTCAGCCCATGCCCCAGTGTTCCAGCCTGCCCTTCCTTATGACTGTTCTACACATTTTGGACTTGACTAACCAGCCCCTACAATTGAGTGAGTTAATTCCTTGCAATACATCTCAAGACATATTTCCTACTGGTTCTGATTCTATGATTAACCCCTGATTTATACCATTAATATCTATCACTTTATCTCTGAAACCATTTTTGTTGCTTCATCTTCCTTTAAATTTTCACCATCTCCTAGCCTGGGCCACAACAATGTGTCATAATTAGTCTCTCCTCTCCTAGTCTTATCAGAAACTACATTCCCAACCACTATAGTGACACAAAGATTTTTCTAAACACAAATCTGACTTTGTCATTCTCCTACTTGAAACCCTTCCATGACTATCTCAGCATCAAATACCTCACCAGAATGTTGAGAGATGCTAACTCATATCAGTGCAAGACTTAGACCTCTAGACAGTTCTGTCTCCACAAATGTCCCATATTACTGATAAAGATCCTTATTGTGGAAGATTGTACTTATAGTAAATCTATTTGCTGCCCCTCCCTACTAGAAGAATTGAACTTTCTTGTCCTCAAATCAAGCTTGGCCATGTGATTTGCTTTGGGCAATGAAATATGGGTAAAAGTGATGCCTCTCTGAGCAGATTTAATGGCTGTTACATGCCTCCACTCTTACTCTTTTCCCACTGTTTCAAGCCTGGCTATGTCTCAACTAAGGGCTCATCTGTCAGTCTGAGTCTCAAAGTGAAGAAGATATACAGCAAAGCAACAGTGGACAACCTACAATGAAGGTGCCATATGAGAAAAAAAAAATATTTGTTAGTGTAAGACAAATGTAATGATGTGGATGGAGTCGAGCTTTCAGGACCTTCATCTGCTGATGTGGCACAACTCAAAATGAGACATGTTGTCAGGAGTGACCAGTCCCTGGAAAAGAACATCATGCTTGGTAAAGTAGAGAGTCAGTGAAAAAGAGGAAGACCCTCAATGAGATGGATTGACATAGTGGCTGCAACAATGGGCTCAAACAAACCAATCGTGAGGATGGCGCACAACCAGGCAGTGTTTCGTTCTGTTGTCTACAGGATCATTATGAGTCGGAACTGACTCGATGGCACCTAACAACAATTGTGAGACATAGAGATTCTAGGTTACTTTGTTACTGCAGTATAAACTTGCCTATCCTGACTGATACACCTGTAATTTGTATATTATACCATTAGGCCAATGACATACTTTGTATTCCATTTCATTCTGTGCCTTGAAAAAGGGTCATGAGACCTCTGCATGAAAGTGAGTTATAGGGCTTCCTATGAGCAGGAATAATTTTCTCCTTTCCTATCCTTTCTCTGCTCTTTCCCTCTTCCTTTCTCTTTGTTACTTCTTTTCCTCAGTTATCAAATAACTGATTGTAGTTCTCAAATGAAATGGAAGCTGAAATCCTCTGGCTTGGTAAACAAGGGAATGCCCATTCTCCTTTAACCCTTTCATGCTCAGCAGTAGATATGGTAACCATGAATTTTTCAGCTTCTGGGGTTTATTGAGAAGCTGCTGTGCCACTGACAATGTGTGATGCCGCAAGTCAGGGGCCTTTATGACTGTTTTAAAACCAAAGAAATGGGTGTGAGCCACAAATTACTGTTTTTACAGGGTGTTTTATGAGATGCCTGAATTTTTAGTAGGAAAAACAGAAATTTTGAAAAATTTTATTTGTTACACATATGTACCAATAGAGCCTCAGGTGGGGAGACTTTGGGGTATAATTAGTAGTATTTCATATGTATCACTGAACACTTAGGATAGGCTTGTGGGAGGGAGCAAGAAAAAAAAATCCATGCTACCTACCAAAAATTCAGACACACTCAATGATTCAACATGGTTCCATTAATAAAAACACGTTATCAACAAAAAATTCAAAGCAGAAAATAATTGGGTCAACAGAGGGTTAAGCCGAAAGCAAATTGCATAAACATGATTTGAAGGGGGACATGAAAAAATTAGAGCTTGTTAAAAATAGATTTCAAACAATTTAGTTATGAGTGTTGTATTTCAATTTCAAGGAACTTGTTGCAACAGTTGGGACTTCTGAATAGGCTCTAGCATCCTTTTGAAAGATTACATTTGACTGGGAACATTTTGTTGGAAAATATAAATGGTTATTTATTATTAAATTAAATTTAAGATAAAGAATGCTTAGCTAAAGATCGTTAGATTCTTGGTTCCATTAAAATTTACCAGAAAATTACTTAAGCATTTTATCAGGAATTCTAATTTCTCTCTGGAATGAGCTTGTGAATTGTCTCTTATAAAAACATTCTTTCCCAGACCAGGTTTGGCATAATTTTTCACGCTTAATGTTTTGGAGAGAACACAAAACCCAGAATTTGCCAAAGGCCTGATCTTCATCTTATGACAAAGATCTCAAGATTAAAAGGATTAGGATTCAGTAAATCTGAACCAGAAGTTAATATGTGTGTTCGTGATTTGTATGTAGGGCAGTCATGCAGGACCCAAGGCTATTTTGTTCGATGCTCCAGAAGAGCTATGCCCAGGATCCCTTATCACAGAGGGGAGCAGGTATTTGCCTCAGTCAGAGTGAAAAAGGCCATCATCTTGTCAAGTGTAATCATTTTAGAATGAAGTCAATATTGGGCAACTGAATCTACCTGAAATATTAAGATGAGTCCCTTGGGTGATTAGTTACTACTATCGATCTCAGGTCACGGCTAGTTTTTGACCTAATATTTTGTAGTTACAAGAAAAAAAATATTGAATAACATTCAGAAAGCTCTAATAAATTTAAGAACCAGAAAATAAAATATCTATATTATGAAATCTGCAAAATGAAATTTTCTCTTTGCATAGACAGGAACTATTAAGTTAAAAAGTAAAACTAGCACCTGAGACAGAACATGATAGATTTCGTTTTTACACAGCAAATACTGTTTTATATCAGTATTTTAAATCTTTTTAAATTAAGTCTAATTTTTATTACTGTTTTTAATTTTTTTAAAATTTATGATAATATCCTAAATATTTTCTATTGTCAAGTAAAGCTTATTCTTTATAAAGGTTATTTTTCTGTTTTATTGAAAAATTAACATTACATGGATTTTTTTAATATAATAGTACAAAAAGGTATATGGTACAAATTATATTTCACTCCTTACCTGATCCTCAGTCCCTCTCTTTAGAAGTTATTATTGTTAACAGTGAATGAGATGCTAAAATGGGGTCTATCTCTGTTTTCAGCAGAGAACCCACATAGTGCAGTACCAAAGGTGCAAAGTCCCTGCCCTCCTAGAGCCTGGTGTGAGAGAGACCACCTGTGTGAGGTATGCGAAGGGACTATGAAACCGACTGTGTCAACACAGATGAGCACTCGCCTCCACTCTATACAAAGAGTTGAGCTGGGCATGTGGAGAGGTAGAGAGAGTTGGAGGGATGCTGTTAACTTCCCCTTCCTTGGTTACTCAAGCAAGGGAGAGAGGAGTATTTTTCCTCCACCTTAAGTGAGAGGGGCTTCAAGGTCTCCTTGGGGAGCTTTGTTTGTGTTCCCTGGAGTTTGAGGAACAGAGGGGTCTGGGGTGTGAAACATGCCTGAGAAATTTAATAGACAAAGGTTACAGCCTGCACATTGGTCTCAGTAGACCTGAGAGAGTCAGGGCTGCCCTAGGAGCAAGTGTTCTCCCCCTATTGTCGGGGCATAGATGGGTGAGCTTTCCCAAGGACCAGCTGGACCCCTGGAATGGAGGATTTTTGGGGTCCTTTGTCAGAAGATCCTATAGGGAGGATGCCTGGAGGTGAGGGTAGGGGTGACATGACTCAGCAGGGTGGTAGACCACACAGTGTCCAGGGAAGAGAGCTTCCTCTCATACCAGGAGAATTAGGGGTGGAGATCCTCAGCTTGGGAACCAGTAAGAAACCCAGACAGACACCCCAGCAAAGAAAGAGGGACATGTGCCAAGCCCAGGGGGCTTAATGGCAAGCCATGACTGTACCAGCCAGGTAAAAACTTTACTGCCCCCTTATTGCTCCTCTATGGCCTTCAACCCCAAAAGGGACCTGAAACAGTAGTCTGCGAGAGCTAGAATAGCTGGAAGGATAAAATAAACAGAAGCCTATCATGTCCCCTCTCCCTCCAAACAGGCGAGTATATCTTCTAAACCTGGATCAGGCCTTCATGGGGGCACTAGGAAATTTGGACAAGAATTTGAGATTTTGATTAATGCTCTGGATGGGGCTTTTTAATTATGAAAATTAAACTGTTCCTCTGCATGAAAGTGACCTGAGAACATTTCTTCCTGAGAGCTGATTAGGAAAACTGTTATCTGCCTGAGTTTTTATCCAAGGGGCAGGAAAAGTGCTAGCCTATAGGGAAGATGGAAGGGACAAGGCAAAAAAAAAAAAAAAAACAATAATAACTGCCTATCTATCCTATTGAATCCTGCACATTTAATAATCTAGTTACACCAGTTTCTTTTGCATCCTTCTAGAAAAATCGACTGCAAACGCAAGTATGTGGAAGCATAGAAGAGGCTCATGGTCTATTCTCTCTATCCCTCCCCTACCCTTCTCTCTGTACATGTGTTTTGTCCTGCTAATAGGGGAGGCAGGAAGGCTTTTGCAGTCTTTTCATTTATTTGTCCTGGGAGTAGACACAACTGGTTGGTAGGTATGGAATGAGAGAGGGGGTGGGATTGGAGGTGGACATACAGATTCACTTGGTTCAGGCCTGGCATCTGAGACGTTCTGAGAGATCGGCATGGATTATCAGTATGATTGCCATCTGGCTACATAACACTAGCATTCTTCTGATCTCACAAAGTTCAGACCTCCATGCTTATCTTTTCCTTGTATCTTCTACCAGACTCCAGAAACCGAGAGCATCCATCTTCCACACCACTTGGGAACTGTGCAGGACTTGATGACTCATAGTTACCATGACTCATAGTTACCCATTCCTGCCTGGCAGACTACGTCATCTCTCCATCTCTCCATCTTTCCCAAACCCTGGTGACACACAGCAGAAAATCCAGGTACCAACAAGATGTCCCTTTGCCCTTTATGTAGACACACCCACACTTCATGGATGACTCAGTTTGCTCACCTGTGTTTGGCTCCCTTTGGCACAGTCTCCATACAAACTACTTACTGTCAGGAATCTGGGTAGGGAGGATGACTGGCAGGGAAGAAACCACGGTCTCAAGTAGATGTTTAACATCATTCTGCTTTATGTAGATATTTGTTAGTATGTATTTTTAACTAAACACTCAGTTTAGTTATATTAAAAATGTATATTCTATTTTTCCAAGGAATTCCACATTAAGAGGTTTATACTACACATAGACTGGAACCTAAAAGCAAACTTATTTACAAGGAGGTTTGTAAAGGCAAAAGATTGGAAACATCCAAGTTATTTACTTATTTAAGTATTGGGCTAAATAATTATTTCATAGCTATACAGTGGGATATTATGTGATCACTAATGCGATGGAGGTAGGCCTATATGCTGCTGTGTTGTTATCTCTAAGATATATTTTTAAGTGAGTAAAGCTCATTTTGGATTATTTTATAGCATCCGTAAATTTATATGTACAATAGTTTTACTAATCTAAATCTTTAATGGGAGTCATTTATATGGCTTTTTATATTTTATCATCTCTCCAAATAAGTTTGTAATGAAAATCTTGTCCTCATATTATTGCTATGTATCTTTGACCATTTCTTTAGGATAAAATACTGGCATTAGAATGCTTGGATCCAAAATAATTTATATTTACAATTTTGACACATATTGCTAAGCAGCTCTTTGAAGGAGTTGTGCATATTTACAATTGTATCAGTACGGTATGAAGGGATCCGTCTTACTGTAACATTTTTGTGGTTGACAGACTTTGAAGATCACTCCCAATGATCCCCACCTCCTGGTATCCATGACCTTGTGTAATCACCTCCCTTTCAATGTAGACTGGACCTAATGACTGGCTTCTAAGGATTAGAATACAACAAAAGTGATGGGATGTCACTTTCATACTGAGGTTACAACAGACTTATTTTTCCTTTCTAGTACTCTCTCTCTTAATGGCACTCTCTCTAGGCTTCTAGGCTTGCATGCTTTGATGAAGCAAACTATTGTTCTGGAGAGTTCCATGTGAACTGAGGGAAATCTCCAGCCAGCAACCAGGAACTGAAGACCTTAGCCCAACAGCCATCATAAACTCAGTCTTGCCAGCACTCACATATGTGAGTTCAACCCTAAAGGGACCTGAAACAGCAGTCTGTAAGAGCTAGAAGAGCTGGAAGAATAAAACAAACAGAAGCCTATCGTGTCGTTTCTGGGACATGGTTCCTCCTCAGTTGAGTCTTCAAATGAGACTATAGCCACAGCTGGCAACTTGATTGCAACCTGAAGCAGAGGACCCAGCTAAGTCATGCCTGGTTTCTTGACCCACAGAAACCATAACATAATAAACTTGTGTTGTTGTAAGACTATATTTTTGGGAAATTTGTTACGCAGCAATAGGTGACTAATGCACTTTCACAAATTCTCATTTTAGGTAAAATTTTTCCACTTCATAAATTTTTTTAATGAGGCTAATAAGCCCTTCTCAATGCATGAAATTATATAGAAATAAAACTCTTCTTATTTTCTCAAATGAGAAACTAAGGTGCTGCCATAATGTTGTGATGTCCCTGCTTCAATCCACTTGCCTGGAGCAAAGCATTGCTTATGTGAACCTTTGCGTCTGCTGCTCCTCCCGTTTTGACATCTTCTCTGTGATTGTGACTCAAATCATTAATTCAACACTTATTTGGGTTCCTAGTATGAGTTTAAGATCATGGAGGAACAGGAAATACAAAAAGTCAATATACATATCTCATGCCCTTAAAAAGATCATTCCTTCTTTTGGGCCATGTCTCATGTTGTGACTCCTCTTTGGAAGTTCCTTCTCTCTTCATTCTGACTTGCCAAAAATTTACTTATATTTCAATACCATACTTTCTCCATAAAGTCTTCTTTCTCCAGCCAACCGTATGGCACTCATCCTTCTCTTTTGGATGCCTGTGACATCAGAACCAGACACATACTAAAGCCCTGTTTTCTCTATTGTCTGTGAGTTGGCCTCTAACTTTGTAAAACATCTTGTGGTGGTTAATGCTATGTGTCAACTTGGCTAGGCTATGATTATCAGTGGTTTGACAGACATTGGCCTGATTGCTCTTCCATAATGTAATATAAAGTAATCACCTCCATGATAAGATCTGATATCATTTAATTACCTCCATGATGATATCTGCTATGAGCAGCCAGTCGGTTGAAAGTGGAGTTTTCTTGGGGGTGTGGCCTGCCTCCAGTATATAAATAGATGTTCCAGCAAGGATCCCTCTCACTCTTGATCCTTCATCCATCATCTGACCATCATCTGACCTCCAGTTTTTGAATCTGCACTAGTTTTTATCTTGCTCTCATCAATAAAAGATGGGAAAAGTGATGCTGGGCAATTTCTGAGCCTAGATCTCAAGAGGCCTTGAAAGCTCTCAAGGGCCCCTGAGAATACCATATGAGCGCATTCATAGAACAGAGGCAGTTGTTTCAGCCAAGGCCATCCTAGATCAGCCCGCTGCCTGAACTTAAGATTTTGGGATTTGCCAGCTCCCACAGCCCTGTGAGCCAGCAGTCTGCCATCTAACCTGCTGATTTTGGGTTTGTCAGCTCCTGCAATCATGCGAGTCAGGAGAGGCCTCTGGCCTGACGCCTGGGATTTTGGACTTGCCAGCCTCCACAACTGCCTGAATCATTTCCTTGAATTAAATCTCTCTATATATATTTATGAAGCCCTTGAGGTGCAGTGATTAAGAGCTCGGTGGCTAACCAAAAGGTTGGCAGTTCGAATCCACCAGCTGCTCCTTGAAAACCATATGGGGCAGTTCTACTCTGTCCTATAGGGTCACTATGAGTCGAAATTGACAGGAACGGGTTTGGGTTTGGTATATATATATGTTTCATTGGCTTTGCTCCTCTTATATATATGTTTCATTGGTTTTGCTCCTCTAGAGAACACAGCCTAAGACACACTGGGACCTTAATCAGTTGTGAACAGTGAGTCAAACAAAGTTACACTTTCTAAGAGAGTTAGATGATATTCAGGCAGACTTCTTTTAAAATGTTCTAAGATGATATTAAAAGGTCATACAATCATCTTTTTGCTTTATTACCAAGAGTATTTGGAAATACTCTTAATAAATTTTAGCTCTTAATTATATTTAGTTTTATAATAATAAAAGTCTCTCCGTTAATATCTACTTGAAACTGGGCATTAAACATTCAACTGTGGACTAAATGTAAACTGTAGGGCCCTAGCCATACAGAGAATTTAATTTAAAAAAAAGTGTGGAAATCTAATTAGCTACCATACTTAGGCCCCATGAGGCCACCAGTGATGTGTAACTGGCATTGTCAGGTGTCCTGCTGGTGACTTGAATCAATTAGTTATCGTTAGTGAAGCTGAATATAATTAATTACACAATTTTAAGATGTTCAAGTCTGATTTCACTAAAATTAATCACAAAACTGGGATGTTTGCAGAATTTCTGGCAGAAAGGAAACACATGAATTATCAATGTTAAAGTTATAGCATGTATTTGTGCAGCAAAACTGGACCACTATACATTACCATTATCAGTAACGAAAATGCCCTGGGATTGTGCACATATGGGTTGTTCAATAGGTGCCCACTATTAAGGAAATATGTGTTACTGATCCAATCTATAAGCCTACTATGAGACTATCCACAAATATTAGCTGTGCAAAGCGTATCAGCTAATTGTTCATTAGGAAGAAACCACCATGACTCACCTTTGGTTTGTGGTGAGGTTATCTGGAGTCTTAGTTACAATAGAGTTCTGAGCATGAGGGATAATTCCAGAAGATCAGATATGACATATATAAAAACAGTAAAATATTTGGGAACAGGAGCTGACTTTTGCCTCAAGTCTCCTCCTCTAGTTTTCCTAAAATATGATGTCAATTTATGTCTGAGACAAAATCCAATGGAGTTTCTCATCATCTATATCAGTTATCTATTGCCACAATAATGCTGTGTAGTAAATCACTCCAAAGTTAATGTATTAAAATGATATCTATTTATTATTGCTCATGTGACTATAGGTTGGCTGAGCAGTTTGGTTCTGCTGATCTTGATGAGCTTGTTTAGACAGTCCTTCTGGTTTGAACTAAGGCTCACTCACATGTCCAGAAGACAGCAGACTATTGGCTGATCTAGGATGGCCTTGGCTGAAAACATGCTCTCTGTTCTACAAGTGTGCTCATATGGCATTCTCAGGGGTCCTTGAGAGCTTTCGAACCCTCTTGAGATCTAGGCTCAGAAATGGCACAGCATCACTTTTCCCACATTTTACAGACCAGAGCAAGAAGACTGATGCAGATTCAAGGGGTGGGGAAATAGACTCTACCTCTTGAAAGATAAAGCTGCAAAGTCACAACGCAAATTAAGGGTTGGAGAATTTTAGCTACGACCCAATCAATCTACAATAGCATAAAAAAAATGGATGAACTTATTAATTTAGCAAAGAGTTAATAGATAGATAGATAGACAGATAGATAGATAGATCCTGCTCTGTAAGGCACTTTATCAGCCCCAGGGTACAGATATACACAAGACTAGCTCTTCCCTCAAGAAGCTCACAGCATGCTAAAGAGTCAGATATAAACTGAAAGAAATTATAGCACAGGCTCCTAAGGGCTCACATTCTGGAAGGAGAAAATGTGGGAAAACAGATAAAGATTCAGCTAGATTTTTAATTCCACTTGTGCCTAGAGTCACTGTCTGAATCTTATTAGGACTTATCCTTGAATAAAAGTCCCTGGGTGGCACAACTGGTTAAGTGCTTGTCTACTATCTGAAAGGTTGGTGGTTCAAATCCACCCAGAGTCACCTTGGAAGACAGGCCTGATGATCTGCTTCTGAAAGGTTACAGCCTTGAAAACCCTATGGAGCAATTCTACTCTACACATATTGGTTGCTATGAATTGACTCAACAGTAACTAGCAACAACAATCCTTGATGAAGGCAGTGATGGTTCAGTGATAAAATTCTCACCTTCCATACAGGAGACCTGGGTTCGATTCCTGGCCAGTGCACCTCTTGCACAGACACCACCCATCTGTCATTGGAAGCTTTCATGTTTTTGTGATGCTGTACAGGTTTCTGGGTAGTTTATAGACTAAGATGGACTAGGAAGAAAAAGGCTTGGTGATCTAATTTCCAAAAATCAGCTAATGAAAAGTCTATAGATCAAAATGGTCCAATCCTGTTGTTCATGGGGTTGCCATGAGTCAGAGATTGACTCGACAGCACTAATAACAACAAAATTAGGCTTGATAACTTTATTCCCACTACAACATCTCCGAGCTCTGAGGCTCAGGGGAAAATGAAGTCTGGAGGTAGATGGGGTGGAGTGGAGTGTCCCCTAGCTTTACTTGCAGTCTCTACAGAAGGATGATTAAGTTTTGAATCTAAGGATGTTCTCGATGGAGGCTAAAATCAAACACAACTTTGATGTATTTGTTCTTGTTTTAATTTAACTCAGATCCTTTATTTCTCAGCAGTGGGTGTAGCTCAGACAAAAATGGGGTTACATGTGTAAATCATCCAATACTTGAGGACTCCCTGCTGTGTATAAGGCAACATGCTAGGTGTTGTGGCTGTGCAATATAAAACAAATACAGCTCCTGACTTCAAGGAGTCTCCATTGTGGTGCAGGAGGGTGAGGTACAGATGCCCCTGAGCATGGGTCAGGCTGGCAGGTTCTCCTGATTCACATATCCACAGGGGCTGTTGAACCCAAGGTTGACAGGTGAGAGAGCAAGGCTCTTGCTTACAGGCTGGGAAGACCAATGAATCCCAAGATCAGCAGGCAAGACTGCAGGTAAGCAACTAACTCAAGTGTCAAAATGGATCTTCAAGAATGACAGTGGATTATTGAAAACTTAACCAGGTGGTCACTCCAATTTCAGCTGTTGTTACAGATGTAGTTTCATTGCTTGAGCAAATTAATATTTCTTCTGTTTCCTGGTATGCAGCTATTGATCTGGCTAATGCTTTTTTCTCCATACCTGTTTCAAAGGACCACCAGAGGCAGTTTGCCTTCAGATGGCAAGGTCAGAAATACACCTACACTTGCCTAACTCAAGGTTACATCAACTCTCCAGCCGAATGTCATAGTTTAGTCTGCAGAGACCTTGATTGCCTTTTTCTTCCACAAGACGTCACATTGGTTCATTACATTGATGACATTATGTTGATTTTACCTAGTAAGGAAGAAGTATCAATAACTCCAGACTTATTGGTAAAAATTTGCATGTTAGAGAGTGGGAAATTAATCCCACAAAAATTCAGGCACCTTCCACCTCAGTGAAATTTTTACAGGTCCAGTGGTATGGGGCATGTCAAGATATTCCTTCTAAAGTGAAGGATAAGTTATTGCATCTGATCACTGCTTCCACAACTAAAAAGGAGGCACAATGCCTAGTGGGCTTCTTTGGATTTTAGAGGCAACACATTCCTCATCTGGGTGTGCTACTCTGGCCTATTTATCAAGTGACTTGAAAAGCCGCTAGTTTTGAGTGGGGCCCAGAACAAGAGAAGGCTCTGTAACAGGTTCAGTCTGCCGTGCAAGCCGCTCTGTCACTTGGGCCATAAGATCCAGCTGATCTAATTATGCTTGAAGTGTCCGTGGCAGATAGAGATGCTCTTTGGAGTCTTTGGCAGGCCCGTCTTGGTGAATCACAACACAGATCCTTAGGATTTTGTAGCAAAGCCCTGTCATCCTCTGCAGATAACTATTCTCCTTTTGAGAAATAGCTTTTTGCTTGTTACTGTGCTTTAGCAGAGACTGAGCACTTAACTATGGGACACCAAGTCACCACGAGGCCTGAGCTGCCCATCATGAACTGGGTGTTGTCTGACCAACAGTCATAAAGTTTGACATGCACAGCAGCACTCCATCATTAAATGGAAGTGGTATATACGAGATCGGGCCTGAACAAGACCTGAAGGTACAAGTAAGTTGCATGAAGAAGTGGCCCAAATGCCCACGGTCTCCACTCCTGTCACATTCCATTCCATCTCTCAGTCTTCACCTATGGCCTCATAGGAAGTTCCTTATGATCAGTTGACTGAAGAAGAGAAAACTTATGCTGGTTGACAGATGGTTCTGCGTGATATGCAGGCATGACTCGAAAGTGGACAGCAGCAGCACTACAGCCCCTTTCTGGGACCTCCCTGAAGGACAATGGTGAAGGGAAATCCTCCTAATGAGCAGAACTTCGAGCAGTGCACCTGGTTGTTCACTTTGCTTGCAAGGAGAAATGGCCAGATGTGTGATTGTATACTGATTCTTGGGCTGTGACCAATGGTTTGGCTGGATGGTAGGGGACTTGGAAGGAACATGATTGGAAAATTGGAGACAAGGATTTATGGGGAAGAGGTATGTGGATAGACCTCTATGAATGAGCCAAAGAAGTGAAGATATTTGTGTCTCATGTGAATGCTTACCAAGGGGTCACCTCAGCAAAGGGTGGTTTTAACTAACAAGTGGATAGGATGATGCATTCTGTGGAAACAGATCATCCTCTTTCCCCAGCTACGTATGTCATTTCTCAGTAGGCTCATGAACAAAGCAGCCATGGTGGCAGAGATGGAGGTTATGCATGGGCCCAGCAACAGGGACTTCCACTCACCAAGGCTGACTTGGCTACGGCCACTGCAGCAGAAACCAACACTGAGTCCCCGATATGGCACCATCCCTTGAGGTGATCAGCCAGCAACCTGGTGGCAAGTTGATTACATTGGACCACTTCCAGCATGGAAAGGGTAGCGTTTTGTCTTTACTGGAAAAGACACTTACTCTGGACATGGATTTGCCTTCCCAGTATGCAATGCTTCTGCCCAAACTACCATCCATGGACTTACAGAATGTCTTCTTCACCTTCATGATATCCCACACGGCATTGCCTTAGATCAAAGGGCTCACTTCACAGCAAATGAAGTGTGGCAGTGGGCCCATACTCATGGAATTCTCTGGTCTTACCATGTTTCCCATCATCGTGAAGCAGCTAGCTTGATAGAACAATGGAATGGCTTTCTAAAGACACAATTGTGGCACCAGCTAGGTGGCAATACTTTGCAGGGTTGGGGCAATGTTCTCCAGGAGGCTGTATATGCTCTAAAGTAGTATCCAATATATGGTGCTGTTTCTCTCATAGCCAGGATTCATGAATCCAGGAATCAAGGGGTGGAAATTGGAGTGGCACCACTTACTATTACCCCTAGTGACCTGCTCACAATATTTTTGCTTCCTGTCCCTGCAACCTTATGCTCTGCAGGTCTAGAGGTCTTAGTTCCAAAGGGAGGAATGCTCCCACCTGGAGACACATCACTGATTCCACTGAACTGGAAGCTAAGAATGCCACCTGGCCACTTTGGCCTCCTTATGCCTCTGGATTAACAGACAAAGAGGGGAGTTACCATACTGGCTGGTGTGATTGATCCTGATTACCAAGAGGAAATCAGATTGATATTACATAAGGGAGGTAAAGAAGAGTATATCTGGAATGCAGGAGATCCCTTAGGGTATCTCTTAAGTATTACCATGCCCTATGATTAAAGTCAATGGAAAACTACAGGAACCCAATTCCAACATGACTGCTAATGGCCCAGACCCTTCAGGAATGAAGGTTTGGGTCACACCACCAGGTAAAGAACCATGACCGGCTGAGGTGCTTGCTGAGGGCAAAGGAAATACTAAGTGGGTGGTGGAAGAAGGTAGTTGTAAATACCAGTTACAGCTGTGTGATCAGTTGCAGAAATGAAGACTGTAATTGTTATGAGTATTTCTGCTTTGTATGTGTGCATGAAATATTTTTGTCTTCTTCACTTACAAAATATAAGACGTAAACAGGGCTAGTGTGCTTTCAGTTGTATGTGTGTTAGTTGTATTATGTTAAGTGCAAGTATAACTTTGTCATTGTCTGTTTTCAAAGATTATGTATGGTTTGGGGAGATGTGTACAGGTTCCAAGCTGACAAAGGGTGGACTGTGATGGTTAAGATTGTGTGTCAACTTTCTGGGCCATGATTCTCAGTGTTTTGGCAGTTGTATAATGTTGTGATCACTTCCCTGTTGAATTTGATATGCGATCACCCCCATCATGGACTCTTCTGAGTGGTAACAGCTGGAGCGGGACCTGTGGCTGCTTACCACCCCCTCAGCCTTCATCTGTCTGCCCTCCACCACCTACTTCCTTCTTGCTTGCCTTGCCAAGGCTTTTGGCTTGTTCTGGATCCTGAAGCTGCCTCTTGCTCATCTGACCGCCGGTTCCTGGGACTTGAGCTAGCAGCTTACCTGCCGATCTTGGGTTTGTCAGCCTGTACAGCTACATGAATCAGGAGAAGCCTTGCAGTCTTGCCTGCTGATCTTGGGATTCATTGATCTTCACAGTCTGTGAGCAAGAGCCCTGCTGTTTGACCTGCCGATCTTGAATTTGCCAGCCCCTGCAGCTAGGTGAATCAGGAGAAGCGCTGTTCTCATCCACGGACTTGGGATATTCCAGCCTCTACAATGGCATAAGCTGTTTCCTTGATATAAATCTCTCTCTCTCTCTGTATATATATATATATACTTTATATATATATATATATATATATATATATAT
>NW_004443959.1:723023-778251 GCF_000243295.1 Trichechus manatus latirostris | reverse complement strand
TTTGGTACCAAAAGTGGTTCTAGAGAAACAAAACTGTAAGGATGAGTTTCCTAAATTGATTCTCAAGTCTCATTAGTCTTAAAGATGTTGATGACTCTGCTTCCAGTAGTAAAGGGGGCACTGCTAATCCATGGTGTGAGGTGACAATTCAAATATGCAAAATGTCACCATCAATAGATTAAGTATTGATGAAAAGTGAGGCTCTGGGTGATTGCATATATGATACCTTTCTACAATTTTGTCATAATAAGAAGTATAAGGAAGCTGGTTGATTGGCCTACTTTCGCTAGACAAACTGGTGAAAGAAAGAGATGCACTCAGGGCTTCCAAGTCAAAGCTCAAGTGCCGCATAAATGACCTTAAAGTTTCAACTTGTGCTTTGAAAGAAATCCTTATTTCTTGTAGTAACAGAGCTAATATTGCCAAAAACCAAACTCAGAGTCTCATTGTAAAAGTGGCTGAGTTACAATGCCAGCTCAATTGCCAACCTCAAGAGGTGTCTGAAGTTAAAGTGAGGTCATTGATTGGGAAGAAATGGGATCCTGAAACTTGGGATGGGGACATATGGGCAGATAATCAGGAAGCTGGAGATACTGAGCCCCTAAATTCCATTGAATCACTCCTGCTAACAGAACCACTCCCATCTGAAGAGATTACTTCATGTTTATCTGCTAAATCACCCTTCCCAGAAAAACCATTAGCCCCTCCACTCCCATCTAATGAGATTAGCCCTAGCCCAGCTGCCTCTAAAGAGCCCTCGCCTGAGTCATTGCCTGAGACATCGCCTAAGGCGGATGCTTTACAAGACAATGCTGAATGTTCTCAAAACAATTCCACACTACTGATTCTGGCCTCCAGACCTATAGCTAGACTTAAGTCCCAGCAAACCTCCAAAGGTGAAGTACAAAATGTGACCCAGGAGGAGGTACGCTACACTGCCAAAGAACTGCTTGACTTTTCTAATATGTGCAAACAGAAACCTGGGGAATATGTGTGGGAATGGCTATTAAGGGTGTGGGATAACGGTGCAAGGAAAATAAAGATGAATCAGTCTGAGTTTATTGATATGAGTCCACTAGCACAGATTCTTCATTCAATGTTTCAGCTCGAGAGTTAGGAAAGGATTGAATAGCATATTTGATTGCATTGCTGAAGCATGGATTACACGGTGGCCTACGCTAAATCAAGTTGAAGTATCCAGACCTGACTTGGTATACTGTAGAAGAAGATAACCAAAGGCTTAGGGAAATTGGCATGCTAGAATGGATTTATCAGGTTAGACCCACAGACCCACTCATGGAATGCCTAGAGGACACACCTTTTACCATAACTGTGAGGAATTAATTTATGAAGGGAACTCCAGCATCCTTGAAGACTGCTGTGATTGGTATTTTATGTAAATCAGATTTGACAGTGGGAACTGACCTAAATGAATTAAGACACCTAACTACAATGGGGCTGATTGGACCCCATGGTAGTAGGGGCCAAGTGGCTGCACTCAATTGACAAAGACAAGGTGGGTGTGGTTACAGGAATAGACAGTGGAGTCAGCAGTAATCAGAATAGTCTCACTCGTATGGACTTACGGTGTTGGCTACTTAGTCATTGTGTCTCTAGGAGCGAAATAGACAGGAAATCTACTAAATATTTACTTGATCTGTACAAAGGGGTGAATTCTAGGTCAGGCGAACAGCAGTCTAACTGGAATCGCCAGAATAGAGAGTCATGGTCCCTCAATCAATTCCCAGACTTGAACGAGTTTAAAGGCCCACAACCCGTAGAATGAAGGGGAGGCTGGGTCCCCTTGAGGAAGGACTCCAATACACTGCCAAAAATCTGTACTGTTAATCTCTCTCCCAGCCTTCCCCAAAGGGATCTATGGCCTTTTACAAGAGTGACTTAATTACGCTCATGGCGAATTTGTTCATAGACCAAGAGGCAGTCATTAGAACAGAACAAGGGGATGCGACGTGGTTTAAAGTCAGAAAAGGTTTGTGTCAGGGTTGTATCCTTTCGCCATATTTATTAAATCTGTATGCTGAGCAAATAGTTTGAGAAGCTGGCCTATATGAAGAAAATCGTGGCATCAGGACTGGAGGAAGGCCCATTAACCTGTGATATGCAGATGACACAAGCTTGCCTGCTGAAAGTAAAGAGGACTGGAAGCACTTACTGATGAAGATCAAAGACCATAGCCTTCAGTAGGGATTACACCCCAACATAAAGAAAACAAAAATCCTCACAACTGGACCAATAAGCAACATCATGATAAATGGAGAAAAGATTGAAGTTGTCAAGGATTTCATTTTACTTGGATCCACAATCAATGCCCATGGAAGCAACAGTAAAGAAATCAAACAACATATTGCATTGGGCAAATCTGCTGCAAAAAAACCTCTTTCAACTGTTAAAAAGCAAAGATGTCACTTCGAAGACTAAGGTGCGCCTGACCCAAGCCATGGTGCTTTCAATCGCCTCATATGAATGCGAAAGCTGGGCAATGAATGAGGAAGACCAAAGAAGAACTGATGCTTTTGAATTGTGGTGTTGGTGAAGAATATTGGATATACCATGGACTGCCAGAAGAAGGAACAAATCTGTCTTGAAAGAAGTATAGCCAGAATGCTCCTTAAAAGTGAGAATGGCGAGATGTCATCTCACACACTTTCGATATGTTATCAGGAGGAACCAGTCCCTGGAGAAGGACATCACGCTTGGTTAGAGTGTCAGCAAAAAGAGGAAGACCCTCAACGAGATGGACTGACACAGTGGGTGCAACAGTGGGCTTACACATAGCAACAATTGTGAGGATAGTACAGGACTGGGCCGTATTTCATTGTTGTACGTAGGGTCCCTGTGAGTCAGAACTGACTCGATGGCACCTAACAACAAGAACATTGTTCAATTAATCCTTCAATAAACATTTCTCGAGTTCTGTTACTTTCCTTTTATTTGTTAGGCACTGTTCCAGACACTTGGGACATTTCCATGAATAAAACCGACAAAAATACCTGCCCTCACCGTGGGGACAGCTCTGACGCAAACCTTTCCTGACTTTAAACCATGCAGTATCCCCTTGTTCTGTTCGAATGGCTGCCTCTTGATCTATGTACAGATTCTTCATGAGCACAATTAAGTTTTCTGGAATTCCAATTTTTCACAACGTTATCCATAATTTGTTATGATCCACACAGTGAAATGCCTTTGCATAGTCAATAAAACACAAGTAAACCTCTTTCTGGTATTGTCTGCTTTCAGCCAAGATCCATTTAACATCGGCAATGACATTCCTCATTCCATGTTCCCTTCTGAGTCTGGCTTGAACTTTTGGTATTTCCCTGTTGATGTACTGCTGCAACTGCTTTTGAATGATCTTCAGCAAAATTTTACTTATGTGTAATATTAATGATATTGTTTAATAATGTCCACATTCTGTTGAATCATCTTTCTTTGGAAGGGGCACAAATACGGATCTCTTCCAGTGGTTGGCCAGGAAGATATCTTCCAAATTTCTTGAAATAGATGAGTGAGCACCTCCAGCGGTGCATCCATTTGTTGAAACATCTCAGGTGGTAGTAGGTCAATTCCTGGGTCCTTGTTTTTTTGCCATTAACAATTAATAGACACATATTAGGGTGCACGAGCTTTAGTTTCTTTTCCTGATAGGAGTGCTGTAGAAAGACATTTAAACACCGCTGGCTTAGATGTATGGGATGTGGGGATTTTAAGCAGGACTTTGAATTGGTTCATTCAGGCTCAAACCTCTGCTGAGAATTTGCATTTCTAACAAGTTGCCTGGGGATTCTAATGTTGCTGGCTCGGGATCAGTTCTGAGAACCAATAGTAAAGTAGTGGTTCTCAAAGTTTATAATACACAGGAATCACCTGGGGATCTTGTTAAAATGTATATTCTGATTCAGTATATCTGTGTTGGAAATGCAAATTCTCAGCACCAGTTCAAACTAGAACCAACTGGTTCAAAGCCCTGATTTTAAGGTAATCTTTGAAGTCCTGGTGCTGCAGTGATTAAGACTTGGCTGCTAACCGAAAGGTCGGCAGTTCGAATCCACCAGCCGCTCCTTGGAAACTCTGTGGGACAGTTCTACTCTGTCCTATAGGGTCATTATGACTCGGAATAGACTCCACACACAGCAAAGCATTTCTTTTTTTGGTTTTAACGTGTTTCTAACTGTGTCCAGCAGATGGCGCTCACACACAACAAGTCACCCAATAGCAGCCCCTACTGCAGAGCCCCTCACACTGTTGCTGCTTTCTTTTGGTGCCCTGCTACTTCTGTCATATGAGCAATTATCGATGGCTGTGGTGCCACCGTGTGACATAGTCATGCTGGTGCTTGGATAGTTGTGCCCCTGAAATTTCTCCCCAGTAGAGAAGGACTTGAGAGCACTGCTTTGTAACTGTGGAGCCATCAGCTGCCTGATGCCAAGCGCATTGAGGTGCTGGCCTGGCCTGTGGCCCAGAACATAGTCACATATTGCCAGGGACTTGGCAAGGCCAGAGTGTGCCTGTGGGGGTCTATCAGAGCTCCAGCTGCTTTCCATCTCCCTTCTAGTGGAGTCCTTCTCCCAGGGCAATGCCACCAACCTTCTTAGCTCTTAGCATGCAAGCAGGATTCACCATCCTTAAAATGGCTGCTGTTTATTAAATAACAGTTATGTGCCAGCTGGTGTCCCTGGGTGGTGCAGATGGTTAACATGCTCGGCTGCTAACCAAAAGGTCAGTGGTTTGAATCCACCCAGAGGCACCTCGGAAGAAAGGACTGGGACTACCTCCAAAAAATCAGTCACTGACAACCTTGGGGAGCACAGTTGTACCCTGACCCACGTAGGGTCGTCAAGAATCAAAATCAACTCAATGGCAACTGGTTCTGTGCCGGGCACTGTGAGAGGACCTTTGTATACCTAGTCTAATCCTCACAACCTTGGAAGGAAGGTATTTTAAAAAAACAAACCTGTTACTGTCACAAGTTGATTCCGAGCACCATTTTACGAAGGAGGAAATTAAGGCTTCAGAAGCTCAGTAATGCAAACAGCAAAACTCTACACTGCTGTTTCCCCAGTACACAGAAGTCCAAGAAACTCCGAACTCAGAGAGAGGCGTGTGCTGGTTCCCAGCTCTTCAGTAGTTATCTGTGTAGTGGAAGAAAGAGTTAGAGACAGAGAACGAGAGGGAGCAAGAGACAGACACAGAGAGATTCTGTCCTCAGGTAGATGGTGATGTATGTTGAAACAAAGGTGTGGATAACTTGCCAAAAGGGAAAGTCATTTAGTCCTTATATGCCTCCATGTATTTTTGCTACTGTAGACAAACACTTGCTCCCAGCTCCTCATGGGGGATTTTCCAGAGCAGGGCTTCTCAAACGTTCATGTTAAAAATACAGATTCTGTTTCGATAGGCGTGGAGTGGGACCTGTGGTTCTGAATTTCTACAGCCTGCTGGGTGATGCGGATGCTGCTGGTTCATGGACCACACTCTGAACAGCAAGTGGCTAGGGCATGGGTCTTATGGATTGAGTTGTGTCCCCCAAAAATGTGTGTCAACTTGGCTAGGCTGTGATTTCCAGTATTGTGTGGTTGTCCATCATTTTGTGATCTGATGTGATTTTCCTATGTGTTATAAATCGTAATCTCTATGATATTAATGAGGCAGGATCAGAGGCAGTTATGTTAATGAGGCAAGACACAATCTACAAGATTAGGTTGTATTTCAAGTCAATCCCCAAGAAGGAGGAGAAAACAGATATAAAAGAGAGAATGAGATATAAAAGAGAAAAGCAAGCAGAGAAGAGCGGGACCTCATGCCACCAAGAAAGCAGCAACAGGAGCACAGTGCATTCTTTGGACCCAGGGTCCTTGTGCTGAGAAGCTCCTAGACCAGGGGAAGACTGATGACAAGGACCTTACCCCACAGCTGACAGAGAGAGAAAGTCTTCCTCCTGGAGCTGGTGCCCTGAATTCAGACTTCTTGCCTCCTAGACTGTGAGAGAATAAAATTCTGTTTGTTAAAGCCATCTGCTTGTGGTATTTCTGTTATAGCAGCTCCAGATAACTAAGACAGGGGGTCAGCCCAGTACCCATTTTTGTATGGCCTGTGAGCTAGGAATTGTGTTTACATTTTTAATTGGTTGTTAAAATATATATAAATATATATATATGTATGTATTACTGATTGTATGTGACCCATAAAACTTAAATTATTTACTATCTAGTCCTTTATAGAAAATGTTTGCCAACCTTTGGGCTAATATAACACCGCTGACCTCTTTTTAAACTCCACTGGAAAAGCAAATCATCTTAATGTAGTCTGAAAGAAAGAACTGGGCATACTCAACTCCGCCTGCTTTTCTCCCCCGTCTTTGGGATTGGTTGCCTGAAGGGAGCATATATTCCAGGAGCAACATGTTGGGAATCTCTTATAAAGGGCGAAGGGCCTGTGGTCATCCAGCTATTGCAGTGATAAGAGAGGAAAGTGTCTGAACTGAAATAAAGTATTGGCAAGATCTGAAAGGAGACCTGGTGGTGCAATGGTTAAGCGCTCAGCGGCTAACAGAAAAGCTATCGGTTCTAACCCACCGAATGGCTCCAGGGAAACAGACCTGGCAATCTGCTCAGAAAACCTTATGGGACAGTTCTACTCTGTCACAAGGGGTCACTATGAGTCAAAATCGACTTGATGGTACTTAACAATTGGCGAGCCCGTTTTTCTGCAGATCTAAGCCAAGCTCTCCAAACCACTTTATCAGTAATAAAGGTGATATTTGAGTCTCTGTATGATTGCTGTGTTTACATGTTAGTGGTTCTGAGATTTAGAGGGAGAAAGAGGAATGTTAGTTTGTACTGCAAAGACCAACACTTTCCTGATTCCTCTATGCGTTTCCTCCAAGTATCTGTCTCCTCGCAGGATGGTACAACAGGCATCAGGTGAGCGCCCAGGGCTGGCTTTCCCTACATCCTTAAAACACACATAGCCCCGGGACTTTCATCTCTGTGCTGCTGTGTGAGCCAGACTGTCTGATCCGGCTGCCTACTGATTATCATGTCAGAGGGCTCATTGCAATTCTGACTCCAGAAGGGTTTCTCCAATTTGGAGTCTGCCCTCTGTTCTAGGAAGCTTTTGTGCATCTAAGACCAGGCACACCCCTCCACCAGAGTCTCTGGTCATTCCTGTGCTATCTCAGCGAGCTTCTCTGGAGAACAGTGTCAGCCAGTTTACAGTAAGGGGCCAAAGCCACGGAAAAGCAGGCCTGCTAAGACAAAGGCAGTAGCCATCTTTTTCACTCTTGGAGAGGTAACCATGGCAATGAGAGCAGCTGAAACACCGTTCATTAAAGCAAACGACATCCAAATGCACATGGCAGTTTGGGGTCCTGGAGATGGGGGTTAAATTTAGAATCTGAGCTTTGCTTGGTGGAACAAAGATCGTTAGAACAACGGAGACTACCACAGGCCTAGTAGAGATTCCTCTCCTTCCAGGACTGCAAAACCCAATTACAGGCAAAGTTCGCAGTTGTTGGTTGTGGCGTTTGCTTTGCTTACTTATCACATTCTCCTACGTGCTACAGCTATCATGACAGATGTGTACCATTGGAAGGTCATTCTGTTGTGGCAATTCCCAGGAGCCTCTACAGAGCAATAAAAGAACTCAATTCAAGAAAATGGAGCTGTTCTAGTCATTTCACATTCACACTAGGTGCTTTGCAAGTATTGGCTCATATAATCCTCACCACAAACCCCACACTGTAGGTACCATTATTATCCACCGTACAGATGAAGACTTTGAGGTGCAGTGGTTAGTAACCCCCCTCTCCCCAAAGGTCACAGGTGAGTAACTGATATTGCCAGTATTTCATACAAGTGATCTGGCTGAGAGCTTGTACCATCACATTGTCAAGAATCAGGATGACTGTTTACATGTCCAGCACCAGCTCTGTGCATCATGGCAGGGCTATGCGCAGGACAAATGTTCGCTGGTGGATCTATGGCAAACAGCATCTTATGAATCTTTATGTTGGTACCTTTGTCCACGTATCCTGAATGGTCAGTTTCTGCTGTTTAGAACAGACAAGGCTCTTGGTTAGGATTTCAGAGTGCAGATGTGCATCCTCTGAGAGCTGCAGGGCTGGAGAACAGGTGCTGCAAAGGATATTAAAAACTCTGCTGAGATTCAGGCTTGGGAATAAAAATCAGTATCACCTTGAAAACATCAGGCTGAGTGAAATAAGTCAGTCACAAGGAGCCGAATATTGTATGATCCCACGTATATAATGTATCTAGGATAGGCAAGTGTATAGAGATCAAAGTCTGTTAGTGATTATCAGAGATGGGAGGGAGGGGGAAAAGGGGACTCATTGCTTAGGGGACACTAAGCTTCTGCTAACAGTGACGAGAACATTTGGAGATGGAGGTTTATACAACATGATGAACGCAATTCATGTCACTGAATAGTACATGTGAAGAATGTTGAAATGGTAAATATTTTGTTACATATATATCTACTACAATTAAACAAATCATGATCACGTCTTTGAAAACAATTGTCCCATATGTGTAAAGAGCCTTCAAATGTTTATTTAAGTTTAATCTACTAATTCAGTTCCTAAGAATCATCCTAAGGGAGTAATAAAAGTTAAAGACAGTTTTTCTAACAATAGCACATCACCACTTTATTTACAATAGGAAATTTTCAAAACAGTGTACATAGTCAATATTTGGTGATTGATGGAGTAAACAACACTATGAAGTGGAATAATATGTAGTCATTAAAAACTTATTTTTGAGAAAGTTTTAGTGACATGGGCAATATTTGTGATATAAGGCTGTGTGGAAAAGTCAGGTAACAAAATTATATGCAGTATGTGTGACAAATTTATATACATAATTGAGGAAATAAACATTCTATTTCAGAGAGGTGGGATTAGGAATCATTTTTATTTTCTTCTTTAAACTTTTATAATTTTCATAATGAGCAAAAACTCTTACAAATACCAACAGTTTTGTTAACAGCAGCAATAATAATAATAATGACTGTTACTATTTATTAAGAGCTTGGTGATATAAGAAAGATTTGCTTATATTTAAAGTACTTATTGCTTACAAAGTCTGGAAAGATAAGTGTTAATTATACCTGTTTTACTGAAAAGAAAACTGAGACTTTGAGGTTAATTGACTTGTGTACAATTTACTGAATGACTAGATCATTAAATATAACAAATTGTCATCTACTTAACTGCAGAATAAAGTTGAGAAATGAGAAGGATGAGAGATGAAATGAGGGTGGGGCTGGATCACGGAAAGCCTTGAATGCCATGCTGAAGAGGAGAACTCTATTCCAGAGGCAACATAGAACCAGTTGCCCAAAATAAGCAACAATAAAAAGAAAAGAATAGGTGTGTGTATGTGTGTGTGCGTGTGTGTGATGAAGTCCCAAGAACAGTGCTGAGAATGATTTACTAACAGCGCGTATCAGTTCTAGCCTTCGTCGGGCATCCTATTCTCGCAGGGAGCCCTAGTGGTGCAGTGGTTCACAGCTTGGCTGCTAACCAAAAAGTTGGCAGTTTGAATCCACCAGCGTTCCTTGGAAACTCCATGGGACAGCTCTACTCTATCCTATAGGGTCTCTATGGGTTGGAACCAAATAGACGGCAATGGGGGTATTTTCACATACTCACTCCAACATAAGCATTATTGAATTTTGGAACATGTCCTCAGATTTCCCTGGATGGGAAAGTCAGAGGTAGCCCAGCCCACCAGGGCAACAGGAGGCAGCAGGGCGCCTCACTCGTCCTCTTACCCTGTGCGTGTCAGGATTCCCAGAGCCCTTGGCTGGTAACACCTTCTGATTGGATCATTTGTTGAATGGTCAACAGTCCTGTCCACTCTTACCCGGACTGTTCATGAGGTAGCACAACAATTCAATTATTGTCTTTTCGTACCGGTGCATGTCTAGAAACATAAACGTTTAATACTTTAGTTGCACTTACTCCGTGTCAGACACAGGTCTAAGGACCTTTATGTATATTAACAGCAGTTATAATCCTCAGGAAAATTCTTTAAGGTAGGAACGGTCCCCACTTTACACTCAAGAAACTGAAGGGAGGTCATCGACTTGCCCAAGGTCCTGGAGTTTGTTAGGTGCAGCTGGGATTTGCGTTCTAAGGTTTGTTTTAGAAGTTAGTGCTCTTAATCACTGCACCATGCTGCAGCTCACATTCAGAATAGAACATATTCCGAAAACAGTGACATTGGAAAACATTATTATAACACAGTTACAGTTAATCTACAATTTCTCTACCCACGGTGCCTCAACTCTGAAGCTTTTAATGTAAAATTCTGTCTGATTGTAGACAGATGTGTGGATGATACCATTAACTATTATACATAATATTCTTCCTCCTCCTTTTCACTCTCCTCTATCATTTAAAAGATCCTATTTTTCCCTTCTTTTTGGTAAATACTTTTCTTTTTTTGATGATCCCACATGTACCCATGGTTTCCTCACTCATTCCCTTGTTGATGATTCCACTTTCCAGTCTCCAACACTCCCCCATGTTCCAGATCTAAACGTTTAACATCATCCTAGACATCCCCTCCTGTATGTTGCACAGAGAACTCAAACTCAACAAATCCAAAACCATGCTCATTGCCTCCCTTTCCTGTCTTGGTCAATGACAACACCGTTGTCTGATTCCAAGTGAGAAATCTCAGAGTCAGCTTTGATCCTGCTTTCCCAGTCTCCAGCATCTCATAAGTAGCACCTTTTACCTCTTCCTTTATAGATTCAATCAATACCTTCTTGGCTCAGACACCTTGCTCTAGTAACTCCTTCTCACAGGATGGTCTTCCTGGGTCTAGATCATGGTTGTAGACCCAGAGATCATGGACTTGCCTAGAACACTGCACTCCCCCACCCCATTTCTGCTAATTTATCTTTTGGAAAAACACCCCAGATTCCAAGGGATTACTAGATAGTGGAGCTGGCAAATGAGGCAAGAGGCTTAACCATTTCTATAAAGAAGAGAGCTCCAGAGACCTGTAGAGTATAAAACAGGCCAATACAAGTCTGGAAGCCTATTGAGTTAAGGGGAAATGAAGGATAGTGGCTGAGTTTTGAATCTCATGACCTGGGTCTTCACTTTAAGCCAAAGAGGTGATTGGCAACACGCTGATGCATACCTTCTCTCAGCCATCTGAATTTGTAAAACTCCTCCCCATCTTTCAAGGCCAAGATTACACATCACCTCCTTCATGAAGCTTTCCCTGTTGTGCCCAATGAAAAGTAATTTCTTGGCTCTCTAGACTGCCTGAGCAATTTATTCACTACCTTCACATGATACCTAATGCTTACTACATTCCCAGTGTTTTTGTGTACTTACCTTTCCTGCTAGATTACACACTGGAGCTCAATGTCTAGTTCACCTTTCTTTTCAATCAAGGACAAAGCTTGCCACAAAGGCGAATGAATAAATGAATATAGCCTGCCATAAACAATGTGTCACACTGTATTAGAAAATAGCCACAATGATTCATCTTAATGTATCTCTGCTCTTGGATAGTTTTTCCCACACTAACACTGGGTTTCACCATGTGAATGGCTTTAGCCAGTGGGATAATAATAGGTATGGCACAAGCAGAGACTTGACAACACTTTCTTGTTGAATCTTTCCCCCTCTTGCTGCACTGGGAACTCTGAGTCTACCATGTGAATAGCCCGAGCCATCCTACTGGATGCTGAACAGCTAAACAGAGAACTGAGATGTCCACCCTGTCTACTCACCAAGGCACATGAGGGCACCTAGAGAAGAGCAGCTGAGCTGGCCTAGACCTCAAGAACCAGTCAGCTAACTCATGGAATCGTAAGCCGAATAAAAGTTTCTTGCTTTAAGCTACTCAGTTTTGGGGTGGCTTTCCATGCAGCAAAGGCTAATTTTTGGATTGCTAATTTTCAAGGAATTAGAGTACAATTAAATGGCAAGCACTGATGTACACCAGCATCTTTAGCTGCTGATATAGTGGAAGAAGCATAGACTTTCTAGTCAAACCACCTTGGACTCAAGTCTAGGCTCTGTCACTTACTATCTGTGTGACATTGAACAAGTTGCTTTGCTTCTTGCTTTTGGGGGTTGTTGAAAGAATGTAATGGAATTATGTTTCTTGAAAGGTCCCTAGGTGGTATAAACTGCCCTCAACTGCTAACCTAAAGGTTGGCAGTTCAAACCCACTCAGCAGCATTGCAGAAGAAAAGGCCTGGTGATCTGCTTTCATTAATAGGATAGCCATAAAAACCCGACGGAGCAGTTTTACTCTGTAACACATAGGGTTATCAACTTGATGGCAACTAACGACAACAATAACATGTTTAAAAAGTAGATTATACAAACTACCGCACAGAAAGCGGTCAATATATGTTGGCTGTTTTTCTTCATTGTCTATGACTTGAGAATGCATATCTGCCTCTCTTCCTAGAGACAAACTTATCTCTCTCCCTCCCTTGTTCTCCTCTTCCCAGTACAGGCCACGCTTTGCTATTTAAATTTATTTACCAAACTGACTGAGCCAGTTAATACCAAATTATGGCCCAGATTGGTCTCTGAGGAGTTAATTACTTACACAAGTACATGAGTCAGCCCTGGAATTTCTACACTGATAGGTGTTCCTGCTCAATTAATTCTTTGCCACCCCAAGACCAGCAAAAAAAATAAGAGAGCAACCACATTAGGAGGACAACCCAATTGGTCTCAAAGTGGGGGGCCCTTCCTGTCACATCCTCGGGTTGTCCATGAAAAATCTTAGGTGAAAAGATTTGGGGTTCCTATTCCTGACGCTTCCTTTGTCTTAATTCTCAGGCAATCTGGGAGCCTAGACTGAGAGCATTTCTGAGGTACTGGCTGTAACACTTCAACAAGCGAGTGTTGGTGATTAGACATTTGTGCCCACGTAGTGTTCTTGCTCTAGAAATAACTAGTGAAAGGGGAGTAACTTCTGTATCAGGCAGGCTACGGGGAAGGTGACAGATTGGAGCATTCTGAAACTATTAAGTAATGCGTTCTAGACACTAAGCTAAGACTATAATGTGTTTTAATGACCCAGGGAATTTTAAAACAGTGCAAATATCACTGCCATAGGAAGGTCTTCCCTAACTCCGTATCTAAAACAGATCCCCCTTCTGCTCCCCTCGTCCCACAGTCACCATCTGATCTCTTCCCCCACTTTCCCTCTCCATACCACTTACGGCTCTCTGAAATTGTACTGCTTATCTATGTATTTGCTTCTTTATTGCCAGCCTCCCCACAAGAATACGAGTCCCATGAGGAAAGGAACTTAGTCTCTCTTGTCAGCTGCTGCCTAGAACACACCTGGCTCACAGTGGACTCTCAGTGTGCATTTGTCCAATGTTATGGAATGGATATTAGGGCAATGGGTTTATCTCTCTCTCTCTATCAAATGAGAAGCTCTTCCGGGTTGGGACCGTGTGGTCTGTGTAACACAAGGACTCAGTACTCTGTCAGGGACATCTTGGGTCTGCAAGAAATATTTGATATTAGACAAGTCAGGAGACCCCCCCCCCCCGGAGAATAGTAATGTGCACTGCAAATGAGTAATTTCTGATATCTGCGTTTTCTGGAATATTGAGGGACTCAGCAATTACATACTCTTGGATAGATTTATTTTAAATAGTAATTGCATCGTTTTCTTCCCCTGAGCAACAATGATAGAATAGAATTGATGTAAAATGTGTCTTTTTATTTATTTATTTACATTCCCAAAATAATTTGGATTGGTACAGCCTAGTCTCGCTGAAAATGCAATTCTTAGATATTATTACATTATGCTGTTTTCAGCAATTGCATGTCTTTCTTCCCCAGGAGATGCAGAATCCTCGGGAGGCAGGGACCGTGTCTGATTTATCTTTATATTCCTAATGATGAGCTCTGTGCTTTGTTCACAGTAGATGTTCAGTAAATGTGAAGTTGAATAAATGAATAAATTGTTGAACATTCCGTTGTGCTAGAACAATGATGCCCTCAAGGACCGCTCAACCTTTTGGCTAGCTGACCCTGCAAACAGTAACCCCAGGCTGCTATCCCTGCAAACGGTAGCCCCAGGCTGCTATCCCTTTTTAGTTCCCATGTCCCCGTGGAATGAAAATCTTCAATTTTCCCCTGATGATTCTAGTTAATTCTTGCTTCTGTTCAGTTCGCTTGCTTGCTAGCGATAATTATAAAAGTATTTAACAGCTATGCCTATGATAGTATCTTTTTCTTTTCTACTTCTTATGTCTTGTGGGTAGAGGATAAGCAGCATGAGTTTGTTGGCATTTGTGACAGATCAAATGGGACACACGTCCCATCAAGAAGTGGGTCTACATATGATTCAGCAATCCCGCTCCTTGGAATATCTCCTAGAGAAATAAGAGCCGTCACACAAGTAGATATATGCACACCCATGTTCGTTGTAGCACTTTCACAATAGCAAAAAGATGGAAACAACCTAGGTGCCCATCAACAGACGAATGGATGAACAAATTATGGTATATCCGCACAATGGAATACTACGCAACGATAAAGAACAACGATGAATCTGTGAAACATAACATGGAGGAATCTGGAAGGCACTATGCTGAGTGAAATTAGTCAGTCACAAAAGAACAAACATTGTATAAGACCACTATTATAAGAACTCAAGAAAAGGTTTAAACACAGAAGAAAACATTCTTTCATGGTTACATAAGGTGAAAGGAAGAACAGCATACACTACAGGGGATATCAGCACAACTGGAATAAACCAAAGCTAAGAAGTTTCCTGAATACAACCAAACACTTCGAGGGACAGAATAGCAGGGGTAGGGGTCTGGGGACCATGCTTTCAGGGGACTTCTAGGTCAATTGTCATAACAAAGTTTATTAAGAAAATGTTCTGCATCCCGCTTTGGTGAGTGGAGTCTGGAGTCTTAAAAGCTAGTGAGTGGTCATCTAAGATGCATCAATTGGTCCCAACCCACCTGGAGTAAAGGAGAATGAAGAACACCAAAGACACAAGGAAGATATTAGCCCAAGAGACAGAAAGGGCCACATAAACCGGAGACTGCATCGTCCTGAGACCAGCAGAACTAGATGGTGCCCGGCTACCACAATGACCACCCTGACAGGGAACACAGCAGAGAGTCCCTGATGGAGCAGGAGAAAAGTGGGGTGCAGAACTCAAATTTTAGTAGAAAGACCAGACTTAATGGTCTGACTGAGACAGGAGGAACACTGGAAAGCATGGCCCCCAGATTCTCTGTCAACCCAGAACTAAAAATTTCCCGAGGCCAACTCTTCAGACAAAGATTAGACTGGACTATGGAACAAAACATGATACTCGTGAAGAGTGTGCTTCTTAACTCAACTAGACACATAAGACTAAATGGGCAGCTCCTGTTCAGAGGTGAGATGAGAAGGCAGAGAGGGTCAGGAGTTGGTTGAATGGACACGGGAAATCAGGGGCGGAAAGGAGGAGTGTGCTGTCACAGTATAGGAAGAGCAATTAGGGTCACATAACAATGTATGTACGAATTTTTGTATGAGAGACGAACTTGAACTGTAAACTTTCACTTAAAGTACAACAATAAAATAAAGGAAAAAAAAAAAGTAGGTCTACAAAGTTTATTACTGGTTACCAGGGGCAGGAAGGAGGGAGAAATGGGAAGTCACTGTTTAGGAAGGAGTCCCTGGGTGGCACAAATGGTTAAGCACTCAACTAGTAGCCGAAAGGTTGACAGTTTGAATCCACCTAGAGGCACCTCAGAAGATAGGCCTGGTGATCTGCTTCCGAAAGGTGACAGCCTTAAAAACACTATGGAGCAGTTTTACTCTGCACAAGCGGGGTTGTCATGAGTTGGAATCACCCCAATGGCAACTAAGAACAACAACAACAATTGTTTAGGAAATACTGAATTTCTGTTGATGGTGATGGAAAATTTGGCAAAGTATATTGGTGACAGTTGTACAACATGATGTGATTAATGGATGACACTAAATTGTACATGTGAAAAATGTTAGATTGGCAAATACTTTGTTATATATATATTTTACAACAATAAAAAAATTTATTAGAGGAAACTATAAAAGCTACCTAAAGTATAAAATGAAGAATTTTTTTTTTTTAAAAAAGAAGTAGGTCTTTATCCCCACCTGTTAAATCTGGATAGCCTCTGTGATTGCTTTGACCGGTAGAATTTGGTGGAACTGGCTCTGTTGGTTCTCAGGCACAGGCCCTGAGGCTGGGAACACTCTCTCTTGGAGCCCTGAGCTATGATGTCAGAAGTCCACTTGCCCTGCTGGAGAGACACAGGAGAGCCTCTGAGAAGAGAGAGGGTCCCAGCTGAGCTCTGTCTGTCAGTCGGCCCACCAGTGTGAGAGGCAGAATAAAGCCATCTTGGACCTTCCAAAGCAGACTGGCTGCCAGCTGAATACTGCCCAGGGAGCAATGCCACGGGGAGAAGAATTGATCAGCCATGCCCTGCTAGGATACCTGACACATAAAATGGTGCAATATAATAAAAAAGTTACTGTTTTTAATCACTATGTTTTGGAGTAGTTTGTTATGCAGGAATAGAAGAACAGAACAATATTCACTATAAGATTAAATAAGCCCCAAATGGATACTTAATTAAAATGTTCTGTGTGAAGTGCATAGAATTTGTGAGCCACACAGCCGCCATGTTAGTTTCTTTCCTGATTCCCTGCTGTGTCTAGACATGGTGAGCTTGCTGGAGACCTGAGCTCCACAGAGAAGACTACCTACTTTTTAAAACATGACTAAAAACAAAAACCAAAGCCCTTGGCTAGCAAAGTATACATGAGCCCAATTAACAAGATTTCGTGGAATACCTACTTTGTTTTTGCTACATTGTTTTGAGGGTTCAGAGAATAAATAAAGAAAGGGCAGCATATGTATATATTTTATAAATATTTATCGCATTTTTAGTAAGTAAAAGATCTCAAACTACTAGATGTAAAACAGTCAAGGGGTACAGAGTTGAACAATGTAAGTTTCTTTGATTAGTTGGGCCTTATACTGTGATGGTCTTGACATGCCCAAATATTTTTATATTAAATACACTATTTGATCCTTACAAGAGCCCTGTGTGATTGTCAGGACAGGCTATTATTTCCCACTTGATAGATTTCTAAGCAAAGGCCTGGAAACATGTATAGTCTACCCCTAATTACTTCAGGTCATTAGTGGCTGTGTTGAGACTAGATTCCAAGAGCTCCTAGCTCTCTTCACATCACTTTGCCTCCTGCTCAACTATGGTGTATTGGTTACACCTTTCCTGCATCCAATCACTAGCTCGGCAATCTTGGACATGTTACTGAACCCTTCTGTTCCACAGGGAGGATTAAATGACTTACCACCTGTGACGTGCTTGGCATGTAGTAATTGCTAAGTGAAATCTCAGGTATTGTTTCTGGCCTCAGCATCCCAGGTTGAGAGAGGATGAACGTAGTTCTCTGGCAGACACTCTGAGAGTCTTCTCCTGAATGTCCATCACTTAAAAAATGAATAAATAAAAGGAAAGGGAAAATGATGTCCCAATTTATGAATGTGAAAACTGCATACGACGGAAGGTGTCTCTTTCCATGTGTAGATAAAGTGTTAAATTTTGCTGCACAATCTCTCTAGCATATCAACTATAGAATCTGTAATCATTTGCAGGGGTGGAAGCTATTATTCATCAATGTCACCGTCATCGAATAAAATGTGTGTGCCTACAGAGACACAGTGTGGTCCAAGGAGACTTGCAAAGAACCTGTCATTGGTGCACTGCTGTTCAAATCAGCAAGGGAGGAAGAATTCGAGGCAGGAGCTCCTAGCTGCAATTTGTCCATGATGTGATTCTCATGAACCTTAAAATACCTGACCAAGGCAATCCTTCCCCTTCTCTCCCTACCCACCAACTTCCTGAGGCATGGTTTGCCTCTGTCGTAAACAATCAGGGCTGGTGAGGATGTTCTCAGCTCCCAGACAGCCGGAGGGAGTTTCTCACAGCCAATGTGAATCTGTGATTTTAGCCCTAGAGCTAAGAGTGCAAGGCCAGGGAGGAAGAGAGCAGTGCAGACACCTGTCTGTGCCCCTCCTGTGGTGAGGTCCGGCTCTCCCCTGTCTTGATGTCTTGTCTTTTCTGTAGTACATCCCAGTGCTCACTACAGTGGGGAGGCCAAAGAATGTGTGCACAGGCCCATGGACTGCACTCAGCTGCTCCTGCAAACCCATCCAACCAGCCACACGTGTCCACTCCTTCACTGCTCTCCTGAGCAGGTGAGAGTGAAATAAATATGGGAGACACTGCGTCATAAAACACTTATTTCACAATAAAAGAGCACAGCATACTCTTCAGCTCTGTTTCTGGTGATTTTCCATTTTTGTTTGATTTAACTAAAAATCAGAATTATCAAGCCTAATCTTTTTCTCATAAATTAAAAATAAAATTCCCAGGATAGTTCCGTGGGCCCAGTCACACACCTGAGCATCTCTGGTAATCAGAAAGGCCTTGAGTGCCAGACACAAAAGGCTTAGGTTGCATTTAAATCACATCATTTACTTGTACTGCTTGGCAACTCTCCATGTTCTTATTCATCCATTCGTTCAATGTATTTCTAATGACTTACTTGAACCAGATGCGCTAAGACCCAAGGATTTAGAGTAATACCACAGAGTCCCTGTCTGCAAAAGGATTTACAGTGTAGTGGAAAAAGTAATAATAGCTATTGAGTTTGGTTAGCAGTCTACAATATGCCTTCACGAACATTTATGTAAAGGTATCTAAAATGCTGGAGGGTGTGGGTAAGAGCCAAACAGAAGCTTCATACCCCCTGTGATCTTTAAGGTTGTGTGTCAACTTGGCTGGGCCATGATTCTCAGTGGGTTGGCAATTATGATGTAGTTTTGGCAGTAGTATAATGTCATCACTTCCATGATGAGATTTGATATAACGTGATTACCTCCATGATGGAATCTTCTGTGAGTAGCTAATCAGTTGAAAGGGAGTTTCCTTGGGGTGTGGCCTGCATCAAATATAGGTGGACTTTCTGGTAAGACTCGTGGGCTTTTGCTCACTCTGGATCCTGTAGCTGGCTCTTGTTCATCTGACCTCCAGTTCTTGGGACTTGAGCTAGCAGCTTACCTGCCTTCTTGCTTGCCGATCTTGGGATTCATCGGTCTTCACAGCCTGTGAGCCAAAGCCCTGCTATCTGACTTGCTGATCTTGGGTTTGCCAGACTCTGCAGCTACGTGAATCAGGAGAAGCCTCCACCCTGACCCATGGACTTGGGACATTCCAGCCTTTACAACTGTGTGAATCATTTCCTTAATATAAAACTCTCTCTATATATATTTATACACTTTACTGGTTTTGCTTCTCTAGAGAACTTAGCCTAAGTCACCCCCTCTATGATGGGGAAAGTTCCTGCTTGGCTAGTTTCTTCCTAGGTGATGAAAGAAAGATCACAGATGATTTCTGAAGGAGTAGCTGTCAGTAAGAGCTGACAGGCTGCTCTGAGTGTATGTCTCTGTGCGGCCCCTCCACAGGAGATCAGAAACCCCCAATGGAACCAGATGTACACGAGGTACAGCTCCTTCCTGAGGCACTTGACTGTGGGCTTGGCTTCAGATTGAGCATGGGAGGTGTGGGGAGAGATGGGAAGGAGAGATACTGAAGGGAAGAGAGGACAAAGAGAGAGGGAAAGGGAAGAAGAGGAATAAAGGGTTGGGAGTGAGGATGTGGGAGAGAGAGAGAGCCCTGGTGAAGTCCCAGCATGGCCTTGTAGAATCTTCTAATGAAATAATAGTTGCCACCCTTATCTCTTTTTAATAGTTCCTATTGTAGGTTTATAAAAATAATCTCTGTAGTATATATATACTGTTTACTCATTCTGTATAAATACTGTTTTACTTAATAGAATAATTTGGGTAGAGGTACAGTCTGGGGACAGAGTTGCATAATATAATGAGCATTGCATTATGAATGAGGAATTTATGAAGTTACCTACAAGGCTTTGGCAAAAACATCACAGAAATAATTATTTCTTCATGCTTGACATAGACTCATTCATTTAAGCAGATTATTATTTTTTTTTCAGCACAAGCACTGGGGAAATAAGACAGTAAGACACAGTCCCTGCATTGCAGGGGCTCACAGTCTAGTGGGGAGACATACAAGCAACTGGACTATTATGCTTCAGTGTGAAAGAGTAAGGGCTGGAAGCTCAGGGTCCTGTGGAATGCATAGGGAGGCAGTGATGCCTGAGCTAGGAACTGAAGGTCAATTGGACATAATCCAGGTACACACTGCAAGGGAACAGCATGAGCAAAGGCCAGGAAGCAAGGTTTGTTGCAGGAACTGCCAGTGGAGTAGGGTGTGGGGGGGTGCCTAACAGCTGATGAAATCAGAAAGCAAAATAAAGGTCAGATGACAAGAGGCTTTCTAGGCTCAACTACCCTATGGGAGCTCTCTTACTGAAAGCCTTTTGGAAAAAATCCTTAACCTTAGAAACATTTTCTTAGACGTCCCTGCCCCTGCCCTTTCACTCCTTCCCTACCTACCTCTCCCCCTTCCTCCCTCATTCCTTTGTCTTTTTTCCTCTTTTTTTTTTTTAACTTCATTTGTTCTAGAAAAACTAATCCTAAAAGTGGTCTGTGTCCTGCAGCAGTTGGGATAAGAGGTCCTGTAGTCAGGGGTTCAGAAAAAATAAAAATAAAATAAACCTGTTGTGATCGAGTCAATTCTGACTCATAGCGACCCTATAGGACAGAGTAGAACTGCCCCATGTGGTTCTACTAAGGTGCTCCTGACCCAAGCCATGGTATTTTCAATCGCATCATATGCCTGTGAAAGTTGGACAATGAATAAGGAAGACCAAAGAAGAATTGATGCCTTTGAATTGTGGTGTTGGTGTAGAATTCTGAATATACCATTGACTGCCAAAAGAACAAACAAATCTGTCTTGGAAGAAGTACAACCAGAATGCTCCTTACAAGCAAGAATTGAGAGACTACGTCTCTCATACTTTGGACATGTTAGAAGGGATCAGTCCCTGAAGAAGGACATCATGCTTGGTAAAGTAGAGGGTCAGTGAAAAAGAGGAAGGCCCTCAACAAGATGGATTGACACAGTGGCTGCAACAATGGGCTCAAGCTTAGCAGCAGTTGTGAGGATGGTGCAGGATTGAGCAGTGCTTCATTCTGTTGTGCACAGGGTCACTATGAGTTGGAACCGACTCAATGGCAACTAACAACAACAGCAACATGTTCAAGAGCAAGTTTTAGTGTCTCTTCTGACATCCATTTTGGTCTTTTCTTTCTTTCTTGTCTTTTTAATGACCTTTTGCCCTGGGGATGCAGTCGTTAAGAGCTACAGCTGCTAACCAAAATGTTGGCAGTTCTAACTTACCAGCTGCTTCTTGGAAACCCAGTGGGGCAGTTCTACTCTGCCTGATAGGGTCACTGTGAGTTGGAATTGACTCAACAGCAATGGGATTTTGGTACCTCATTTACCTGGATCCCTGATGGTGCAGTGGTAAGGTCTCAGGCTTCTTAACCGAAAGGTTGACGGTTCGAATCCACCAGACACTCCTTGGAAACCCAGTGGGGCAGTTCTACTCTGTCTTGTATGGTCTCTATGAGTTGGAATTAACTCAAAGGCAAAGGGTTTGGGCTACCTCACTTTCATCATCTGTCAGTAATTAAACCTAGTGGGAATTTGTACGGCCCTGTGACAAAGCAGCAAGGTGACTAGACTGAGTAGACAAACTCTGGCCTCTGCTGTGGCTAATGTGGTTTGTCAACAGGCTAATGGAATTGTTTCAATAAACATTCTTCATATTTGAGACATTTTTGTCAAGAGTTTCTAAACTTGAATTATATCTCTTCAGGAATTAGAAGGTATCTCAGAATAAATCTTTCCTTTTACTGACGGGAAATGAAGATCCGTTGAAAGAAAGGGGCCTTACCATCTTCCCGTGGCATGCTAGTGGTTGAGCCAGAGCCACTCCAGAATGCATTCTAATGTTGTTTCTATGGAAGAAAAACAATCAATCGGTGTCCATTCTCTTGAGAATTATGCAGGTCTCTGAAGCTTCTTTGTTATCGAATAACTAGAAACTTTTTCACTGTTAACTTCCCTGAGGCAGACTCAATTTCAGTGAAGCGTCTCAGTTGTGTGATAAGAACTAATGGAAAAAAAAAAAAAAAGGAAGTAACAGCAGCCTCTGGAGGATTAAGTTTGCTTTATGGTGCAAATCTATTTTCTACGAAGTACTTGAAAGAAGGCTATAAAAAATATTAAAAAAAGAGAGGGGCATATGCCTGCTATAGCAGCTTCAACTTCAGTAAAGACAGCCAGACTCTGGAGACAAAAATATTTTGTTTTGAATGCTGATTAGCCACTTGTTGGCTATGTGAGCATGTGCATGAATGTAGCATAAAACAGTCTGAACAGCTGTTTCTTAAGCTATTAAATAGAAGCAATAATCCCTTCCTACCTCACAGTATTTTTGAAGCATCAAATAGAAAAAAAAAAAGGGTATAAAAAATGGGGAAATTATCATTTATGTGATAGATGTTTTGTTAAGTGCTGTTGAGTTGATTTCAGCTTATAGTGACCCCATGTGACAGAGTAGAACTTCCCCATAAGGTTTTCTGGACTGCAATCTTTACAGGGGCAGATAGCCAGGTCTTTCTCCTGAGGACCTGCTGGGTGGGTTTCAACTGTCAACCTTTTGGTTAGTAGGTGAGTGTTTAACTGTTTTGCCATCAAGGCTCCTTATGTAATATATAAAAGCTCACTGCCCTTGAGCTGCTTCCTCCTCATAGCTACCCTATACGGGAGCCCTGGTGGCACAGTGATTAAAGCACTCGGATGCTAAACAAAAAGTCTGTGGTTCGAACACACCAGCTACTCTGGGGGAGAAAGATATGGCAGTGTGTTTCTGTAAAGATATACAGCCTTAAACCCTATGGGGCAGTTCTTCTCTGTCCTATAGGGTCACTATGAGTCAGATGATTTAATATATACAACATTATAATTTAATGAATGAGGGTTTAATTAAGTCAAATGAGAAAATTAATGTAAAGCATAGAACAATATCAAATAGATGTTCTACAGTCATGGTGGCTAGAAGGGTGGGTATTACACATTATTTACCTTGTTCTCTCTGCATTCAATAGATATCTATCAAGTGACCACTCTGTGGGCCAAATATGGGCGTGTTAGGTTGTTAAAAACCTAAATTCTGAAAGGTAGTATAGAATTTGCCTAGCCTCAACCCTAAATATTTGCTCTTTCCTGACAATATTGCTTTGCTCGAGATTGTTATTAATTTGTCAGTTAGTACCCTGTCAAAGAAGTCATTGAGATATGAACTAAGTCTTATAGTTTGCACCAGCCTCCTGCTCTAACAAATTTGCAGGATGGTAAGTCAGGTGTGCCACAAGGAAGAGAGAACAGTCAGGGAGGCCATGAAAGGTAACTATGTTTATTATACTCACAGTTTCCAGAGACAGGGAGCCACAGCGTGCCATGACACAGGGCCACACGGGGGTTGTACTTGGGGAGAAGGTAACAACAAGCTGGAATTGTAGGAGAGGGCTTATTTATAGCAAGCTGGGCGGCGTTAGCTAGCTTTTGTGAACTTCCTGGGGATTGAGCATTTTAAATAATTCTGCAGGCTCAGGGAGCATAAGACCTCTCCCTAGTTGTTGGGTACCTGGTTCCAGGGTGATTTGGATGGGTGCATAGTGGCCCAGGAGTGTGAGAACTTGATAGATAAGGGAGTGGTTGGATAGTGGACCTAATCAGCTGCTCAGTAAGGGGAACAGACCAGCCTCCAGACAGGCAGTTCCTCAAAACTGCCAGGACAGCATAAAAGAAAATGGTATTGCACCTCCAGCCGTATATTTTTTTCTTGTCATCAAGGTTCTCATGTGAGACATTGCCATATGATTGAGTACAGATCGGACAATATGCCTGTCTTTCCCTAACCTAGTCACACGAGCGGTCTTACAATGACTCCCTGTGGTTATCCCTTTACCTTTTAGGTGTCCAAAAACCATCTCTTTAACAACTTACTACAGACCCCTGAGTGAATATCAAACTCTTAAGACTATACTTTGTTTTCCCTTTTTGGGGAAGGGAAATGAATGGCATTTGGACATTTAACTGATATATAAAGGGTTTATCTCAGAGAACCTATCCACAAAATGTTACGCATCCTCTCCCTTTTTCATTCCTTGAAAGTTTCAGAGATCTTTGACAACTGTTAGGTTGTCTCATTTGCCATTTCTTACTGTGTACTTGGAAACTTGAAATCTTTCAGAGTAGTCAGGGGTTATTTAAAGTCTTCCTATCCACCTTTGATCTCAGATCCCCCATATTCATTTCTGTGGTACTCTAGTCATTCAAAGTTCAGTTTACTTTTCTGAAAACCCACCTGCACAATGGTAGAGAAGTTCTCTACTTTGCCTGCATCATCCAACATACCAACTATTGCCGCCAAGCAATAGGCCTACCTGAAACTGGGCCAACTTAAAAGACTTCTTGTAATGTAAAGTTACATCTTTATCATTTTTTAAAGCATTCCTTGTCTTGGGGATTCCATCTTGTGGAGTCTATTCTTATGGATCTTTGTTCACCTCTCAGATCTGTTTTATACTATAAATCTCCTAACCCCCATTCCCTAATATATCCTTTTTAAAGGAACTAGAATTTAGGATTAACTACCCCTCATACACAGCAATATACTTAATGACATCTGTCATGGATTGAATTGTGTCCCCCCAAAATATCTGTCAACTTGGCTGGGTCATGATTCCCAGTATTGTATAACTGTGTGCCATTTTGTAATCTGATGTGATTTCCTTATGTGTTGTAAATTCAATCACTATGATATAATAAGACGGATTAGCGGCAGTTATACTGATGAGGTCTACAAGATTGGATAGTGTCTTAAGCCAATCTCTTTCAAGATACAAAAGAAAGAAGCAAGCAGAGACACATGGGAACCTCACACCATCAAGAAAGCAGTGCCAGGAGCAGAGCACGTCCTTTGGACCTGAGATTCCTGCTCTGAGATGCTCCCAGACCAAGGGAAAACTGATGCATCACAAGGACCTTCCTCCAGAGCTGACAGAAAGAGAAAGCCTTCTCCTGGAGCTGATGCCCTAAATTTGGACTTGTAGTCTACTGGACTGTGAGAGAATAAACTTCTCTTTGTTAAAGCCATCCACTTGTGGTATTTCTGTTATAGCAGTGCTAGACAACTAAGACAGCATCTGAACTTCAAGTGAAAAGCGGAAGCTGAGAGATTCACCTTGCTTTTGAAGAAGTTTAATAAAATTCACATTTAGGGTTCGAACTAAAAAAATCCATTAAAAAAAGCATTTAATGCCTCAAGAGTATCAGGGTTTCTTTTCTTAAAGTAAAGAAAGAGTTTAAAAGTTAAGTGCTATGCTTGGGAAGAAAACACACACAAAAAACCTCCATGTCTCAGGGTCAGCCAACATTGTGATTAAAATTGCTACTGTCAAGTGAAAAGTTCTTAATGAAAGAACCCTGTCTCCCAGAATGGCAACTTTTCTATTCTAATACATTGTCAGCATGTCTCCAGCTCTAGATTAATAAATAGCTTTTCCTCCTATCACTTTTGCAATCAGCTTCTTTTGTGGCAGGAAGCAAAGGAAGAACCAGAGAACAGCACTCCCTCAAAGCTTCCCATTCTTCAAAATTTTTCCATTTCTATAATATCCTGATCCCTCATTCAATCACTTACTTATCCACTAAGTAAAGCACACATTAATTCATTCTTTAGTTAAGAATATAGTAAGTATCTACTGTATTGTGGAAACTACCCAATGTGAATACAAAAAAGGATAAGCTAGTGTCCTGATTTCAAGGAATTGACATTACAGTGGGGAAGGTGGACAGGCCAATGTCTAATTGCAATACAGTGTTTTAAGTACTATGTTAAGGATGGACAAGGTACTTAGGAAATACAGAATAAGGAATGTCCCAATGTGCCTGTAGAAGTCAGGAAGCTATCACAACTTAGAGTCTTCAAGAATAAGGAATTCTAAGGATTGAGAATGGCATTAGAGGCAGAGGAAAAACCATAGTCAAAGACATATGTGCTATGCAGGTGCATGATGAGGTCCGGGAATGGTGAAACACTAAATGATGTAGTAGGTTGGAATTAGAGAGTGAAAAGATTCTCAAGCTGTGCTAAAGGGTTAGAAAAATATTCTATAGACAAGAGGCGGGCATAAGTAGGGTTTTCAAGCTGATGTAGGAATGAGGACGGTGTCATTTCAGATCAAAGGAGCATTTTGATATTGGAAGCTGTCAGTTAGACGGCTATTGAAATAGTCCAGGCGAAAGATGATGAAAACTGAAAAATAAGGTAATAAAAGGTAGTTACAATGACAGTTGATGGCTTTTAAAGATATTCAATAAGCCCCTGGGTGTCACAAATACTTTGCACTTGACTACTAACATAAAGCTTGGCAGTCAAACCCAACTAGTGGCATCACAGAAGAAAAGTCTGACAAACTGCTTCCATAAAGATTGTAGCCAAGAAAACCCTATGAAGCAGCTCTACTTTTAACACATGGGGTCTCCATGAGTCAGAATCAACTTGATGGCAATGGGTTTGGTGTCAATCGGCATAACAAAGTTTATTAAGAAAATATTCTGCGTTCCACTTTGGTGAGTGGCATCTGGGGTCTTAAAAGCTTGCAAGCTGCCGTCTAAGAGGTATCAATTGGTCCCAACCTACTTGGAGAAAAGGAGAATGAATAACACCAAAGACACAGGGAAAATTTTAGCCCAAGAGACAAAAAGGGCCACATAAACCGAAGACTCCATCAGCCTGAGACCAAAAGAACTAGATGGTGCACAACTACCCGTCAATGACTGCCCTGAGAGGGAACACAACAAACAGTCCCTGACGGAGCAGGAAAAAAGTGTGGAGCAGAACTCAAATTCACATACAAACACCAGACTTAATGATCTGACTGAGACTGGAGGAACCCCCGAAGACATGGCCTGGGGATGCTCTGCTAACCCAGAACTAAAACCATTCCTGAAGCCCACTCTTCAAACAAAGATTAGATAATACTCATGAAGAGTGTGTTTCTTAGTTCAAGCAGATACGTGAGACCAAATGGGCAGTTCCTGTACAGAGGCAGGATGAGAGGGCAGGAAGGGACAGGAGCTCGTTGAATGGACCCAGGAAACCTGGGGTGAAAAAGGTGTCTGTGCTGTCACATTATAGGATTGCAACATAACAATCTCGCATAACAATATGTGTATAAGTTTTTGTATGAGAAATTAACTTGAGCTGTAAACTTTCACCTAAAGCACAATAAAAAAAAATGTTTAAAAGAATCAGATTCATAGGGCTTAATGATAGATAGGTTGTGGGTAATGAAGGAGTACAATTTGGAAAAGATTATTTTTCCAACCACATTGTATGAGCCCCAATATTTCCATAACAATAATGTCACTTTAAGTGATCATGGAATATATTGAGTTCAGAGCATATCAAAAGCAGTCTGTAGGGACAGGACTTCTGGCAATGGCAGAATAAAGTGGATGGAAAATCTTACAACCTCTCAAAAAACTAACAAAACGATCAGAAAAAAATGAAAAGAAAACATTTCAAAGCTCTGCAAACTGAACAAAAGCAAAACACAAATTGACAAGTGTTCATTTATGAAAAACTACTAAGCTTTGGGTAGAAAGAGTGGGATCTGTGGTATTCTTCCTTAAGACTGTTCCTACCTCATATGACAATAATAACACAAAGGAAAGGAGAGAAAATGGAATTATACAAGGGCAAAATTTCTGTACTTGACTGGAATTAAGTCAGTATTAACCTAAATTAGATTGCGATAATTAACCAGGCACATTATAATTCGTAGAGCAATCACTAACAAAATAACTCAAAATTATAGTTTAAAAGCCAGGAGGAACTTCCGCTTCTGGTTAAGATGAAATCATTGGGTCCAACTATACCCTCCCATCAGAAATTATTAATAATAATAAAAAATAAACTAGACCAGATATAGGAAACAAGAGTTTTCAAGACACTGAATATCATGGAATAAAGGACGGGGATGTTTGAGAGATGAGAAACAGTTTAGATGGGTTTTAGAATATTCCTATATTCCTACCTTTAGAGAATTTCCAGACTATGGCATAGAAGGGGGGGCCCAGGTAGAGTTTAGTGGACTCCATGAGTTGAGCAAATGTAACTGAGATTCTGTGGAGATCTAGGCAGCTAGATTTCATACCACACAGTACAGGAAGCAAGAGAAATAAACAGGGAGAGAACCCTGGAGATCTACAAAGGTCCTCCCTTGAGTATTCAGCAGAATACTGATCAATGGCAGCATTTAGGTTGGGGAAAGAACCATACAAAAGGATTAGAGGAAACAGAGTTCAGCACTCACAGAGATAGGAATAGTACCTTCTTTCATCAACCAGTCAGGAAATCATAATGGGACATTGGGTAGAGTAGACAAAGAGTTTTGTCTCAATAGGAAACATTGTTCTTGTCCCACCTAAACAATATTAAAAGCATGACTCAAAAGGATAAAACTATTTCCAAGTAAGTTGACTGCATCCTAGAATGAAACTCAGGAGTATTTATAGGAATAAAAATATATTCAATGTTCCAAAAAGTAAAATACACAATGTCTGGAATTGAATAAAATATTGACAGATATGCAGAGTAGCAGGATGAGGAGAAAATCAATCAAAATCATCCTAGAGCAGACAAAATGTCAGAATTAACAGGAAAGGACATTAAATAGTTATTATAACTGTAGTCTATATGTTCAAAATGTTATGTAGAGTAATGGATAATATAAAACAGACCAAATTAAGCTTCTAGAGATGAAAATGGCATCATTTGAAATTTAAACTACATACAATGTTATTGACAGATTAGACACTGCATAAGAAAAGATAAGTGAACTTGAAGACATAGCAGTAGAAAGTATCCAAAATAAAGTATAAACAAAAACCCAACCCATTGCAGTCCACTCTATTCTGACTGAGGGGAAAATACTAAAGGGACAGTATTGGGAATTGTGGGACTATTTCAAGTGACCCAGTGTATCCAATATGTGTGCTTACTGTCATGATGAAATAAAGATGAGAGAGAGGATGAAGAAGAAAAACCATTTGAAGAAATACTATCAGAAAATTTTCCAAAGTTGATGGCAAATATACAACCATAGATCCAAGAAGCTAAAAAAAGAAAAACAAAACAAAAAACAAACGCACAAGCAAAAAAAAAAATACAAGTACAGAAAAAGAAGAAAAATACACCAAGGTATATATAATCAAATTGCTCAAAACCACAGATAAAGAGAAAACCTTAAAAGCAGGGACAGTAAAATGACACATCATGTATTGAAGAACTAAGATAAAGAAGACAGCAGATTTCTCATCGGAAATAACGTAAATGAGAAGATAGTAGAGCAATATCTTTAAAGCATTTTAAAAAAAAAAGTGTATGCCCAGAATTCTAGTTATGTTATTGATAGGGGCTGTAGAGTATGTACCAACTCATAGTGACTCTATGTACAACAGAACAAAATGCTGCCCAGTCCAGAAACATTCTCATAATTGTTGGTATGTTTGAGCCCATTTTTGCAGACACTGTGTCAATACATCTCCTTAAGGGTATTCCTCTTTTTCATTGACCCTGTACTTTACCAAGCATGATGTCGTTCTCTAGAGATTGGTCCTTCCTAATAACATGTCCAAAGTGAGACAAAGTCTTTTCATCCTCGCTTCTAAAGAGCTTTTCAGTTGTACTTCTTCCAAGACAGATTGGTTCATTATTTTGGCAGTTTGTGGTATATTCAATATTCTTCACCAACACTGTAATCCAAATTCATCAATTCTTCTTATGTCTTCCTTATTCATTGTCCAGCTTTTGCATGCATATGAGGCGATTGAAAATACACCATGCTTGAGTCAGGAGCACCTCAGTCCTCAAAGTGACATCTTTGTTTTTTAACACTTTAAAGAAGTCTTTTGCAGCAGACTTACCCAATGCAAATAGGTCATTTGATTTCTTGAAGCTGCTTTCAAAGGCCTTGACAGTGAATTCAAGTAAAATGAAATCCTTGACAACTTCAATATTTTCTCCCATCATCACGATGTTACTTATTGGTGCAGTTGTGTGGATTTTTGTTTTCTTTATGTTGAGGTGTAAACCATACTGAAGGCTGTAGTCTTTGATCTTCATCAGTAAGTGCTTCAAGTCCTCTTCCCTTTCAGCAAGCAAGGTTGTATCATCTGCATATCACAGGCTGTTAATGAATCTTCCTCCAATCATGATGCTGCTTCTTCTTCATATAGTCCAACTTCTTGGATTATTTGCTCAGCATACAGATTGAATAAGTATGGTGAAAGGATACAACCCTGATGCACACCTTTTCTGATTTTAAACCACTCAGTATCCCCTTGTTCTGTTTGAACGACTGCCTCTTGGTCTATGTACAGATTCTGCATGAGCACACTAAAGCCTTCTAGAATTCCCATTCTTCACAACGTTATCCATAATTTGTTATGATCCACACAGTTGAGTGCGTTTGCATAATCAATAAAACACAGGTAAACATCTTACTGGAATTCTTTGCTTTCAGCCAATATCCATCTGACATCAGTAATGATATCCCTAGTTCCACATCCTCTTCAGACAGTTTCCTGTGGATATACTCTGCAAGGGTTTTTGAATTATCTCCAGAAAAATTTTATTTGCTCGTGTTATTAATGATATTATTTGATAATTTCTGTATTTTGTTGGATCATCTTTCTTTGAAATGGGCTTGTATATGAATCTCTTCCACTAAGTTGACCAAGTAGCTGCCTTCCAAATTTCTTGACATAGACAGGTGAGCACTTCTAGTGTTGCATTTATTTGTTCAAACATCTCAATTGGTATTCTATCAATTTCTGGAGGCTTATTTTTTGCCAGTACCTTCAGTGCAGCTTGGACATTTTCCTTCAGTGCCATCAGTCCTTGATCATATGCTACCTCCTGAAATGGCTGAACGTTGACCTATTCTTTTTGGTATGGTAACGCTGTGTATTGCTTCCATCTTCTATTGATGCTTCCTGCGTCGTTCAATTTTTTGTCGAGACATGCCTTCAGTATTGTAACTCGAGGCTTGATTTTTTTTCTTCAGTTCTTTCTCTTTGAGAAATACAGAACAAGTTCTTCCATTTGGGTTTTCTAACTCCAGGTCTTTGCACATTTCATTATAATACTTTACTCTGTCTTCTCGAGCTGCCCTTTGAAATATTCTGTTCAGCTCTTTTACTTCATCATTTCTTTCATTTGCTTTAGCTACTCTACTTTCAAGTGCAAGTTTCAGAGTCTCTTCTGACATCCATTTTGGCCTTTTCTTTCTTTCCTGTCTTTTTAGTGACATTTTGTTTTCTTTATGTATGATGTCCTTGTACAATGCCATCCTACAACTCATCTGGTCTTCAGTTATTAGTGTTCAATGTGTCAAATCTATTCTTGAGATAGTACCTAAATTCAGGTGGGATATACTCAAGGTCGTACTTTGGCTCTCATGGAGTTGTTTTAATTTTCTTCAGCTCCAACTTGAAGTTGCATATGAGCAAGTTCTGCAGTCAGCCCCCGGCCTTGTTCTGATGGATGATACTGAGCTTCTCTATGATGTCTTTCCATAGATGTAGTTGATTTGATTCCTGTGTATTCCATCTGGTGAAGTCCACATGTATAGTCATCCTTTATGTTTTTGAAAAAAGGTATTTGCAGTGAATAAGTTGTTGGTCTTGCAAAATTCTATAATGCAGTCCTCGGAGTCATTTCTGTTACCAGGGTCATATTTTCCAACCACTGATCCTTCTTTGTTTTCAACTTTTCCGTTCCAATCATCAGTAATTGTCAATGCGTCTTGACTGTATGTTTAATCCATTTCAGACTGCAGAAATTGATAAAATTCTTCAATTTATTCATCTTTCGCTTTAGTGGTTGGATGGATTTGAACTGTCAACCTTTGGGTTAGCAGCCACGCTCTTAACCACTGCACCATCAGGGCTCATTACGCCACCAGAGCTCCTTATTAAAAAGGATTATGAGAGAATATTATGAACAAATTAAAAAAAAAGATAAAATGGATACATTTCTTGAATGATACAAACCATCAAAGCTCATTCAAAAACAAACAAAAAAAAAAGAACAGATAACCTGAATAGATCCATAACAAGAAAAGATATTGCATTAGTGACTAAAAACCACCTCCCAAAAAAAATCTAAGGCTCAGATTGCTGGTGAATTTTATCAAATATTTAAAATAGGATTAATGTAAATTCTACAGAAACTCCTTTAGAATGTTAGACTAGAAGGGAACATTTCCCACCTCATCCTATGAGGCTAGTGTTACCCTGATATCAAAATCAGACAAAGACAGTATAGGAAAAGAGTATGCCACACCAATATCCCTCATAGACATAGACTCAAAAATCCTTAGCTAATATTAGCAAGCCAAATCCAGCAACATATAAAAAGTACCAAATTGTATTTATCTAAAGAATTTAAAGTTGGTTTAACATCGAAGAATTAATTAATGCAATTCACTATATATTAGTGAATTAGTAATAATTCTATTAATAATAATTAATGGAATAAAGAATAAAAACAAATTATCATCTCAACAGATGCAGAAAAAACATTTGACAAATTTTAACATGCATTCATGATAAAATCTCTGAAAAACTAAGAATACGAAGGAACTTCTCCAACCTGAAAGAGTACATCCATGTCATTAGTTGCTAGAGAAATGCAAAATAAAACAATAATGAGATACCACTTTATATTCATTAGAATGGCTATAACAAAAAAGACTGACAATTCCAAGTGTTGACAGGGACATAGAGAAAATGGAACCCTCGTACATTGCTGGTGGTAATGTAAAATGGTATAACCCCTTGGAAAATAGTTTTATAGTTTCTTAAAAGTTAAACTCACACATGCCATATGATCCAGCAATTCTACTTTTAGATATTTACCTAAGAGAAATTAAAACTTATTTCCACTTAAAGATTTGTATGTAAATGCTCATAGTATTTTTCATAATAGTAAAAAATTGGAAATAATCCAAATGTCCATCAACTGGTAAAGGTGATATATCCATAGAATGAATTGTTGTTGTTGCTATGTGCCATCTAGTCAGTTTTTTTAAAATAATATTTTATCGTGCTTTCAGTGAGAGTTTACACAGCACATTAGGTTCCATTATAACAATTTCTACACAAATTATTCATTGTCATTGATAACATTTTTCACAATGTGTCAGCAATCTTATTAATTCCATTCTGGTTGTCACATGAGTTCTTTCTTTTTTTTTCTCCTAACTTTTATTTGCTTTGTTGTTGTTGTTGAGAATATACACAGAAAAACATACACTAATTTAACAGTTTCTACACGTACAATTTATTGACATTGATCACATTTTTTGAGTTGTGCCACCATTTTCACCTCCTTTTCTGAGTTATTCCTCCATCATTAACATAAACTTAGTGTCCTTTAAGGTTTCTATCTAATCTTTTGACTTGCTGTTGTCACTTTGATCTCATATAGATAGTTTTTAAAAGAGCATAATGCTCAAGACAGATATTTTTTACTAGTGAAGCTAAACTTTGGTTTGGTTTTAAGATGACTTTGGGAGATATTTCTGGTTTAAGGTTTAAAGATTATCTCAGGGCAATAGTTCAGGGGTTCATCCACCCTCCACGGCTCAAGAAAGTCTAGAATCCATAAGAATTTGAAATTCTGTTCTGCATTTTCCCCATTTTGATCAGGATTCTTCTATGGAATCTTTGATCAAGTCTTCAGTAATGGTAGCCAGGCACTATCCAGTTCTTCTGGTCTCATGGCAAAGGAAGCAGTTGTTCATGGAGGCAATTAGACACACATTCCATATCCTCCTCCTATTCCTGACTCTCCTTCTTCCTGTGTTGCTCCAGGTGAATAAAGACCAATTGTTGTGCCTTCAATGGCTGCTTGCAAGATTTTAAGACCTCAGTCACTATACAATGAACTAGGAGGTAGAAGAGAAGCACTAAATATGTTATTAGGCCAATTATGTATTTTTACACAAATAATATGCACTGCCTACTTTTGTTTGCAAACTGCTCGCTCCCTCCAGGAGGTATTTTCAAAAGTGCCACTCTGCAATTTTTTTTTACCTGTAGCTGTAAAAAAAATACCATAGGACTGTTATAAAAATACCTTGCAAGGGGAGGGAGCGGTTGGCAAACAAATGTAGAAGGCACATGTTATTTATGTAAAAATATGGCAATTGGGATTTCCCATGAAACCATGATGCTAAACCTCCAAATCAAGGAACCCAATCCCATGAGGTGTTTGGTTGTACATAAGCAGCCTCAGCAGCGATTTTTTTTGTTGTTGCCATAAATATATCTATCATAGAACTTTTGTCAATTCAACTTTTTACAGGTGTACAACTTATTGACAGCAATTACTATAATTGCCTGTGCAACCCTAATCTTAATCAATGTGATTTTTCCATCATTGTTGTCTTAGTTATCTAGTACTGCTATAACAGAAATATCACAAGTGGGTGGCTTTAACAAACAGAAATTTATTCTCTTATGGTATACGAGGCTAGAAGTACTAACTCAGGGTGCCCACTCCAGGGGAAGACTCTCTGTCTATCAGCTCTGGAGGGAAGGTCCTTGTCATCAATTTTCCCCTGCGTCTAGGAGTTTCGCAGCACAGGAACTCTGGGTCCAAAGGACACAATTCACTCCTAGCTCTTCTTTCTTGATTGTAAGAGATCCCTCTCTCTCTGCTTGCTTCTCTCTTCTTCTATCTCTTGTAACATAAAAAGTGATGCAGGCCGCTCCCCAGGGGAGCTCCCCTTACATCAGATCAGAGATGTGACCTGATTAAGAGTGTTGCATCCTACCTAATCCTCTTTAACATAACCTAATCTTGCCTCATTAACCACAGGCAGAGATTAGGATTAGAACACATAGGACAATTACATCCGATCACAAAATGGAGGACAACCACACAATACTGAGAATTATGGCCTGGCCAAGTTGACACATATTTTTAGGGGATACAATTCAATTCATGACAACCGTTAACCCTCCTTTCCCTCCTCCCTCCTGTCCCTGGTAACCACTAATAATAAACTTCGGTCTCTACACATTTGCCTTTTCTTGTCTTTTTAAATACCTGAGGTCATATAATATTTGTCCTTTTTTGTCATTGGCTTATTTCACTCAGCATAATGTCTTCAAGCTCCATCGATTCTGCTGTATATATCAAGACTTCATTTCTCCTACTGGCTGGTAGTATTCCATTGTATGTATGTACCACATTTTGTTTATCCATTCATCTGTTGATGGGCATTTAGGTTGTTTCCACCTTTTGGCTATTGTGAATAGTGCTGCAGTGAACATGGTTGTATAATTCTCTTTTTGAGTCTCTGCTTTCAAGACTTTTGGGTATACCCCTAGCAGTGGAATTGCTGGGTCATATGGTATTTCTGTTTTAATTTTTTGAGGAACCGTCACACTGTTTTCCACAACAGCTGTCCCATTTTGCATTCCCAGTAGCTATAGATAATAATTTGCTCCAGATCCTGAGTTCAGGATGAGTGTCCTCTTTCTCATCAATTTTCCCATATTTCCTGTCTTAGGAACTTTATTCATATTGGAGATAGATGGCTGGAAAAAAAGTAAAATATACCTTCTCTATTTAATCACCAAATATAGTTCCCCTCCCTGCCCCCGTTTTTTTTTAACAGAAGAGTTTTCTGTGCAGGAGCATTCAACCGAAATTTTAAAATAAAAAAAAGACTGTAAGTATGTTTTCAGCTGTCTTCTGCCAATTTTTTTTTTTTCCACAAGGAACCAAGCCTTAAAAGCCAACCAGAAGGAATAACAGGAAGACACTATAGTATTTCTATATTATTTTCTATTACATTGGGTAGGCAATGGAAGATGTAAGAGAAGGAAGCCAGTCTTGCTTGACCTGAAATTTCCTGGACTACTGAGCCACCGTGTAATCACTGATGCCCCAGGCAGCCACTGCTCACGGAGCAGGTCAAGATGTTGCAGAGTTAAATTGTCACAGGAAAAGAGCAAAATGTTGAGGTGGCTGAACACCTTCTGTAGCATAACTAATTCAAGAGGCTCGAAGGCTCCAATTCAGGCTCTCATTAATTTTGCCAGAGTCTCGGCTTTTCTAATAAGAAACTAGAGACCCTAAAACCCACACTGTTTGAGATTACTTTGTAGCCCAAGATGTGCTTAAAAATACAGGAGACATGATTTCTTGTCTTCTAATAGCTTTTTGGCAATGGACCCCTCCAAGGAGATCTGATAATAACAAGCCAGGGCTGAATGCATTTAAGGAGCAGAAAGCCTTATGAAAGAAAGTGCTGTACCTTCTAGCACCCAGCAAAATACCAGGCCTGTAATAGAAATCTGATTATCTATCTTACCCTAAAATATCATCAGAAGTAATACAAAGTGACTGTTTGCCCAAGTTAGGAGTTTAAGAGGCCCAGATAATTCACCATTCCCAGGATTTTGGTCCTAACTGGCTTTGTATATTCTGTACTCTAATTCAATTTCTCGCTTGTTCCCAACATCCTCAAAGCTCTTTTTTTTTTGTCTTTATAGAACTCACAGTCTGTCATCAGTAAATTCACTTCTATTCTAAATATTTTCTCAGAATATTCCCTTCACTTTCTTGTTGTATTTGAAATTTGTGAATACTCCAATGCGTGTCCTTAGCTTCTCTTTATTATTTTTGATCACTGTTATTCCCTTTCCACTAAATAATTTTACCTTCATTTAAGCGCCTTCCATCTCCATTTTCATTGCAGTTCTCTGCGCATATCCTGATTACTCCTACCTTACTTGCTTCTATTTCTTCTCCCTTCATCTCCACAAATTCCCTATGTGATCTCATTCAGTTCCAAATTTGTATCTTCTTCCAAGATCTCATATCTTCAACTTCCTAGATGACATTACTGCTTGGATATCTATTAGGAATCTCAAATACAGGTTTCTTAGAAAGAACAGGTAATCCTCCCCCTCAACTAAAAACGAACCAAACAGACAAGCAAACTATCCCTTCCTCAGGTTTCTCCGTCTCAGAAAATACTATCATCATTCAACAAATTCCTTGGGCTAAAATCTCTGGAATCATTCTTATTCTTCTCTCTCTTCATAGCCCACCTCCATCAGAATGCAATGTTGGCTTTATCTCCAAAATATGTCCCATAGCCACTGACTTCTCTCCATTTCCACTGTCACCATCATAGTCAGATCCATTGTCATCTCTTCTTTATATTCCTGCAATGGCATCCTTGTCTTGGAAGAAGTACAACCAGAATGCTCCTTGGAAGCAAGGGTGGCAAAACTACGTCTCATATACTTTGGACATGTTATCAGGAGAGACCAGTCCCTGGAGAAGGACATCATGCTTGGTAAAGTAGAAGGTCGGCCAGAAAGAGGGAGACCCTCAATAAGATGGATTGACACAGTGGCTGCAACAATGGGCTCAAACATAACAATGATTGTAAGGATGGTGTAGGACTGGGCAGTGTTTTGTTCTGTTGTTCGTAGGGTCACTGTGAGTTGGAACTGACTCGATGGCACCTAACAATAACTACAACAACAATGGCACCCTACTGCTTTTACTACAATGGCTTCCTCTCAGGGTCAATTCACCACATACGTGGCAAAGTCATTATTATTTTTTTATTAATTTAATTCAGATCATGCATTCCCTGCTCAAAATCCTCCAATGAATCCATGTTGAACTCAGAATAAATTCCAAACACCTTTCCAAGTACTATGAAATATCATATGGCACTTGTATGGCATGGCACTTGTCTAAATTTGCCAGTCTCATAGATTACCACTTTCCAGTACGCTTACTACATTGGTCTCTTTGCTGTGCCTTGGATAAACCATGTATGTTTCTGCCTCAGGACCTTTGCATTTGCTGTTTTCTCTTTGCTCTTTCTCCAGTGGTTGGCATGACTGATCTCTCATTTCATTCAGGTCTTGGTTCACTTACCACTACCTTAGAGAAGCCTTTCTTAACCTTTCCATCTAAAAGAGCCACTTCCAACAATCTTGACCTACTTACCTTGTTATAGTTTACTTCATAGCACCTATCACTACTTCTTTATTATATGTGTATTTGTTTTTGGCATGCATGTATTATTTTCTTCTCTAGAATATAACTTTCACCTGAGCACGGGCTTTTCTTCTCCAGTATCCATAAATTTTCCTGGCACATGGTAGATGATTATTTACTATTTGTTGAAGGAAAGAATAATAATATGAATATTTGAAAGTCCTTCATATATTCTAGATACAAATCCTGTGATAGCTATTATAGATTGTGCAATATCTTTTCCCAGTCAGGATTTTTTTTTTTTTTAATTTTCATTGATTGTGGCATGCTTTGAAATATAGTTCTTAATTTTAATATGGCTATATTACCCTTTTTTGCCACCATGTTTTTTGTCCTTTAGGTTCCATTTAACAATCCTTTCATTTAACAACAACACCTTGTGATTTTGGTCTATATTTTGGAACAGCACCCCGGGTGCTGCACCTACTCCTTCTCAGTATCAGTACATCAGAACAGGACTGCTGCTGAGAAACACTCACATATGCGGCATGACTATACGAATGTCAGAAGCAGCGGAATACAATAATAGTAGCTAGAATCTGACGAGTCTTACAACGCGCTCAATGTGCTGACCAGTACCCTGATTTCATCATATAATTTTCAAAACAACTTTACCTGATGGGTACTATTATTACTCTCCATTCTAAGGATGAAGAAAATGAGGATTAGAGTTAAATGACTTAGTCAATGTCATGGGGCTAAGAAAATCCATGAACTGAACCGAATTGTTGGATGAAAGAGTCCAAACTTTTATTGCCTAAATCACTTCTTTCCTCTCAATCTCACTTTTCCTATTTGGAAAGTGGAGATAATTATTTCTGTGTGTTACACATCACAAGGTTTTTTTGAAGCTCAAACCAAAACGACATGATGTATATAATCAGGCTTTGTAACTTGTAATGTGATAAATAAATGTAAGTGATTGTATTATTACAAAGACACCAGGTATAGCTACACAGTAAGATGACTAAATTATAACAAAGGCACTCAAATGTATTGTTGTCTGCTTCAAAATCATGACCTTGGAAGGCCATGTGCACCTTCCAATGATCTTACCTTTCTTTAGTAAAAATATTCTTCTGAATATTTATCAGCGGAGTAGATTGTAGGTGGTAAGTTGATTTAAGATAAAGTTTAACAAGCAGCTAAATATTTTTTGAAGCCCTGGTGGCACAGTGGTTAAGAGCTTGGCTGCTAACCAAAAGGTGGGCAGTTCAAATCCATCAGCTGTTCCTTGGAAACCCTATGGGGCAGTTCTACTGTGTCCTATAGGGTCACTATGAGTTGGAATCGACTCGGTGGCAATGGGTTTGGTTTTATTTTTATGGTTATCAAGTGAGTAAAAGCTAGCAATGACAAACAAAGAATAACTGAAGAACTAAAGTTATTTTTCTTGTATGACTTTTAAATGGATTCTGAGGCCAATAATGGTGACCCAAATATTGAACCACAAGGAACTGTTGAAATGAGTATATTGCCTGCCTCCCTCCCTGAGACTGACTTCACCTTTGTCTGCATAAATAGTGTCATGGGGCATTTAGCTCAACTTCCCTTTCAGAGAAGAGCTCTCTGACACAGCCTGTCATCTAAGTATCTCCATACATGTCTCCACCTTTGGGGAGCAAATCACCTCAGAAAAGACTTTGTTTCATTGTGGGACAGTGCTGCTATTTAGAATGGGTGAAGTGGTTAAAAGCTATGGCTGCTAACCAAAAGGTTGGCAGTTCAAATCTGCCACACGCTCCTTGGAAACCCTATGTGGCCATTCTACTCTGTCCTTTAGGGTCGCTATGAGTCAGAATCAGCTCGATGGCAACGGGTTTGTTTTTTTTTTTTTCCCCCTTATATTAAGCTAAAATTTGCATCTTTGCAAGTTCCGCAGTTGTTCTGAGTTCTATTCTCTGGTGCTACATAGAACAAATATACATATTTTCACATGACAGTCCTTTAAAATGTTCAAAGCAACCTACATTTTTTTTCTTTATTCCATTACCTATCCATCTTCATCTTACTATTTCTTATGTGACAGTATTCTAGGTTTTTTTCTGGGCTTGCTTCAGTTTGAATATGTGGTGTCCAGACCTAGACCCAGGTGTGCAGAGGACTGGAAGATACACCATTGCTATTCACATCTTCATTTTGTTGCCAGTGGCAATTCTCTCTACTGGGTCTTTAAAAAATGAATAGGAATTCACTGGATAGAAAAGAAAATTGCAGGCAGTTATAGATAAAAAGAAATGCAGAGGCACAAAGCTGTTACTCTGCATATATATGTAGTACATTGCTTTAAGTTTAGCGTATTTTTTTTATTACTAAAACCCTGAATTAGTTAGAAATTGTGGGTTTTATGAAAAAGGTGAATTGCACAGCTTTAGCTTTAGCTGACACTGGACTATTTCTCCTCCATTAGCTGCCCTCACTGTGCTAGGTTCCATCGGAGATTTGCATCAAAGCCAAAAAACCAAACTCGTTGCTGTTGAGTTGATTCCGACTCATAGCGACCCTATAGGACAGAGTAGAACTGCTCCATACGGTTTCCAAGGAGTGGCTGTTGGATTCGAACTGCTGACCTTTTGGTTAGCAGCTGTAGCTCTTGTATCAGGGATACTTGATCCCATACTTGTATCAGGGATTAAAAAAAAAAAATACACAAACATTTTAGATAACATGTATATTTTTGTTACTATCAAAAATAGCTCAATAATGGATTGGTGGATGAAATAGGTTGACCTCCAGAGCTTGTGGACTTTTTATATAATACTGCTTCCCTATTTTAGGTTTTGTTCTGTTTTTTCCCTGAAATTGCAATAGCAATGTACAGTTCTTTTCCATCACAAAGGCCTTTGTATATGCCAAAGGAGGAAAAGTAAATTAATTTTATATTAAAATACTATTTTTCCACTGTCTATGTTGCTTGATCAAAATATTATTTGCAACATGTCAGATCAGCACTTAATGTTTGATATATCTGCTACAAAATAATACAGAAAGATACAAAGGTGTCCTGGCCATAACTTTACTTTTCGTGAATGGCTACTGAAAGAGTTACATAATCTCTAAAATGATTAAAGAAAAGAAAAAAATAGAGTAACTCGTGGAGTCTCAGGATAAATTACAGTTTAGTTTATTTTATAAGGAGAATTCCCAGAGTAATCCATCACTATGTTCTATAACAGCAAAAGTAGGTTTAGACATCAAGTATGAAGCAGCCACTGCTACTCTGGTGATAATTCACATGTTTATGTCAGGCGTTAAATTACACATCTTAGTATTATTGCAGGGTATAAAACAAATAAAACTGTATTCAAGACATCTTGCATGCCATAAGAGAGAATAAAAACCCCAAAACCCTTTGCTGTCGAGTCAATGCCGACTCATAGCAACCCTATCGGACAGAGTAGAACTACCCCATAGTGTTTTCAAGGAGCAGCTGGTGAATTCAAACTGTGAACCTTTTGGTTAGCAGCCCAGCGCTTAACCACTGTTAAGAGAGAATAAAAGGAATAAGAAATATGTTTTAGGAGATCAGATAGCATAGATACTAAGCTCATGGGTTTTGAATCAGACATTCAAATCCTGATTCCTTTTCTCTAGGGTTGACTTTGGGCAATTTGCAGCATTTCCATAAGCCTTAGTTTCCGCATCTGCATACCAAAAACAAACAAAAACCAAATCCATTGCCATGGAGTTGATTCTAACTCATCATCTTCATAAGCGGTTGAAAATGATAGAACTTATCTCATCAGATGGTTATAGGTCTTTAATAAGAGAATGCATATCCGGCCCTGCCACTAGCCCAGTTTTATGCAATTTAGTATACCAAACCAGTTGCCGTTGAGTCGATTCCAACCCATAGCAACCCTAGAGGACAGAGTAGAACCATCCCATAGGGTTTCCAAGGAGCGGCTGGTGGATTTGAACGGCCGACCTTTTGGTTAGCAGCTGTATCACTTAATACCACTGAGCCAATTTAGGATACGTTTGCCTTTATTTAAAACATTTTACTGCCATCTGCTGGAAAATTGTCCTAATAGCTATATAAACCTGTAAGGACTGTTGTCTCTGGCGGTGTTATGCAACATGAAACTTGCCAGCTCCAAGGGACTGCCCTTCCTGCAAAGTGCTTGAGGAGATCTCTTTTTGTACATGTCAGTGACTTTTATTATCCTATGCCTGCGTCTCCGGATCACAGGTCGCTAGACCAGAGAAAATGTAGGCCTGCCTCTCTGTGGTCGTGGCTTGGTCATTGCTTTTGTTGCAGATGGCTATAGAGACTCACTGTGTTCTTAGAAAGGCAAGACTAGCTGAAAATAGTAAATTACAATAATCATTGTAGGACACAGTGTTTATTTAAAAAGAAAAGATAGTTATAGTGATGAGAACCTTTTCCCTCATTACCACATGGAATGCTAAAATTAGGAACATATAGACCTTAAACATTTAGTTATTGAAAAGTGAACAATCAAAGCACAGAAACATGGAATTGAAAACGCTCTTGGAGGACTTTCTTTACATTGAAATTGGTTGTCAAGGGAAATGAATGGACCTGAATGGTCAGATAATAGAAGCATAATTTTTTTTAGCTACCACTCACTGAAAACTTATTACATCTCAAGAAGGGTGCTAAGTGCTTTTCATAGAAAGTATGCATTATCTTATCTGTGACCCATAACCTGTTCTTCCTCAGGTCTCCTTCTCAGCAAATGGCCAGAACATCCATAAAGCAGAACTTGGGGGTCATCTAAGAATTCTCTCTTTCCTATTCCCTTATTGCCCAATCTTTCATCAAGCTCTGTCCACCCAATATCTAAAATGTATGAAATCTTCAGGCATTTCTCTCCTTCTCCATTGCTGCCTTCCTAGCTCAAGTCCTGTCTTCCCTTCCTGATCCGATATGATTGTTTCCTACCTTGCCTTTTGACTTGTCTTCTTGCTCCTCTGCAGTCCACACTGCAGACAGTAGCCAGATTATTTTAAAAAAGGTAGATCAGACAAAGCTATTTCCTTCTCAGCACATTCAACAGTATCACTTTGCCCTTAGAATCTCAAACTCTTCAGGCTCTACAAGGCCCTGCTTGATCTGACTCTGACCTTCTCAGAATTTTCTTCCCCTTGCCCACTGCTCATTAGAATCCTTTCAAGACCCAATTATTTCCTACTTGGAATTTTTGGTTGATACCATGTATTTTATTATTGGAAGCATGCTGAATCATTGAGTGCTGTTGAATTTTTGGTAGGTTGTATGGATTTTTTTTTTTTCCTTGCCCTCTCCTACAAGCCTACCCTTAGAGCCCAGAAGGACATATGATGTCCCATTAATTCTACCCCTCAAGTCCATGGAGACATATGTCCCAAAAATTTTTCAAAATTTCTATTTTTCCTATCAAAAATGCACACACCTCATACAACACCCTATAGAAACAGTAATTTGTGAAACACACCTGTTTTTTTTTTTTTAGTTTCAAACAGTCATAAAGTCCCCTGTCCTGTGGCAGCATGCACTGTCAATGGGAAAGCAGCTTCCCAATGAACCTGAGAGGAAGAACATGTTGGTGGGCAACTGTATATCCCACAGATCATGAAAAGGTTAGCACTCTGGCCCTCATGAGGAACTGAAGAACTTGTCAGCCAGAGCCTTGGTGTTCCTCGTTCTATCTGCCTGAATCTTTCTTCCTTCAATAGTTCCTTCTTACTCCTAAGGTTTCAGATTCAATATTGTCTTCTGAGATGTTCTTCATAATCACTATATCTAAAATAGATCCTTCTATTTTTTTCTATCAAAACGTCTTGTTTATTTTATTCAGAGTATTAATCACAATCTGTAACTATTTATGCCATTTATTTGTTGCCTTTTTTTTGTATGTCTTCCCATCTAGAATGTAAACTTCAAGGAAGTAAGAATCTTGTGTGTACACCTAAGCTCTAAGCACGGTGTCTAGTACATAAAATGTACTCTGTACATATTTGGAGAATAAACAAATAATTCCTTTACTTTCTTGTAACAAAACTATCATGTTACCAATTTTCCAAATGGGAAACTTAGTTTTAAAGAGATTAGTAAATGAAAAGTCCATTCAAACAAAATAAAATCATACAAAAGCTTAGGTTAAACTGTAGATATTTGTAACACAAATCGGAAGGAATAAGATTTTCATCCTGGAAGCAATTTTGAAATTTCTGAAATCTAATTTTTATAAAAATTAGGTCTTTGGCCATCTTGATTTATTCACCTCTTATACTAGCACACTTGTTTCTAAATAGTTTTGTTATTATCTTTGTTTATTTGTTTTGATGAGTAACTTTTTATTTATGCAATAATTTTATTTCAAACAGCAGCCTTTTCTTAGGATGTTCATTCACTCAGGAATAGTGAATGGAGCACATGCTGTGTGCTGCCATCTCTGATGGATGCAGGATACCCAGATCTGCCTTCAGGTGTTCTTGGGATTAGAGTTCTTTCTGTAGTAGCTGCCGCTCAGCTAATGATGCACAAAGCGTACTGATTCAGATGTAATGTCTTCTCCTCAGGACTTCTAGGGCTTAAGTTTATAGTGAACTCAAAATTATCGCACCTGCCCTTGATAAGCTCCCTGTGCCTGAAAAAAAAAAAAAAAAAAGACAGCTATGTTATCTCCCTTTACCAATAATAGCTGCAAGGGTAATTTCTCTGAACTAGAATAGCAATAGGATTTGCTTCAGGGATTGCAACTTTCCCTTTCTGGAAGCACCTTCATTTAGCCTCAACTGTGTGTAGGAAAATCCCCTCAGAGAGTAGCAGATCATTTTGCCTGTCCAATACCTGATAACTACAGGGAAAAGTTTTTAGAATTTAGTATCAATTTTGTTTTGAAATCTTAGCTCAGTAGTTAAGAGAGCTTGGCTGCTAACCAAAAGGTTGGTAGTTTGAACCCACCATCCACTCCTTGGAAACCCTATGGTGCATTTCTACTCTGTCCTCTAGGGTCACTATGAGTCGGAATAGACTCGATGGCAATGGCTTTGTTTGTATACACACACACACGTATATATATATATGTATATAGTTTATCTTTCCATTTATGACTTGTAAACAGGTGTATCTCTAACAGTATCTTCCCATTCTTAAATAAACATCAGAATGCTATTCAATTATGATTTTTCATCTTTTTTTTTTAAATATATTTTGAAGGTTATTCCAGAGCAGAAGATAGAGATATTTCTCTCTCTGTCTCTTTTTTTTTTTTTCTTGTGAAACCTCTGGTTTATTCAATTCGTTCCTTATTGGTAGATGTTGATGGACACTTGCTGTCACAGATAACTCCTACAATAATGACAGGCTGCGCAGTTCAGCAATGTTTAGGTCCATTAGGAAGAGTTCTTTGGAATATTAAACTACAGACTGTTAACATTGACTAATGATACTTCATGCTCATGGGTTGTTATTTTTTCTAATGCAGGTTCAGAGACAGCCTGTATTAATAAATGCATCTAGTTTTCCAGAGAGGAGCAAGATGGCATATTGCTTCACACAACAAAAACAAAGAGAGGAATAGAATAAAAAAGATTGATCAAGGAATAAGCAATTATAATAGTTCTACCAAACTCTGCATTTTAATTATTCAAAATAGATAAACTGCCAGCATTTTGAAACAAACATCTAAAATAACTTCTAAATGATATGTGAATAAAAGATTATATAACAAAAAATAACAAAATAAGATATAATTTTAATGAAATAAAGTAGAATTCTTAAAACTAATGATTTTTAAGTCCAGTGCTTTCTATAGAGTAGAAAACAAGTATTCTTTTTTCCTTTTTTTTAAATTGTATTTTAGATGAAGGTTTACAGAACAAACTAGCCTCTCATTAAAAAATTAGTACACATATTGTTTTGTAACATTGGTTGCCAACCCCACAACATGTCAACACTTTCCCCTTCTGGACCTTGGATTCCCCATTAGCAGCTTTCCAGTCCTCTCCTGCCTTCTTGTCCTTGCCCCTGGGCTGGTGTGCCCAGTTAGTTTTGTTTTATGGGCCTTTCTAATCTTTGCCTGAAGAGTGAACCTCAGGAGCAACTTCATTACTGAGCTAAAAGGGTGTCCGGGGGTCACACACTCAGGGTTTCGCCAGTCCGTCAGATCAGTAAATAGGGTCTTTTCTTTTTTTTTTTTTGGTGTGTTAGAATTTTGTTTTACATTTTTCTCCAGCTCTGTCCGGGACCTTCTATTGTGATCCCTGTCACAACAGTCGGTGATGGTAGCTGGGCACCATCTAGTTGTGCTGCTCTCAGTCTGGTGGAGGCTGTGGTAGTTGTGGTCCATTAGTCATTTGGACTAATGTTTCCCTTGTGTTTTGTTTTCTTCACTCTCCCTTGTTTCTGATGGGATGAGACCAGTGAAGTATCTTAAATGGCCGCTCACAAGCTTTTAAGACCCCAGACGCTACCCACCAAAGTAGAATGTAGAACATTTTCTTTATAAACTGTTATACCAGTTGAGCTAGATGTTCCCTGAGATCATGGTCCCCACAGCCCTCAGCCCAGTAATTTGGTCCCTCAGAGAGTTTGGATATGTCTACGGAGCTTCCATGACCTTGCCTTGTATAAGATGTGCTGGCTTCCCCAGTACTGTGTACTGTCTTACCCTTCACAATATTGTCTATTTAGTGTTTTTCCCTCCCCACCAGTCCCCTCCCTTGTAACCATCAAAGATTGTTTCCTTTTGAGTGTAAACTTTTTCATGAGTTTTTATAGTAATGATCTCATACAATATTTGTCCTTTTGTGATTGACTTATTTCACTCAGCATAATGCCCTCCAAATTCATCCATGTTGTGAGATGCTTCGCAGATTCATCATTGTTCTTTATTGTTGCATAGTATTCCATTGTGTGTATGTACCATAGTTTGTTTATTCATTCATCTGTTGATGAGCATCTAGGATGTTTCCATCTTTTTACTATCGTGAATAATGCTGCAATGAACATGGGTGTGCATATATCTTTTCGTGTGACTACTCTTATTTCTCTAGGATATATTCCTAGGAGTAGGATTGCTGAATCATATAGTATTTCTATTTGTAGATTTTTAAGGAAGTGCCATATCTTTTTCCAGAATGATTGTACCATTTTGCATTTCCACCAGCATTGCATAAGAGTTCCAATCTCCCTGCAGCCTCTCCAACACTTGTTATTTTGTTTTTTTAAATTAGAAAATAAGTATTCTAATCATTACTATTAAGAGCAAATTTAGCACAATATTCCTGGAAAGTAGGCTGACATTTATTAAGATGCTTAAAAATATTAATTTGATGTGACTCAAAATTTATACATTTCAGATGCATCTTGAGAGCTCTGCTTCTAATAAAAAGTTTGTGTCAGATCCATTTATTTGCCGAGAACAATTATGAAAATAGAACAACAAAAAAGTTGTTTGAAGGCATCAGAGAGCAAGTAAGCCATCCATCACATAAGGCTAAGAATCTGAAGAGAAGGGGAACAGTGTGGTGAGCCAGACTTTCTCTAACACTTGCTGTCCTTGGGTTATTTGCTGATTCTCAGCATGGGGCACTGAAAACGTGGAAAAAATGATGGCCTAGACTTTTTTGCGGTCTTACAGGTTGGAAGAACAACTGGAGCTCTGAGTTATGAAAGCAGCTGGGACTTGAGGGGCCAAGATCCAAGATACAGAGAATCCTAAACTGCACAGAAGTAAAAGGCCCCAAATCAAGCAAAAAAAAAATGTTAAGAAGTTATAGGAGCCCTGGTGGCACAGTGGTTAAGAGCTTGTTTGCTAACCAAAAGATCGACAGTTCACGTCCACCAGCCAGTCCTTGGAAACTCTATAGGTCAGTTCTATTCTATCTTATAGGTCACTATGAGTCGGAATTGACTCGATGACAATGGCTTTGGTTTTTGGTTTGGTTTCAGAAGTTATAGGCACAGCTTTCAGCAGTCTCACAGATCTAAGTGGGGACAAAATCGTAACTGAGGGTCCACCAGGGAGGAGGTGGCCTAATCAATCCCCAGGTTTTGTGTTGAGCCCACTGGGAAACTACACCTTATGAGTAAAAACAATATACTAAATAAACCTGCCTTCACAAAGCTGAAATTCTTCTCAGTCTCTAACTGGATTAAGGTAGTCTACCCCTAATCTAACTACCAATCAGAAAAAAATGCCAATCATCTCTAAGGAAATCAACTTTATCCAGTGTATTTGCATTTTTTTATCATACATAATCTTTAGCATTCAATAAAAAAAAAAAAAAATTACCAGGCATATCAGGACATAAGTCCAACTGATTGAAAACTAAGAAAAAAACAGACATGGAAACTGACCTAGTAATGTTTAATATATCAGAGTTATCAGACACAGACTTTAAAATAACTCTGCATTTACCTTTTAAACGATAATGTTTAGCCCATTTTCATATGCTTATTATTACTTTGGACATCTTCTTTTGTGAGGTGTCCTTTCAAATCTTATGAATTATTTAAATTGGGTTGTTTATAATTTTCTTATTGAAATGTCTCACCTCCCCCCCAATAGTAGTCTTTGTGTGCGATAGATTGCTATCAATTACTCCTAGTCTGTCTTGTCTTTTCACCCTCTTAATGTTATTTCTTACAAACAAAACTTTTAAATTTTAATGGTGCCCATTTTATTAACTGTGCATTCGATTGTGATTTTATGGCTTGTTTAAAAGTCTTTGTCAACCCTAAATTCATGAAAATGATCTCCTTTGTTTTATTTTAGAAGCTTTTTTCTTTCACTTTTCATGTTTAATCTGAAATCTATGATAACATACAGTTCTTTTGAAATTGATTTTAGTTATCACGTTTCTATTTTGTAGTTCCACGCTTATTTTAATATATTGCAGTTACCTGACGAACTTCTTCATTCAATTATCTACTTTCCTGATCACATTAGTTGTAGTTATTCTAAGATTTGTCCTTTGCCTTAGAATTGGTACACTCGCGTTTTCATCCACGTTCCATTGGCATAAAACGAGTTCATGACCATACCCAACGTCAGAAGGATATGGAAAAATATTCTTCCCCAGGGGGAGGGTAGTGACTATTTGCTAAACAGTGATTCTATCTGTTACGCTAGATGTACTCTAAGATCCCTGGCTGGTGGAGATGGTTTGCACTCAACTACTAACTTAAAGGTTGGTGGTTTAAACCCACCTAGCAGCACCACCGAAGAAAGGCCTGGCAATCTGCTTCCATAAAGGTTACAGCCAAGAAAACCCTATGGAGCACTTCTACTCTGTAGTACACGTGGTCACCATGAGTGAGAATCAACTCAATGGCAAGGAGTTTGGTTTGGTTTAAAGACATATGGCTATATTTAAATAATTAAATCTTTCCAAGCCTCACTTTTTTTTTTTTAATCTGCAAAATATGCCTAAAAATACCTACTGTGCATCATGAAGATTCAATTGGTATGTCTACATCTTAGGCCAATGTTTATCAAATATTAAATGCTTAAAGATAATAATTCGTTTCAAAGAAGCCCTTGTGGTGCAGTGGTTAATGCACTCGGCTGCTAATCGAAAGGTTGGTGGTTCAAATCCATCAGCCACTCCAAGAGAGAAAGATGTGGCAGTCTGCTTCCGTAAAGATTACAGCCTTGGAAACCCCATAGGGCAGTTCTACTCTATCCTACTGGGTCGCTATGAGTTGGAATTGATTTGAGGGTGATGGATATTATTATTTTCATCAGTATTGTTGCTGTTATTCTGGAAATACGAAGCGATGCTCTGACACTGAGATCAAATCTATGTTTCTAACATCCATCCTTTTTTTTTTTTTTTTTTTACTGAAAGGAGTGTTAGTTGCTTCCAAACCATGCTGAATAAAAGCAAATTACTATTCTTTGACCTCTCTTGGCTGAACATGAGGCAGGAGAGTTAGAAAAGGACAGATTAGGCCAGTTCTCTTCAGGAGACTATCTGTTTATAGATGACCCGGCATCTATTCAGTATTCCTACTTTTCCATCCCGGCACAAGGCATTGCAATAAATGTGCAAGAACAGGAAAAAGAACTGAGGAGCCAATATTCTGCTCTCATTTCCCATCTTCAAACAAAACCTCAGTGCTTTCAAAGTAAGGTCAGAAAAGTGGTCTTTATCACATGGTTCAGTGACAGTGGGAAGATGTATGTCTTTGGAGAGCATTTTCCCCATCTGCTTTTTGAACTCCAATAGCCCTTCCCTAGAGCTACTCACCTTTTTTGGGGGGTGGGGGATGAGAAATAAAACTCAGTGTGAGAATCCTTCTGAAAGGCAACTGACATTCATACCAAATTATGCTCAAGTCATATTCCTGAGATCCAGGGGTAGCATGAAGGCATTGGATAACTGTGGTAGACAGGGAAGGACATTATGGCTGGATTTAGAGAAGAAAGGTGGATCTGAGAAGACCATCTAGAGATGATGACAATGATGGAGAAGAAGAACGAAGGGGGGGGGGAGAAAGAAGAGGAAGCAAAGAAAAGGAAGAGGAGAAAGTTGTTGGGAAAGGACCACTTCCAACTGTTCTTGTCCTTTGGCAATCTGCTTCCATAAAGATTACGGCCTTGGAAACTCTATGGGGTGGGTCTACTCTGTCCTATACGGTCACTATGAGTTGGAGTCAACTCAACGGCACACAACAACCATCTTCCTAGATCCCACCACAATCAACATGACCCTCACTATCACCCAAGGGAGAGAAAATTGTTAATTCATTGGTCAGAACCCAGGACATTTATTGAACCCTGAGTTTTATTTCTGACCTCACAGTGGACTTACCATGTAGCATACACTCTCTCTGTTCTCTGAGGTTCCATCTTTGTCTTCTGCCTCTAGTCTCAACCAGTTTAATCCATTCTGTACTAAATGTTGGATGAATATACTTCCAGAATAGCTCTGATATGCCATGCCACTGCTGAAACACACAAACACACTCACAATTTCTCCTCCGTGCTAATAGCATAAGGTTTAAATTAAATCTCCTTATCTTAACATACAACCACCCCACCTCCACTCCCACCATGCTTGGCTGCATGCTATCCAATAGCAGAGCCGTTACTGATTGTCTGGACCATTTAAACCCTCACTTTTGTTTTCTTCACCACCAAATCTAGTGGGGAGAGCTGGAGCTTCTGTTACCTGCTGCATGATTAGAAGTAGGACAGGTGCAGCTGCCGTGAGCTCCGTTCCAGTTAAGGTGACCAACTGTTTCTGTTTGCCTGACACTCAGAATGTTCCTGGCCTGGGATGCAGGGTTTTCAGTTTTAAAATTAGTACAGTTTCCAAACAAATAGGGGAGAATTGGTCACCCTACTTCTGGTCATGGCTGTGGACTGGGATATTTCCCCTGACCTGACTGAGTCTTTTCAATCAGAGGATCAGCATGCCTGTCCTTGTCACCTGCAGGTTCACTGGGGGAAGCTTGGGATAAAGTGGAATGGAGATATTTTCAGAGTGAATTAGGTTTAAGGAGACACAGAAATGACTTTAGTGGGCCTGTATCAAGAAGTCTGACCCATCGAGGGGCTGCATCAGCAAATCTATTCTCTTTCCTAGTCCCAGAGTCTATTTTCCTGAAACATACATAGAAGTTGGTATCCAGACATGTGGAAATTGAAACATTATCATCGGGCTAACAGGTCTTTTGCCTGGTTCCTTGCATTCAATAAGTAAAGGATTTTTATCTCCTTTTCACAAAAGAATCCATTCAGAAGAAAGGGAAACAGACTTGTCCAAATGCACACTGGGAGTTAGAGATAAAACCAAGGTTAGATCACAGGGTCCTGGCTCCAGGCTTATTATTCCACTTCTAAAATGTCTTATCTTTCCCATAATTTTCTGTTGTAACAGAGTGAGCTTAAGTGATGATATGTGATGTCAGGATGCTGAAGGTATATCTGATCTGTGAAATAGCACATTGAAATACAGGCATTTCCCGGCTTACAAACCAACTCCATTCCTAACTGTGTCTTTAAGTGTTTAAGTCGAATTTGTAGGTGAGTCAGAACAGGTGCATATGGTTCTTACTTAGCCTTACTTTAGTGCAAGAAAAGCCTTGAAGCCTTTTCAATGATTTAAAAGCTGCACGTGCAGCAAGTGAAGTTGATTGTAATGAAGAATTTGTTGCAAGTAGGGGTTCTTTCAAGGAGCCCTGGTGACACAGTGGTTAAAATGATTGAGTGCTAAACATAAAGGTCAGCAGTTCGAAACCACCAGTGGCTCCATGGGATAAAGATATAGCAGTTAGCCTCTGTAGAGATTTACAGCCTTGGAAACGCGATGGAGTCACTATAAATGGGAAATGACTTGATGGCAGTGGGTTTGGCTTGGTTTTGGTAGGGTTTGGCTCAATCATTTGAGGGCAAATTTACCTAACATTAAAGGGCAAGTACAAGTCATCTGTAAGTTGAACTTTTGTAACTTAGGGACTGCTTGTACATTTTTTTATTGTGGTAAAATATATACAAAATAATATTTGCCGTTGTAACCATTTTCAAGTGCCCAATCCATTGTCAGTAATCACAATCACAATATTGAGCAACTATCATCAATACTTGTTTCCAAAACTTTTTTATTACCCCTAACAGAAACTCTGTCAAGCATTAAGCAATAACTCAACACTCACCCTCCCTACAGCCCATGGTAACCACTAATATACTTTCTCTATATATACATTTGTCTATTCTAGATATATCATATAAGTGGGGTCATATAGTTTGTCCTTTTGCACCTGGCTTATTTCACTTAGCTCAATGTTTCCAAGGTTCATGTATGTCTTAGTGTATATTAGAACCTCATTCATTTTTATGTCTGTATACGTATATACCAATATTTTGTACATATATACCACATTTTCTTTATCCATTCGTCTGTTGGACAGTTGGGTTGTTTCAACCTTTTAGCTATTATGAATAATTCTGAAATAAACATTGGTTTACTTGGGATACATTTTTACACAGTCTCAACTTATGAGTATACCAGATATAATATGGCTTAGGAAACCCTAGTGGCATAGTTGTTAAGTGCTATGGCTGCTAACCAAAAGGTTGGCAGTTTGAATCCACCAGGTGCTCCTTGGAAACTCTATGGGGCGGTTCTACTGTGTCCAACAGAGTTGCTATGAGTCAGAATTGACTCAATGGCATTTTTTTTTTCTTTTAATGTGGGTTAGAATAAATAATGAAGACAGCTTTGGATCTTTTTTGTTCAGTGACCTATGTTATAATACTGGATTCCCTGCAAACTCTGTGCTAGATCTTGGATTTACTTGCCCTTCTCTGGATCTGTTACTCCCATCTGTGTAACAGGTAATGGTACCCACAGACCCGCAATGGCTCTGCCATTTTCTGATATTCTATGAGTTTGTGGTTCTGATGGTTAGCAGTCTGCAGGATTTATTTTCCCTCCTCTGGCTTGTTGATGTGTGAGATGTCACTGTTCATCTGCTGTCTCTAATTCTGTCCCTTGTGAGCATTCACATACCTTGGTAGAACTGGAAATAAGGACCACAAATAACTCTGTTTAGTCTCTGATGCTTCCTTGTGAATGAGTGCCTCACATCATTTTCTTGGCTTCTGGCTGCTCCGAAAAAAATTTATGAATTCCCTGCTGTTGAGAAGATCAATAAAAATGAATTCTTCTTTGAGCCACAAGTAAGAAATTCATGAATACTAGAGAAAAAAAGCAATACAGGAACCCCCATGGGAGTGCAGGAGTAGAAAATAATACCTCGGTGCCACTGTAGAGCTGCCTGGGACAGTGAGGGAAGTCTCTCAGGACCAGGCAGATTTAGCAGAAGGGGAGGAACAGCACCAGGGTTCCAAGGTGGAAGGAGCAGGAAAACTTCACTCAGAAACTCCCCTGCATAATCCTTGTGCTGTCTAAGCAAGCTCTTTCACTCCTTTGAGGCTCCATTGCTTTACTTGTAGACCTAGACACAATTGTCTTCAATCTGTCTACAATTTACAGAAATCAAAGCAGACTTGTAAAATAACTCATGGGGCAGAGTATAGCTGAGTAATCTGAATACAGCTATGAACCAAGCAGGATTAGGGTAGGAGTGAGAGACAGAAGGACCACCATTGTTGTCTTCTTCTGGGAAAATTTCTGAATCTCAACTCAGAGGGTATTATAAGGCTCTCTAGTGCTAGTGGTGCAGTAGTTAAGAGCTATGGCTGCTAACCAAGAGGTTGGCAGTTCGAATCCACCAGTTGCTCCTTGGAAAAACTATTGGGCAGTTCTACTCTGCCCGATAGGGTTGCTGTGAGTAGGAATCGACTCCATGGAAAAGGGTTTGGTTTTGGTTAGTGCTAAACTAAGAGCCTTGGTGGTGCAGAGGTTAAGAGCTCGCTGTTATCCAAAAGTTTGGCAGTTCAAATCGGCCAGCCACTTTTGGAAACCCTATGAGGCAGTTCTACTACGTCCTATAGGGTTGCTATAGGTTGGAATCGACTCGACGGCAATGTGTAGTGATAAGGTAAGGAGTTCTGGTGGTGCAGTGGTTAAGCGCTCAGCTGCTAACTGAAAGGTTGGTGGTTCAAACCCAGCAGTCATTCCATAAGATAAAATTGTGGCAATGTTCTTCTGTAAACATTTCAGCCTTGGAAACCCTATGGAGCAGTTCTATTCTGTCCTTTAGAGTCATTATGAGTTGGAATGACTCTACAGCAATGGGTTTTGTTGGGTTAGTGCTAAGGTGGGGTCTTTTTTTTTTTTTAGTAACCGGCATATTTTTATTGAGATGAGACAATCTTTGAAATAGTCGAAACTACTATAATTTCTCCCCATTCCTTCGTCACCCCCATCCCCAGGCTAGCATCTTTGGTCTTTATTTTTTTTTTTTAATATTTTATTGTACTTCAGGTGAAGGCTTACAGAACAAATAGTTTCTCATGAAACAGTAGTACACATGTTGTTTTATGACATTGGTTAACAACTCCA